>NW_006399765.1:21747025-21891858 GCF_000299155.1 Elephantulus edwardii | reverse complement strand
GGACATCCGCTAGAAGGCAGAGGGGCTGGTCTGGGCTTAGGAGGAAGCATTAGATCCTAATTACGCATATAAAGAAGTACGAGAGGAATCCATCAGCCCTAAGTGACACTCCTCGGGAAGAACTCGGTCGGCCCAAGCCCAGAGCTCTGGAATTACCCTCCGAACGCGCTCTTCCCGGGAAGGCGGGGCTCACACTACTGGACGTCTACACTGTCCCGGGGCGCTCACACTACCACGCAATCCTCACCGGGAACTCGGCAAACTGAGATCACGGCGCAGTTAAGTTCTGCATTTAAAAAAAAAAAAGAATAAAAATGCCGAATTCAAGCGCTGCCCTCGAAAGCAGGCCTCAGAAAGCTAGGATCTGTCCCCCAGTTCTGTCCTCGGCAGCCCCGCCGGCCAGGCCTCGCCGCCACTCACGTTGCAGGTGGCCGGCTCCGCCGCGAGCCGCGGAGAACCGACGCAAGGGCGTGGCCAATGAGACACGAGCTTTCGGGGCGGCAGGACGGCGGCGCGGCCAATCACAGCGGCGCTGCAAGGGAAGGGGCGGGCCCCGGGCCGGTTCACGTTAGGCCGCGCCGCAGGGCTCCTCGCCCCTCCATCGGCCACGGCCGGGTCTGGGCTCCCGAGCCTTAGGGTGACACCAAGTAAAGGGAGACCCGTCTCCGAAAGCAAAGCCCCGGCCCGCGGGCGCCTCCTGGAGCGCCCGACACTCTGGACTCGCGGCCCGGCTTCCTAGCGCTTCGGGAAGTGCCAGCAGCGCCTCACCCTTCCCTCGGCCAAGTCCCAGGAGGCGGCCTGCTCAGCCGTGCGCGCGCCGCGCCCTACCTCGTGGGGAGACTGGGACGGAGAAGGGAATCTGAGCCGAAGACGGTAGCCCGGACTGCCCGCTTCAGCCGATGCTCCGCCTCACATTCAAACCCCAGCAAAATGGCGCGGCTGCGGAGCGGCGGCCAGGGCGCATGCGTGAGACGAGGAGCGGCAGGGGGCGGAGCTAGGGCTCTCCGGTCCCACCCACACGCCATCAGCCAATTGGAACCCTGCTCTGATGCTGCCTGACGTCATAAGTGCGGATGCGCTTTGGCTTGGACCACTAGCTAGCCAACCTCGCGGTCCACGTGTTTGTGCGATGAGCGCAGAGTCTGCGAGTGGACGCTGGATGGTGATCTGTTTTGATAGAAGGGCGCGCCTTGTAGCAAATTCTTGACTAACAGTTGAATGAACTGTCCAAAATCATACACAGTGTCTCAGAACTACCTGCCCCGCAAGGAGCTTGCATTTTAGAAGAAAGGGTGGAATACACACAAGCAGGTCTGATGCTTCCAGATGGCATAGTAAGTGCTGTGAGAAAAAAGGAGCCCTGGTGGCGCAACAGTTGAACGCTGACTAATTGAAAAATCAACAGTTTGAACCCACCCAGTGGGTCTCCAGGAAAAACACTTGGAGATCTGAATGCAAAGATTATAGAAATAAAAAAAAACAACACAACAAAACAAACCCCAAAACCAAAGCAAACCTTGGGACAGTTCTGCTTTGCCACAGAGGATTGCTTTGAGTCAAAATCAGCTCAATGACACCTAATAACAAAGTGGAGGGAGAAATTTAGAAAACGAGGAAACCAGATGATATCACAGACTGACTTAGAAAGCAATTGAGATGGTCCGGGAAGGCATCTGAACAAGTCAATTGAGCATCTCAACAAGGAGACAGTTGTGTGAATATCAGTTGGGAAAGTATTCCAGGAAGATCACATCGCTGGAACAAAGGATCCGAGAGGGGAGTGAGCCAGGCTGGAGCTTGGTGAAGTGGAGAGTGGCAGGAGATGAAGTTAGAAGTCACAGAGGAGCAGTTAGTGTCTCCTAAGTTAGTGTCTGGCGTCTGTCCTGAGTGCACTCATCATTGGAGGACCACCACACTGACATTTCAAAAGGCTGACTGATGCCAGGTGGAAAGTTGTCGGCATGACTGGTCAGAATGTGAAGCAAGGAGACCTGGGCCCTGGGGGAGAGATGATGGCTGGGACTGAGGTAAGTACATATGGGGAGAAATGGATTGCTTCAAAATCAATTTTAGATGTACAGCCTACAAGACTGAGTGTGGGAATACTACACAGCATGCAGGAGCAATGATTTTGAAAATCACTACTTCACTTGCGAAGGACTGGAGAACAGTATGCTAAGTGGCCCTTAAGGACAAATACTGTGTAGGACCATTATTGCAGAAATAGAAATAGATAACTAGCAAAATGTGTATCAGGATCCAAGGTGAAGTGAGGGTAGGAGCAGAGGGGTGAAAATGGGCAGGGAGGGTAAAAAAAGGGTCACACAATTTGATGGATAGAGGGAGGGGAGGGTAAAGGAAAAGTCTAGTGTGAAAAACAATGTATATGAACTGTAAACCAGTACAAAATAAAAACTTTATTTAAAAAGGAAAAAAAAGATTGAATGTGGGAAAGTGAAATCACACAGCTCGGTCTGCCTCTCTTCCTTTCCTGTCTCACCAAGCCCAGTTAGCTGTCTCCATTCAGCCGTCCTCTCCTAGTGCTAGTGAGCTTTTCCTGGGATTGAACCATGTGGTGGGTTTTTGACAAAATTCCCAAAACCAAACTAGTTGCTCTCTCGTTGGAACTGACTCATAACTGATCCTCCATTAGATTTTTGAATTGGAGGAAAGTGCCCATCTTTGTCCTGAGGAGCCACTGGTGGATTTGGGTGAGCTACGCATCTCCCTGTGGGCTGTGCCACCAGAACCCCCTTGATGAAATGATAAGAGCACAAAATGACACAGGAATTCCAGCTACAAATATGTTAGAACAGTTCCTCTGGAGAAAATGTGACAGCAGAATTATGGGCAGAAGTTTTTTAAAAAATTATTTACCATCTCTACATACTTATCACAGCCCACAAACTCTGTAACATTTGATCCCAGCCAACATACCTGACCATGTCTCCTTCTTCTTTCCCTCCCTAAGCCCAGCTATCAAACTTTTCTCCCAAGCCGCAAATGTATTCCCACTTCAAAGCTCTTTTACACTTACTGTTCCCTCTGTCCAGAATATTCTTCCAGATCCTGAAAGACCGCCTCCTCCATTTTGTTCAGCTCCCACTGCAAACATCACCTTCTCCAAGAGGTCTGCCTAGACCACCCTATCCAAAATTGCTCCTCCTCAAGGTGAAACTATTCACTACAAATTGGTAAGTAAATCCAAGTAGGCTTTTCTTTGCTGACTGGGTCCTCTGTCTGGCGGCCTAGTGATAAGAAACTGAGTTTCCAACCTGAAGTCATGCAGTTCGAATCCACCAGCTGCTCCATGGGAGAATGAAGGGCAGTCTCTTCTGGTGTATGTCTCTGAAAACCCACTGGAGAGTCATTTATGAGCTGGTTCTGACTCAAAGGTACATAACAAGTTACTAAAAGACAATTTATTTTGTGTTTTCTTTGGATTCAGAAGGTCATAGACACAGGCAAACGTCCGCAAGTGCTTAGAATGCTCAAGTCTTCTTTGGGCCCAACCTCGCTTTCAAAAATCATTTACTTAATTAATTAACTTATTTTTGAGTGAAAGTTTAAAAATCATGTTGGTTTTTCATTCAATAATTCATAGACATTTGACTTTATAATATTACAATTGATTATGTTGCTCATGAATTACGATGTCTAATCGATTCTTTATTGTGTATTTATTGTCTTGTCCTTCACTCAGCTTATCTATTTATTAATTACACCCCCCCACGTTTTCCTTTCAATCCCAGTCTGGGCAATGATAGCTCCTCTTCTGGTCTCATTGTTACTCAATTTGGAACAGTTTCTACTCGTCTCAGAGGAGCCTAGGCTGGTTTGCCTGGTTAGACCTGGCATCTTTGCCTCTCCAGCAGATGGGCACAGGCAGGGTGCCCAGTCGGAGATGGCTGGCATGAAGAGGTAGTTTCTGCTGACCTGAAATGCCCAAGGCTGGTGCACTCTGCAGAGGTGGGTACATTGTTCCAAGTGTGGCTGTCATGAAGGCTGGGCGAGAGTGCCCACTGAGGGCCAAGGACCCCTGTTAGAAGTGGTGCCTCACTAACCCAGCAGCTAGGCACAGGCAGAGCTGGGGAGGCTTACGGGAGTGCTGTTGGGAGAAGGTCACCCCTTTAATCTTTGGGAGGATACCAGGCAGGAGATCACACCTTTCCCACAGTAAGCTAACTGATGGTGTGTATACTGTCGCCATGGTCCTGAGTTCTCAGATCCAGCTGACAGATGTTCACAATGGCCAAGTTGTATTTCTGATCTTCTGCGCTATCCATCTCATCAACAACCTGCGTTACGCAGATGACACCATCTCACTTGCAGAAAGTGAGGAAGAGTTAAAATACTTGCTGCAGATGATCAAAGACTACAGCCTTCAATATGGGTTACATCTGAATATTAAAAACCTTAAATCCTCACCACTGGGCCAGCCGGCAGTGTTGTGACAGATGGAGATTGAGAAGAACCCTCACACAAAAAAAAGCCCTTGCATTCTCTCACCAAGTACTTGCTGAGTGCATAGGTAGTGTGTGCTTTACCCCGTGAGACAGTGTTAAAAACAAAATGCATGGCCCTGACCTGGCAGAACTTCTGTGGGACACACAGAGAAGAGACTGCAGATGGAGGGAAGTCAGTGCTGAGGGCACAAGGTGACTGTGGTCAAGGAAGACCCCCTGAGATGATAATGTGTGAGCTGAGCCCAAGATGGTAAAGAGCCAGCTAGAGAGAGAACCAGGAAAAGAACATTCCAGACAAAAGGGAGCAGCAAGGACAGAGGCCTCAAGGAGCAAGTATAGATTTGAGGACAATCAAGAGTTGTTTCCAGGGAAGTCACACATGGGGAAGTTTGATGTGAATAAATAAGTGAAAAGATGAAAATTGGTGAGATAGAAGTGAGATGTTTGGACAAAGGAAAAAACACAAGCCTTGTTGGCGGCCCAGGCTTGGCAGCAGCTCACATCCCCTTCCGTTGACTGTGCTTTTCAGTCTCTTCCCTGGACTTCTAAATTTCCTTGAAAGAAATATTTGTTTGTATAAATAACCATGTAAAGGTCCAGATTATGGTCCTACAAAGCGTGAGGTCAGGAGTCCGGTCAAGATTGTTTCTAACCCAAGTGTTTGCAAAAACCCAAGCAAGTACAATTTGTAAAAGGGCCTTAGGACACCAGCTCCTCAGAAATCAAAACTACAGCACTCTGCTGATGTCTCAGAGAGCAGAAAGAATTAAAATCTGAATACATGGACTTCCCTTCGCCTCTCTCTCTGTGGTACAGATGTTTCCTTATTTTAGATTATTTATCTGTCTACGCAAATAAGGAGATATTGACCTTGAGGACAAAAAAAAAAAAGAATTGTTTTCAAAACTGTTAGATACCTCTTGTAAGTTTCCTTGTGCAAAAGGACCAGAGATAAATGTAGGTATAATCCTAGGCATGTCCTATCAAAATTTGCGTTTATAGATTAGAAATTTCCTTTAAACTATTTCTGTAAATAACTGTATCCATATGCAATCTGATTTGCAGTAAAAATAACCCTGAAATTCAACCCAAGGGCAAGCAGATACTTTGGACTGTCTTTCCGGGCCCCAGTTTCTTCATCTAAAAGTGCAGATGTAATAGTGCCATTCCGTGAGGCTTAAAGGACTGACTGTGTCTAATTCTTTTCCTGTAGCACTTTCGAGAGGTCCTTGACAGTCAGTTTCCCCAGTACAACGTGCCTTCTCATATCCTGATTTCTGCTACCATGGGTTGTTTGTGAATCCAAGTAAAAAAAGTCATTGACAACTTCCATCTTTTCTCCATCTATCATGATGTTGCCTGTTGGTTCAGTGGTGAAGATTTTTGTTTTCTTGATGCTGAGATGTAAGCCATATTAAAGGCTTTAGTCTTTGATCTTCTGCAACAAATGCTTAAAATCGTCATTAGTTTCTGCAACAAAGATTTTGTCGTCTACATAATACAGATTGTTGATAAGTCTTCTTCTTCTGAACCTCATGCCACCTTCTTCTCAGAGTCCAGCTTCTCAAATTTTTTCTCAGAATACAGGCTAAATAGGTATAAAGGAAGGACACAACCCTGACACACACCTTTCTTGATTTTAAACCATGCAGTGTTCCCTTGTTCTATCTGCACAACCACTTCTTGGTCTATCTATAGGTTTTGTGTGAGCACAATTAAGTATTCTGGGTTTCCCGTTTTTCACAATGTTACCTTTAACTTTTTTTTTGGTGCTGTGACACGAATACGAACAACAATGGTAAATCTGGACATCTGGCTGATGAGACGCCTAAGCAAGATCTTATAGAAAGTGTGTGGTTCTCCCTTGCTGCCAGTAGTAAAATGAGAGGGGAAGGATGGACTTAAAAAAAAAGAAAAAAAGAAAGAAACAAGAAAAACAATTATTGGACTCAATATAAATGCTGGAAAATGGAATTGTGCGCAATCAGCTACAACAAAGCAAAGCTGGATATAGTGCCTGGTATAGCTCAATGACTTCATGAATACTGGTTCATCAAAAACAATTAAATTGACAGATTCATTTCCTTAAATTAGAATTCTTGTTCAGACTGTAACTATGCATGTAAAACTAGGCGGAAAAGTGATATTCATTTCATATATTAAATGAAAAATAAAGTAAAAGTGACCAAAAAAAAGAAACAAAAGACAAAAACTGTACACAATGAAAAGATTTGTTGTTGCTGTTGTTATATGTCATCCAGTCGCCTGCCACCCATAGCAACCCTATGACAGCAGCTCTGAACCCTGGCATGACCTGAGCCAGTCTCACTAATTCTGACACACCAACCCCTACTGCCCCAGTCACTGTATCAATCCCTCTCATTTGGCATCTTTCCTGTGCTGTGGTTCCACCCTTCCAAGCATGATGTCCTTTTCCAAGGACCATTCTCTCCTGGCCACATGAAAACAGGATTTAAAGATTTGGAAATTTCTATTGCACAAACTAAGGACACACATACTGGAATGCTTACCCAGGATGTGGCTACACCATCTTTTGTTAAATAGATTAAGTTTCCACTATGGAAACAGTTTGATATTTCCTCAGAAAATTAGAAATGAACATATAATTTGATCTATTAAGAAATAAGAGCTTAAAAATAAAGAGGAACTTCAAATAGACACATGCACACTGATATTTACTACAGCATTATTTTGATAGTGAAGAGCTGGAAACAACCCAAGTATCCATCAGTAGATGAATGGATAAAGAAACTATGGTTCATTCACACAATGAAATAGTATGCAACACTAAAAAACATCAAAGAATTGACCAAATACAGCATAACATGGAAACATCTAGAAGATACTATGCTGAGTCAAGTCAGTTACAAAAGGAGAAATAATGTGTAAGACTATTAACTACAGTATTACTATAAAAAGTTAAAGAAAAATTAATTTGTTATTGTTGTTGTGGTTAAGACACAATGAACAAAAAATCAGAACCCTGTTCTATAACTATCGTTGTTTATTTAATGTTTATAGAGTTTTCAAAGGTATGTTATTTAGGAAGTGGATGTCAATCCTGCTTCCAAGTCTATCTTAATCTGGGAGCTTTATCACTGTCCACCATGGGTAACCATGATGGCATTTGACACACCAATGGCACAGCATTCCGTATCACAGCAACCCCAAGTTATTTCAGTACAGCAAACTGACAAACCAGTGATGTACCACTTAGAACAATGTTCTTCCCAACACAAATAACACCAACCAATCGACTTTTAAATACAAAGGCCCGCCCACCAGATCCTGACTGACTGACCTTAAACTGAAGGCTTCCAGCTCACAGCTGATTGTTAGCTAAATTCAGTAAATCCAGGCAACCAATCAGCTCACAGATGATTGTGAACGAAAATAAAATCAACCAGTTTACACCCTACTTTCAACCAAAACAAGAGAACCAGAATCCAATTGCTTCATTAAACACGTGAAAAGTCTTTGTTGAATGGTCATTAGGGATGAAAAGTGCTAAAAATTAATTTTAAGATAATTTCACTCTCATTGCTGTTAGGAAATTAAAAGATGTATTGCGATGGGGAAATCATCTGTTAGGGACCTCTCCAAAGTACTGAAGAGCAATGGTGTCACTCTGGAGACTAAGGTGTGCCTGATATAGGCCAGCGTCTTTGCAGTCACTTGCTGGACAATGACTTGGGAGGATTGTAAGAGAACTGATACCTTTGAGCTGTGACACTGGAGAAGAGTATTGAATATACCACGGACTGTTAAGAAAACAAACAGGTTCATCCAGGAGAGGGTTAAACTGGGTTGCTCCTTGGAGGCAAGGATCTGAAGCGCCGTCTGACATACTTTGGACATGTTGCAAGGAGGGACCATTCCTTGGAGAGGGATGTCATGCTTGGGAGGGTGGAAGGACAGCGCAGGAGAGGAAGACCCTCTATGAGGTGGATTTATTCAGTGACTGGGGTCATGAGAGTAGGTGTATCAGAGACAGATTGGCACAGGATAGAGCAGGGTTTAGGGCTGTTGTACATAGGGTCACTGTGAGTCACAAGTGACTAGATGGTACATTAACAACTTTGCTGTCAAGTCAGAACCAATTGAGAGCTAATCTAATATTGTGGCTTTTTTTTTAACACTTCTTGCTGATCTTCTCTGTATCGTTCCAATTTTAGTATATGTGCTGCCGAAGCGAGCACTAATATTGTGTTTTGAAATTAATGCTCTCGAACAAAGTATGTATGAATGGTTGAGTGGAAAATTAAAATTATTTTTTAACGAAGTAGTTGAGGGATGCTGTTGTTGATTCCCTTCGAGTCGAGCACGACTCCTAGAGACCCTATGAGCAAAAGGCTTGAAGCACCTCTACAACTATTGACATTTATCAAAGTTCATACGGTTCCCAGAGGCATGTTATTTAGTTGAGGGGTATGGTGAGGAAACAAAAAAAAAAAAAGATTAAGGCTTTAAGCCTGTGACTGATAAATCTGACCAAATATCACACCAGAACACCTGTGAGCTTAGTTTGATGGGGACGGAGAAAGAACAAAACACAAGAATGCTGTCTATTCTTGGAATTCTTTAGGTAGGAAACAGGCAAAGGAGCACATTTTTGTCCTGCAAGAAAATAAAACAGGTCAAAGGAGCTACATCTTCTCTTTCAAGAAAAGAACAAGCCCATCCCTGTGGCAACTTGAAGATAAGAATTGTTAGGAGGCACGTGGGAAACAAGGATTTCTGTTGGGAAGGATGAGGCTAGGGGCTCCTAGGTTCCAAACAGTCCTATCTTCACCACCTGAGGTCCAGTAAGTAGGACTGCTAGTTAAGGTGTATCAGGAGATGAAGCTGCTGCATAAAGCTCAGGGAGAGGGGCAAACGTGTCCAAGGGGCAGAAGAACTGGGCCTGCAGAGAACCAAGGTTGGGGGAGTCAGAGTCAGAGACAAAGGGACAGTCACAAAAAGACAAGAGAATATTCACCCTCCAAGAGGGTCTCAGACTGGACTGAGGGTGTGAACCCAGAGAGTGTGACCATTGTCTGGAGGGCAAACCCATTGTCCAGATGGTCTCAGAGGATTATTTTCAAGCCTTGAAAGTTAATGTAATTTATCCTGCTGAGTTATGGCCTTGCCTGGTGGTCACTTTACATTTCCTCCTCCAATTTCTCTTACATCTAAAGTTTCACCTGTATTTGATTTAGAAAAAGTTATTTTGGACTTGAGGCTAAGACGCTTTGGAGACTATGATGAGGTGAATGCATGAGACAAGGACATCCATTTTTAGCAGGAGTGGCATCCACTTCCATAAATAGCTTGCCTCCAGAAACCCTATGAACCTGGAGAAAGGATGAAAGTCACCCAAGTGCTGAGGATTTTCGTTCATAGGGTCGCTGTGAGTTGCCTACCACTCGACAGCACTTAACAACAACAAAAGGTAGAGTGTTAGGGGTTGAAGGATGTCTCCTCAAAATATGAGAAGTTATAAATCTCCTAACCTCTATGCCTGTGATCCAAGTCGTGGTATTCCCAATTGCTTCTTGTGCATATGAAAGATAAAGATGACAGAAGAACCAATGGATTTGAATTGCGGTGTTAGAGTACTGAATATCCTATGGACTAGAACAAGTGCAACCAGGTGCTCCTTACAGGCCAGGAAGGTGAAATTTTGCCTCACAAACTTTGGGCATGTTTTAAGGATTCAAAGGGAGCTCTGGTGGCCTAGTGCCAAGAAGCTGCACTGCAATCCCAGAGGTGCATAGTTCAAATCCACCAGATGCTCTGCCGGAGAAGGAGGGGCAATCTCTTCCTGTACCGGTCAGATCCGATTTGATGGTACATGCACAAAAAAAAATTAAAAAAAGAAGGGTTCAGTCCTTGAGGGGAAAATCCATCATGCTGGGGAAAAGTGGAGGATGAGAGAAAGAGAGGAAACCCCACAAGATATATTACCACAGTGACTGTAACAATGGGCTTAAGCATTGTTATGGTGATGAAGGTGGTGCAGAATACAAGGTTTTTAGATTTGTTGTTCATAGGGTTGCTATGAGTTTTCGACTCCACAGCACCTAACAACATGTGTGTTGTTAGCAATCCAGTGTGGGAATGGTTGTCTTTGTTTTGTTAATGAACTAGAGTGTATCTTAAGTCAGTTTTTCCATATAAATGAGGTTAAATATCAAGTGCAATAACCTGCCACCTTAGGGTCCTCCATCACGATGGTGCAGGATCTTTGGTTAAAGGCAGTCATTTGAGTTCAGGGTTTCTTTTTATTTTATTATTTTTTGTGTGTGTGAGTGTACCATCAAATCAGATCTGACTGGTACAGGAGGAGATTTTCCCTCCTTCCCCGGCAGAGCATCTGGTGGATTCGAACCATGCACCTCTGGGATTGTAGTTGCAGCTCCTTACCACTAGGCCACCAGAGCTCCCCTGAGTTCAGGGTTTCTTAACGTTGACACTCCTAACCTTTGGAGTTGGAGAAGTCTTAGTTGTAGGAGACTCTAATGTAGGCCTAACCCCACCCCAGGCCTCAACCTGCTAGAGCCAGAAGCATCCCCCACCTCCTGGAGGTTTGTCTCTTAAGTATTGCCAAGTGTGACCCTGGAAGAACTGCCTTGGTTGAAAACAATGCTCTAGCTAAAACACAGGCACTATCTACTCCAAAGAGATATTCTTTGAAACACACTCTGATACACACAGAAAAATTAAATACATTTAAAAAAGAGCGCCTACTTTTTACAGAAAGCACTTGGAATTTTGTACCACAATCAAGAGGTTTTATTTTACTGCAGTGAATTTATAAAGATGACGATACACTGGTTAAGAGTCAACAGTGGAACACTGTACAATGATGATTTGGAGATGGAAACAATAAAATTCAGAATGGATTCTGAATTCACAAGCAGGGATTCTAAGCTTAGATTTCAATCTCTTCAGAGATGCATGCAGAGAATAAGCCCTGCAATATGCTTCATTCTCACTCTTTGACCAGAAAGCTACCCTCCCACCTTCCGTCCGTAATCTCAGGACTTCCACAGTGGCCCTGCACATCAGTGAGAGATTTCTGTCCTCTTGGGAACTAATCTGCTGGTCAAATCACTGAGTTAAAGTAGATCCCAGAGGTGAGGAGTCCTTGCGTAACTGACATTACAGTCCCTGACAAGAGCAGCTGCCCTGCCATCCCAAAGCTGAAGGGTGGGAATCAATCGACAGCCGCTCCTCAGGACAGAAATGGGCAGTTTCTTCCTGTGCATATTCCAGCCTCTGAAAACCTACTGGAGAGTCAGCTCTGAGTCGGTTCCGGTTGATGGCAATGAGTTGGGTTTTTCTTCCCCCCATGGGGCAAAACCTACTTTTTAAAAACAAAATTAAGACCGATACCTAATACTTTCTTGACTGTTGTATGCTAGGATTCATACTCTTGCGGACCTATGAGTGCATGCATGGCAGAACTGCTCTACGTGGTTTTCAAAGGCTTTGGAAGCTGCCTGCTAAGATGGTCTTCTGAGAAGTTCTGAGCCTTCTAAGCTTTTTGCTGATTGATTGGTTGCTAAACTGTTTATGTCATCCTGGGACTTCTGATATTCTCTCCTTAATTGTATTAGGCACAGAGGGTGAGTTTCATTACCAGTCAAGCTTATATCTATTGTAAGAACAAAGTAACCCAAAACTGTGACTTGATAAGCATTTTAATGACCATATTGAAATTTACTTCTTGCGAGAGAGATGGGCAAGGTTGGCTAGGAGTCACTTCTGATTCTGACAGCAGTAAGTGAGAGTTTGAGAAACATGGAATTTAAAAATAGTAACCAAAAAAATAATTTTTACTTTTTAAAACTTTATTGATTTACCACCTGATTAAAGCATGGGATATTTTAACAGTATTATACATAATAATTTTACATAGAAAACTTTACATAGCATTTCATATTATATAATTCTTATCCTTTCAAAAATGTATACATCCATTGGGCAAGGAATGCTTTTCTTTAAATTACCAATATTCAATAGTAAATGCACTTAATCATCGTGTATAGGTTAAATCCAAGTAGCTATTAATGAACTTTTAGGCATTTTTAAGGAGGTAAAACATACATTTTGCACATAAAGAAAATATTTGATGCAAATATGCAGATAAAATTTTTAAAAAATTAGAACACTGAGAAAAACTACACCATTGATAAGTGTCTGTAATCTTTTTTTTTCTTTTTTCAGAGCAAGGATTTCCAGATAAATTAATTCTTTAAAATATTCAGCTTTGGTTTATTTCCCCCCCCAACTTCAAAGCTGCTGATAACAAAACTCCCAGGATTTTCTATGAGCTCAAGCCATGTCTAACGCAAATATGAACACAGAATCCAGAAAATGCAGAATTAAGGATCCAGCTTTGTTGAAGTCAACCTCCATTTGCATCGTAACAACAAACATTTGAATGAGATGGTAATACTGCATCTGTTAGTTTAAGAACTATGAAGTCTATGAGATGTAGAGCCATAATCACAAAAGTAGGTTAGCTTTTTTTTCTTTTTCATTTTGTATAAAAGACATGTGTCGGAGGAAAATGTTCTGCTTTCAGATATTAATATACAATTTCCATTTATATGTTCTTTGGTTGTCTGTAAGGAGCAACAGGGAGAAGGTGTATCTGACTCTAAAGATGCGTATCAGAAAGAAACTATGCCATCCGCCGTTTGTTGTTAAGATGCCAAAGCTGGCGATTTCCCTAATGGACAATGAAGAAAAAGAAAACTGTTCAAAGCAGCAGTACTGTAACAAGAAAAACTTCTCTAGTGACCTGGCACATATAACCGACATTTAAAGCATTCTGAAAAAGGAATGAGGCCTTGGAAAAAGCGCCCACTCCTCGTAACTTTGTGAAATGAACAGTGCCTGACCCCGTGCTCTGGAGTCGCACACATCTTTGTCACTAGTGTTTTGAGTGGTACAAGCCATGTGTACCATAAGAAAGGACTGATGTATTCACAAGAAGGAATTTCAGCTGAATGGCTTATTACTGGACATAAGGGCTTTCCTTGGCCTGTTACTGTCCACTGACAAGAAAAATTACCCCAAATGGTTCTACATCGAGTTTTTAAAAGGTCTACCTATTACTGCTGGTATAAGTCAAATTCAGGAGATGAAACGTTCAAAAAACACAGTTAAAGAAATCCAAGCCTGGATGTTCCAACAAGTAATAAAATGCTCTTTGACATTTTTTTACCTCACAAAAGGAGGCAGAATTAAAGAGAAGGTGGGAGTACATCGGAAAAGTGTTACAGTCACATTCAATGGAGAAAAGTGCCACGTGAAAACCTTGGAGGAACAGACAAATACCACCTCCAGTCAAGGGATGGAGCTCTAGCGAGTGGAGGACGGATGTGTGAATGGACACATATGTTCCCCATTTATAAGTTCAATACAAATATCTGTTATCAGCGAGGTTGTAACAAAGTACAGTATCGGGGAGTAAGTCTTAGAATATGAGTTTCATGCTGCAGTATAAAGATGGAACAGATTCCAGCGTAAGTCCATCCAATGTGTTAATGTTTCCTATTCACAGTAAAATATTCTCTCATAGTCCCTTCCTGCTAAATTACGTAGGGCTTCTTCTCTAATATATGTAAGGAACATAAAAACTTGAAATCTGGTCCTTTTGTCTTTGGTAGATAAATCAAAATACTTTTTTGGAAAAGAAGAAAGTGGACAGAGTATGGCTGGCCAAGACAAAAAATTCCTCAAGACTGTTTAAAAAAAAAAGAACAAGAACATCAACAACAAAAATCAATCTCTTATTAAGCACCAGAAATCTGTCACTATAAGCAAAAAAAATACCGAATTTTACAGATAGGTTCCCAAACTTAGTAACTTCTAAGGCACCAGAGTTGACACAGTACAACCCAGTTTACAGAACTAAAGGTAAAAGTCTGAATGTTTTAACAACTCTGTGTAACACTTTTTCTTATGCCCTAGGAGAGCAGTGATGAGAGGGCAGAGAATGAGTGTAGTTCTTTCTGACTCAGAACAATTTAAGCTTCCAGATCGACTGTCTGCAGGTTCCGGGCTCTATTTCCATCAGCCCACTTATACACAAGCTGCATCAGAATTCAGTTCTACTGCACTTAAAGAGTATTGCACCATCATTAACATCATAAGGACCCCACGGAATTGCGGAGCACATGCCACCTCCTGCCACTGTCATGTCATCTGCACCGGCCCCAAGGCAGCATAGGCTGGTTCTGGTTTAACCCATGACAGTTGGCTCGGTCCGTAGGAGCTCAGTTCCTCACGCACAGTTACAGTCCCTCCCCGAGGCCTGTTAGTGGGGACTGCAAAGCAGAGACAATCAGTACACTCATTAATCTGAGGTAAAAATAAAAAGCTTTTATTAAAATATAAATTAATTCTGGTTAAATTACTACTTCATTTTCTTTACTACTTCATATATTAGATTTCAGAGTGTGAGATGGACAACATAGTTTGAATTTTTAATTTAATACCCATCCACATAAATGTACTCCAACGATTAATCATCTTCATGAAATTGTTTACTTTTTTCCTACAGATTTTTCTCCCTACCTAGCTTACTAAAACAGAGAGCCAGGAGGCACTACATTTAAAAAAAATTTAAATCTTGCAAGCTCTTAATTCTAACTTAATTTCTACTCTGGCTGCAATCAAATCTCCAATAAGATCATTTTGTAAAATACTTTTAAAAAAACTCACTCAGACATTAAAACAGAAACACAAAAAACAACCCTTTCCCCCTAACTCTTCCCAAACTGATTACTGCTGACTCACAACTGACGAAAACACTCAAACTTCTCTAACGCACTCAAACAACAAAAAAACCCAGCATATGATCAGTGGCAGTTAGCCGTTACAAGAAATTTTATTAACATACTCACTAATTAATCACGAACCTATACAGCTATGTTCAGTATTTTCAAGGAGATTGACTTCCTCTGACAAAACATTAACAACCAATCATGAGACTGCTAGAAAATGACAGGATTTGCTGTGACAGATTAAACAGACAATTCGGTCACCAAAATGGAATGACAGAGATGAAAGAGACTTCCCATCTACTGTGTTAACCGAGTATGCATGTTTCAGGAGATAACATCATGCCTTAGTCAGGGACTCTGATGGGCCCAGCGGAGAGGCCAGCTTTATCCAGACCATTCTGAGACCCAAGATGCCGATTTTTCGTGTCTGTGACCTGACTCTTCATGAGCTACGGCAGTCAGGGGTGGCATGAGGAACTGTGCAGAGCGTCAGCGGTGGTCTGAAAGGGCCAGTGCTACCATCCTGGGACCTGGGATGGCTCTTCTGGAATCCATATCTTATACACAACACCTATCCGTAAGAAGAATTTCCGCAGGACTGCTCGGAGCTCAGGAATCAAGTCAAACTGCATCATTTCACACAAGTAGGGATAGTACGTCGAAGCATGTGCTTTAAACTTGAGGTGGGAGGGAAACAGAGAAAGTCAGACATGGGATTCAAATTTTTTTTGCGATTGGTTTTTAAAAATGTTCATTTCATTCTGGACTTTCTGGTAATTCTAGCTAGCTATTAGAGAATTGGTGCCAAAATACTTGCAAATTAATATTTAACTCCAAATTATTTGAGGTTAGCTTTGCTTGCCACCAAAAAGTCAAGTTCCCAGGCATAAATCCATGTTGCACAATCTCAACCCCTTTTGGAAAACAGTCTCTTCAAACTGTTTAGAAAGTGATGCCCACCCCAACTCGTTCAAAAAGCCAATCTAACCCTTATGTCTAACATGGCGGGGGATTATAGTTTACTTTTTTATACCTTTTCATCATTGATTTTGAGAGTTTTTGTTAGAAGTAGCAATAGGAGGCTGGTCCAGGCTTCCCGATGGCTTTCAGAGTTCACTGTGATAAAGTACGCAAGAGCTTCACCGCACACACTAGAAGGATTGGAGGAACACACACAAACACAATTAACATCTCACGTTCAGTGAGCACTTGAGTTTGGCAACGAGTACTGACTGAACACATGCTTCAGCTCTGCAATCTTGGACAAGTTAATGGTGAATAATAGTACTGAACTCAAGGGGTTGTTGTGAGGGTAAGAGAGGTCTGAGCTGAGGCCTGGCACATGGTGAGGACTCAAAGTTTGTAAAGTTCATTTTTTTTAGGTCATGTAAAAAGCACCAAACTCAAATGAATTATTTACACATGCCTTCTTTCTTTCCATTATCATATACAATTGTTATTTGGGAAATAAAAGACCTAAAGCACGTTATGCTGGCTACTGGGTCCAGGATGGTAGTACAGTCAGACAACTCATTACGTCTATCTTATATTCCTGGCCCAGTGAGAGTTAGCTGGACTCACTATACTCCTGCAGCTTGTTTCTAGTGCTAGAGGTCTGTGGATTGGTAGCAGGCCCTCTTTCTCCAGCCTCTCCACTGAGGATTCATGGACAATGGTACCTTTGCCCAACCACCTGCACTAGGCTGGGAGCCTGCAGGCTGGGAGCTCACCCTCTCCTTACAGCACTGGTGCAGACCAGTATGTACCCTCTGAGCATATGCCTGTGGACTGGCGGTACCACCACTCCTGCTTCACCCTTTGTGCTCCTGAGCTGCAAACAGAGGCTCAAGTGCTCCTATCACCCTGTGCTACCTCACTTACATGCAGCCAGCAGTGAAAGTCCTAGTGCCACTCACACAATGACCCAATGGGCAGGCCATTGTGGTGCCCACATGTAATGTCCACTTGGCTTACACATTCCGTACTCAGACACGTCCAGCAGGCCCATGTGCACTTACATTAAAAACTCTTGCTACCTCACCACCCACTAAGTTGACTTTTTTATGAACAGTGGGTCTACCCAACGCATCTAGGCAGCACTTCCTCAAAAAGAGTAAGAAGTCCTATCTGACCTTCAGAGAATGCTGAAACTGTTAACATTAAACTGAGTGGCTCAAAAACAACAGACAATAACAAATCATATTAAAAAAAATAACAAATCATATGAAAAATCAGGCTAAGATGGCTCAAACAAGTAAAGGAACAAAAAAATGCCCCCAAGGAAAAAACTATTAAAACTACCTATAATTCCAAAGAATTATATATATATTCCTTGAAGATAGCAGGGAAAGCACAAACAAAACCTTTAAAGACTTCAGAACAATACAAGAACAAAAAACACAAACAGAAACCTTTTATCAACTAGAAACAGAGAAATTAACAATAAAACATCAGAAACAGAACTCAATGGAAGCACACAAAAGTGGAATGAATCAATGGAAAACAAAATCAACGAAAAAGAGGACAAATCCCTTGCTATTATTTGGAGGAATAATCAGAAAAATTAAGAAAACCCGAGTTTTCTGGAGACACTATGAAGAGAAATAACTGACACCTGATTGGAATTTCAGAACAGCAAAGAGCTCAGAAAAAGATTTTAAAGATTTATTGTCTGACAACTTCCCTGACATTATCAAAGATGAAAACATGTCATTCAAGAAGCTGGGAAAGGAGAGACAATCTCTTCCTGTAACAGTCAAATCCGATTTGATGATACACACATGCATGTGTGCGCGCATACACATACACACACACACACACACACAAAAAAGATCAATGAACTCCATACAAGATAAATCTAAAAAAATAAAAAAGACCCTAATGCATGCCATGATTAAAATCTCTAAAATCAAAGACAAAAATCTGAGAGAAACTTGTGAAAAATTAAATACTGTCTATAAAAGAATACTAGTAATCCCTGAGGTTTTGGCAGAAAACACATAAGTAAGAAGGCAAGAAGATAACATATATAAGAATTTTAAGAAAAGAACTGCTAACCAAGAATTGTATGTCCAGTCAAACTGTCTCTCAACTGCAATGGTGAAATCAGATCATTCTCAGTTAAGAAGAAATAAAGGGAATTTGTAAAAACCAGACCATCTTTCTGTGGAATACTGACAGCGATATAAAGCTAAAAACTGAGAATAGGGACACAGGATATCAACCTCTAAACAGCAACTTCAAAGTAAAAGGGTGAACAATTGATGTAACTATAGAACTTGCATATGAAGAGAAAGAAAAAGTGATACGAAAATATAACAGAATCCCAAACAACTCCCCCCCAAGATATAACAGGGTATTATAAACTTTGAAATAAATAAATATAAATTTCAGAGTAATCACAAAGAAAATAAATCTGTTCACCAAAACAAGAGGAAAAACCCAAAACCCCCTCAGTAAACACAAAACCAGTAATGGAGGAAAATAAAATCCATTAACAAAAGAACTCAGTACAGAAAATGAAGTACAACACAAAGAAACCTCCAACACCACGCACACAAGAAAACATAACAAATGACTGCACTAAGTTCATACATATTGATAACCACACTGAATGGTAAAGGTTTAAATGTACCAGTCAAGAGACAGAGAATGACAGGATGTCTAGGAAAAAAAAGAGACCCATTAATATGCTGGTTACAAAACACACCTTAGACACAGATATAAAGAGGTTAAAAATCAAAGGATGGGGAAGAAATATATCAAGTAATTAGTAACCAAGAGAGAGTAGCAGTAGCAGTAATAGTCTCTGAAAAAGCACTTTAAGTAAAAATCTATTACAGAAGACACTACGTAATGATTAAAGGGTCAATCCACCAACAGCACCTAGCCATAATAAATACTCATGCCCAATGTCAGATGTCTAAAATACAGTGAACAAACAGCACTGAAAACAGAAAAAGAACTACAATAGTGGGAAGAGACTTGAACACACTACTTCCAATGGATGGATCATCTAGAAAGAAACCCAGAAAAGAAACAGAATTATCTGAACAACAAAATCAACCTACTTGACCTCAAAGGCACATCCAGTACATTCCACCCAACAGCTGCAGAATATATTCTCCAATTCACCACGTATCATTCTCCAGAACAAATATTCTTTTAGGCCATAAAGCAAGCCTTAATAAATTTTTAAAACAATGAAAAAATATATAAAACATCTTTTCAGATCTCAATTCTATAAAATTATAAGTCAATAAAATAACAAGGAAAAAAAAATTTAAAAACAAAACCATGGAAACTGACCACTACCTTACATAAAAACCGAATGATAAATTCAGAATGAAGTAAAAAAAAAAAATCCCTAGACTCAAGTAAGAATTCAACATACCAAACTCTTTGGAACACAGGAAAAGCAGTGCTCAGAGAATATACAGCAGCAATAAAGTCACATCAAAAACTAGCACACAAATAAATTTAACCCTCCAACACAAAATAACAGAAAAGTTATCTTAATTTTAAATCAGTTTTTCGTTTACAAGTTAGTTTGCACTGACTAATCTGCGTGAGAATTCTGGTTCCTATTTCTAAAATATTTTCATAAAGAGATTTTGTAACAGTGGAAGTACTGGGCCAAAGAGAGTATACATTTTAAGTTCGTGATCTGTAATGCTGTAAAGCCTTCCAGCAACATCATGACAGTGTACATTTCCACCAGCAGTTCAGGGAAGTGTGTCTCCTACATTTGTCTGTATTGTATGTGACTATGCTTTAAATTCTTCTTTAAAATTTATTTTATTGATATTTTAATGATAGTTTATAGAAAATCTGGATTTCCATTCATTCATTGTTGCACATTTTCCTCCCTAACCCTTCACCCCAGTTTGCTTTTCTCTTTAAAAAGATTCTTTCATTGTTACTTAAATTCTTAAATGAGGAAAAGGAAGTCAGACACAAGTATCTAGCTCAGTCACCCAGGAGGTAGGTGGTAAAGATAAGCTGCTGTCATTAGGGCTCTCCTGATGCCACTCTCTCCCCATAACTGAAGTAGCCACATCCTGGGATCCGTTTGAGTCTAATCTATTCCACTTAGAAAAAGGCATGATGGGATGCTAGAGCTCCTAGAGCCTCTAGCAATTACTGCGAGGAGGGGAAGTGACCTGCTCCAGGCCCGGGGCTCCGCACTTCATTCCAACGTGCTGATGCAGAGCTCAGAGCCGTTTCCATGCCGCTCGTGTTCTGGGAGAAAAAAAACCCAGCCTACCTTGCACACAGAAGGGGAAAGGAAAAGGAAAGCAATCTGTGATGGGGTCAGTGTGTACGTGTTTTTCTTTTCTATTCACAGTTGTGCAGTAATGCATTTAGTATACTGCCAGTAAGAATCCGTTGTAGAGTCTAAAAGCTGCTTATTCTTTCTACAACGTTCACACCCAGACCCCTCTTCTGGACCTCATGAGCGACGCCCTTGTTCTCGCCAAAATGAAAGGGTTTGATGTGTTCAATGCACTGGATCTTATGGAGAACAAAACCTTCCTGGAGAAGCTCAAGTTTGGGATTGGGGATGGCAATCTGCAGTATTATCTCTACAATTGGAAGTGCCCCAGCATGGGGGCAGAGAAGGTCGGACTGGGGTTACAGTAACTGGCCTCCAGTGACATTCTAGATGAAGCCACTGAGAATTCAAACCAGGAAATGGAACCCCACCACTTGTGGTCCCAACTTTCACAAATGTGAGAATCCCTGGCGAAGGGAACGGAACTGAACCGGCTTTACCAAACCGCCACTGAATTTGACAGTTGTAATGTGATGGCGTGGGCTGCGTGACGTCACCTCTGGCCATGTCTCTGGTCTGTTTTTCAATGAATCATATCCTCATGCAGCCGTGATCAAGGGAATGTAACTGCTGAAAACTAGCTTGTGATTGGCATATTATGGAGTTAACGGGTGAATAATAAAAGTATATATATATTATAAAAAAAAAAAAGAATCCATTGTAACTCGAAAGAAGAATTAGAAACCAATCTTACGTTAAAAGTCGCTGCTGTATTTCTTCCCAGGAATCCTTCCGGTTCTCATCAATGTACATTCGAAACAGGATCCTCAAACAGCAGGCCAGGCTGCTGGTCTCTTGTTTTAGAAGATTCGGCTTAGATTTGCCCTTAAAACCTAAAGATCAGACAATCATAAGTAGTGTACAATCTTAGGGTAACATGGCACAGTCCTATAGGAATCTAATGTTGTAGTCCCCTGAGAAAACATGGAAACATCTCTCTTACTTAATACAGCTCAATTACTTGAAATGACAGTTTTGTGTGACAGGTGAAGTCAGAAGCTTCGTGTCATCTCAGGTGTAATAACCAAAAACCCACACCCATTGTCAATAAATCAATTCTGACTCAGATACTCTACAAGACAGAGTCGAAGTGCCTGAAAATTTCTAAGGCTGTAAACCTTTATGGAAGCCGACTGCCTGCCTCATCTTCTCCTAGTGAAGCATCTGTGAGATCAGACTCTTAGCAGTTCAACAATTAATCCACTGCCCCACCAGTGCTCGCCTCAAGTGTTAACAGTTCTAAGTGTTAACAGATTAAGAATTCTAGCATGATCCTAAGCTGGAAGTTTGTTTGTTGGTTTTTTTTTTACAAAGTATACAATAAAACTTAAGACTTCATGTTTTATTAAACCACTTTATTAAACAAAGCACTATCAATCAGACACATAGAAGTGCAAATAATTCTCACAAACTTTTTTTGTTAGTAAAACATTATTAAAGACCAAGACATAAAACACCTAGAGATTTAAAAGCCATGGGGAAAAGAGAATGGTCATTGAAATGCCTACAGTAAATTAAAACTTCATACCTGCTTTCAAAAAAAAAAATAATAAAAGCCATGGGGAAATGGCATTTTTAAAAAAATGTGTATAAAAGTAAGGAGTTGAGGTGAAAATGAAAGTAATGAGAACAATAGAAAAATAACAACATATTTCTATGTAAAGTTAAAAATCTCATTCTCCTGACTGCTGCAGAAAAGAAACGCAGACATTCACCCATACAACACACACATACATGAAGAGGAGGAGCATAATTTCCAAGCTGGAGACCAAGTGATCTGGTAAATTGTATTTGGGATTTTGTGACATCAGCATGACTTCTGCTGATGCTTCACAATTACTGCCAGTGCCATGGAGCCTCGCTGCTACTTTTTGAGCCTTGTGAAGCCAGAGTGATTCAATTTTGTGATGTTATGTCACATTCACTATTGTAATAATTATAGCATTTTTTCCATAGCTGATAACAGTGTCACCTGACATCCACCAATTTTTACTTTTGTAAGTTAGCTGTCTTTTAAAAAAAGCTGTTGAAGGAGCCAAACTTTAACTTATAAATAAATAGCTTAAACGGCATTTGAAAGCAAAGCTGCATACAGTGGCTATGAACATAAGTGTTCTTTTACTATTAAGTCTATAGACTATTTGTTATGTGCCATCAAGTCAATTCCAACTCAGAGCGACCCTACGTACAACAGCTCTGAACCTTGTCCTCTCTTGAGCCAATCTCACTGTCTCTGACACACCTACCCCTATTACTCCAGTTACTATATTATCTCATCCAGGGTCTTCGTCTCCTGTGCTGTCCCTCCATCCTTCCAAGCACGATGTCCTTCTCCAAGGACTGGCTCCTCCTGGAAACATGCCCAAAGTATGTGAGACGGAGCTTCAAAGTCCTTATTTTCAAGAAATAGCTTGGTTTCACTCTTTCCAGGAGAGATCTGTTTGTTCTTCTGGTGTAAATGATATGTTCAATACTCGTCTCCAAACACGACAACTCAAAGGTATTTATTCTTCTATCCTTAGTCATTGCCTAGCTCTCTGATGCATAGCAAGTAATTGCAAAGACCATGGTTTGGATCAGGTGCACCTTAGTCTCTAGACTAACACTGTTGCTCTTCAGCATTCTGGGGAGATCCCGGATAGATTTTCCTAATGCAATTCATCTTTTGATTTCCTGACCACTGATGCCAAAAGTGTTGACTGTGAAACCAAGCAAGCTGAGATTGTTAACAATCTAATCTCTTCTCTGTTTATCATGATGCTGTCAGTTGGCCCAGTGGTGAGAATCTTTGTTTACTTGATGTTGAGCTTCAATCCATAGTGAAGACTGTAGTCCTTGACCTTCTGCATCAAATGCCTCAGATCCTCCTCAGTTTCAGCAAGCAGGGTTGTAGCATCATCAAGCAAGTTGTTGATGAATCTTCCTCCAATCCTGATGCTGTGTTCCTCTCCATAGTCTAGAAGTCTTGAGGAATCAACATAAACATCAACTCTCCTTATGTAAGAAGTATACACTTTGTTCTAGTGGTCTTTACAGATCTCAAGTCACATATATTTTTAAAAACATATGTATGAGTGGTGGTGGTGTTGTTACCTGCCACTGAGTCAACTATGATTCATCATAGCGACCCTATGAACCCTGTCCTATTCTGCACCATCCTTGAAACATTTGGGTCAATTGCTGCAGATTACTGTTATCAATCCTCTTCTTCACTAACCCTCCACCTGATACCCACAAATCTGTATTGTTGTAAGTTAGCTGATATGAGTGTAGCTTAATTTGAAGTTAAAAACCATGTCTAATACAGAAATAGTCATAGTTCCTAAAAAGAAATTACTTGAAATACTGGACTTACCAACACAATCTAGAGAAGGTGGAAGTACAGAACCCAAAAGCCTTAGGAAATGTCTTAATGTTTCTAGTTCCTCCTAGCTTATGACAATTTTAATATTATATTTAACTACAATATTTTAATTTAATGTAAAACTTCACTGAATAGATAAGTTTAAATTTCTAACATTCAGTCTGTCATATCATCAAATGCCTGTAAGGGGCCCAGCAGTGTTCTTTTTTTTTTTTTAAATATGGAACGCTTCACGAATTTGCGTGTCATCCTTGTGCAGGGGCCATGCTAATCTTCTCTGTATCGTTCCAATTTTAGTATATGTGCTGCCGAAGTGAGCACCAGCAGTGTTCTTAGTGCTGAGATAAAACTTAGCAAACACTTCTTCTTCCTTCTCTCAAGGAGGAAAATATTCAGTAAACATCTCTAGCTATGTTGAAAATGTTAAGGAATATTCCAAAAGTTCTCATGTTTTCAGATGTTGGGCAATGTGGCCACTTCTCTTATTGGCCTTACCTGCCCGCCACAGGACTGTCCGCTGCTCATAATTGGAGTTGAAGGCCTTTGAGAACGAATGGGACTCCTGCAGACAGTCCAGCAGCTTGAAGAGGTGCTGTGACGACATGTACTTGTACATGCCCTGGTCCTCTGTCTCTATGTGGATCTCTGCATCCAGCGTATCTTGCTAGAGGAGGGAGAGAAAGAGAGCCAGTTGAGCACAACGGAGTGGCTCTGGGCAAGGAGAAAGAGAGCTTGCTTTCTCAAGATACTATGCCACCAGATGAAGACACCCTCAACTGTCCAAAAATCACCCTCTGTGTAAGCTTCACTTCATTCTTCAACACCAAACGGTTCTCCAGGCAGGTTTGGCTCTCTGACTGGAGAAAGCATAGACTGTGCTCATGCAGCATAAAGACTCTACTAGCTAAATCCCAGTTTTGAGAGTGTGGCCTTTGCTGTATGACTAAAACTGTGTGTTTCTGAATTTATTTGGCTACAAGCTTGCACTGTCCACTTTATTTCACAAGCATAATTAGAAAATATCATCAGGCAGCTAAATGATGTATATGTTGTTGTTCAGTGCTGCTGTGACTCACAGTGACCCTATGAACAAGAGACTTGAACTCTGCCCTCTTCTGAAGCTCCTCATAATTTCTATAATAAATATGTTGTTGTGTGTTGGTGTGTGCTGGAACCAACTCATAGCTGACCTTCTAGTGGGTTTTCAGAGACAGTAAACTTATGGGAGGAGATTACCCACTTTTCCCTCACATAAACATAGTATTTAAAAAAAAGAAAAAAAAAATCCAAGTACAGAATATGTAATAAAGTCTCAAACATGCTAACTGAGTGTCATTCTAAGCCTCCATCCATCAGGTGACTGATGACTGGACCCCTACGATGGGGGCCCTCTGCTGGAGCTGGGAGGCACTGCCACGAGGGCAACAGATCCTGATTTACCCCGTCCCCACCCAGCCTGACTCATCCCTGTGCAGGGCCTGCTAGTTCCTGAAGCACTGGCGGCTGCAGTTGTGGGAGTAAAGTAACTGTCCATCACTTGGACACTCAATTCTCTGTACTTTCAAGAACCCACTGCTGCTGAGTTGAGTCCAGCTCACGGTGACTCTACAGGACAGAGCAAATCCCCCTGCGGAGGGAGCAGCTGGAGGTCTGTCAGTGGTCGAGCTCCTCACCACTGTACAAGGCTCCTTTTACGTTCTCTATGGTTAAGTTTTAGACCAGTTATGGGGAATAGGCTAGGAATAAACACCCTGCTTACTAACACACATGTTGAAATACTGAAGGGGAATCTGAGCAGTGGTAATGCCGACACAGTTCTAGAGTCAGAGAAGCCTTGATTTACAGCACTTGTCATTCTTCTGTGGTGTAAAGATTACCTCTGTGACCAGTTTCAAGCTACTGATAGGACATCAGTGAACATGGACTGGAGGAGCAGAGAAGGGTGGGCTCTCCTGAGCACTCTGAGCTGGCCCAGCACACCATGGCCTTGAAGCCCCTCCCTGCAGACCACGGTAGCCGTCCCAGGCGTGCTGTCGTTACCTGTGCAGCAACCATGTGCTCGGCGTCCTCCTTTTTGCTTGTTGCAGGGTAGAACACAATGTTGTCAATGGCCTGTATCAATTCCAGCTGGACCACACACTTGATGAGGAGGCTGGCAAACAGTTTCTGATCTACATTAGATGATAAGGATTAACCCTAATAATTCAACCAACAGTGAATAAACATTCTCTGAGTGTCTATTCTGTGCCAGGCACAATTATTATTTAAAAAAATTATTTTAAATATTTTTTTGTGCATGTACAGTCAGATCTCACTGATACAGGAGGAGAGTGTCCCTCCTTCTCCAGCAGAGCAGCTGGTGGATTTGAACTGCACACCTATGGGACTGCAGTGCAGCTTCTTGCCACTAGGCCACCAGAGCTCCCTCCAGGCACAATTCTTGATGCTGTGATACCACAGTGAACAATAGGGACATAAAGCTTCTGAACAAAGACCTAGAGAAGGTGAGAGGTTGAGCTGTGCAGGGCCATGTCTAGCAGCAAGTTTCTCAACCACCAATGGACCGCGCCTACAGACCAGCTCTGGCCTGGGCCCTAGCAGCAAGGCAGTTTGTCCTAAATGGTCGGAAGCTCAACCTCAGGCATGCAGGGCAGTTATTCTAAGTTCCTAGACAACACTCTGTCCTACATGTTGCTGTTGTTATATGTGACTGAGTTGGAACTGACCCATAGCTGACCCTCCAGTGGGTTTTCAGAGGCTGTAAATCACAAAGGAGAAGACTGTCCGTCTTTCCCATGGAACAATGGTGGATCTGAACTGTGTGCACTTGGGTTGGCTGCGCAACTCCTTATCACTAGGCCGCCAGAGCTACTGGTAGATGCTTTCTGTATTTCCTACTTCTTTATCCACTAAGCTCTGGTGGCCTAGAGGTAAGGAACTGTGCTGCCTACACAAAGTCCATGATTCCCTAGGCTAGGGTCGGGGACTGGCTAGGCACTCCATAAATGCTGGCTGCTTTGATGCTAGTCGAGATTCCCTGCCTCTCAACTTTTAGACAATCAGAATAAGTGAAGGACTAAATAAAGCACTTTTTTGTTTTTAGAACCCCACCCTAAATAACACTTTTGGTGACAAGAGAGGGTAATGTCATATTATCAAGTTTTTGGAAGTGACTGAAATGATAGAAATATGTAAAAAACTCTCTAAGCAGAATAATTTTAAGTGGTTTGGTTTTTTTGAGGTTTTGGTTTTTAAATTATTGTTGTTGTATACCATTGAACTGGATCTGACAGGCACAGGAAGAGATTGCCCCTCCGTCTCCAGCAGAGCATCTGGTGGATTCGAACCGTGCGCCTTTGGAATTGCAGCACAGATTCTTGCCACTAGACCACCAGAACTCCCTCAGAATAATTTTAATTAAGGGAAAAAATACAGTGGCATTACATGAGATGTACATTTTGCTTATGCCAATTCAATGATGCCATCTTCAAAGAAAAAAGGGCAGAAGGTAACACGAACAGTGCAGTGAAGTCTACTGGCTGAGCGTGTGCTCAGAAGGGAGGCTAAAGGGGAGACTGGGGGAAACACAGCCACTGTTGCCTGGAGGAATGAGAGGGGTTACAACTGCGGGGCATATCTTGGGGTACAGACACCCTGCCGTGCTAAGAGTGGGTCTGTTTTTAAAGAAATGTATGCTCGGTCCCTCCAGACAAGGACAAGTCAGTGTGTGCAGCTGATGGAAGAAGCTGAGACCACACATCTGTGGGGAGGGAAAGGGCTGCAGCAGAGCTGCTATGACACAGCACGCTGCCCTTCAGTGTGGGCTTGTCCACAATTTCAATTAATTGTGACCAGACTTAGCTTTTGTCTAATGCGACTCTTCAGAAGTTAACATCACTATTAACACGTAAGGACGGCTGGGGGTGGCGAGGACGGAGGACAAGCTCAAGCAAACAGGGGACACAATTTAAAACCTCCAACCCCTCACTTGGCCACAGATGTGTTTTAAGCCCATTGGCACTACCTATTCGCATACGTCACTATCTGAGTCTCAGGACACTCAAATGCCAAACAGTGTCGCCCTCAAAGGGCCACTGTAAAGGTGAAATAAACGTGACCACGCACAGAAACACAGTGCCGTGCTGGGCACACAACAGATTCCACCATATACAAAAAGGAAGGGATGAAAATTCATGTAGGAAGCTTCTAAGTGTGTTTGCTTCCACAGAGATGAAACATCTAAGGAAGGGGCCATCAAGTGGTGGCATTAGGTGTCTTGGACAAGGGGTCTGGCAGCCTGAGCCATGGGTGTGGACAAAGGCTTACCATGTGAACACTTCTGGGCCTTTTGAATGACTCAATCATGTATGTGTATGATCACTTTTAAATAAATGGACAGGAAACATCCAAAAGGAGGTGGTCTTACTTGCATAGGGTCTACCCTTCCAGCTGTCATCGGTCGGGTTAGAGAGCTGACTCTGGCCTCTCTCAGAAGCGTTCTTCTCGAAGCTGCTTAACGACTGGCGGTCTAGGTCCACGTCCTGGAAGGAAACCAGAAATGAACACAATGTTCCCGGCTCTTCAGCGTCACTGGCCCGGCTGGACTTCTGCACTCTGCTCAAAGTACAATCACATTGCAAGCACCTCTCATATGCGGCAGAGGGTGGAGGGAGAACTTCAGTTATTTCTCCCCTCATTAAAATGTTACATTTCCCCATCCCAATTTAGAGGGCATTTCTCTACACAGGGAGTGTAATAAAGGTTTAATGAGTTTAAGACAAAAAATTCAGTATGGTGGCTAGTTTTTATAAATTGACAGTAGAAGACAGTTAAAAAGCAAAAAACATTTAAATAACGTGTTTCAATCCTACATCCTAAATGCCGCTTAAGATCTAATGGCTTCACAGTTCTATTCCTAATGGAAAAGAAGTTAGTCCAAACTTCTCTGTAAACGACATTGTTTTAAATGAGACTTGAAGAAGAGTAACCTCATTTAAAAAAAACCACCAAAAACCAAAACCCTACCCTTTCACTGGTAGAAAGCAAAACTCTTATTTGGGAGAACAACAAATAAGGACCCACCCAAGTGTCACTTATAATGGTGAAATGCTATGGCTGATCTGAGACACTCCAATAAAGGAAAACTAGTTAAACACATAATCATGTGCAGCAACTGAAAAGGCTTAAACAGACAATGTGTAAGAATACAGAAAACCATTATGTAATAAACAGTCTCTCATTTCAAAAAGTGTGGTCTATGTGTGCAGTGTCACACAAAGAAAAAACTACAAAGGTAAATTCTGATTTTTTTGAGTGAGCTTATGAATTTTTTTCATATTTCTGAATGTTAAAATTTAACCCACTTTCCAATTAAAAAAGCAGACTCTAAGGCAGGATAAGAGTATCAAATATACCATGGACTGCTAAGAGAACAAACAGGTTCATCTTAGAGAGGGTGAGACCAGGCTGCTCCTTGGAGGCAAGGATTCTGACGCTTCGTTTGACATACTTTGGACATGCTGCAAGGAAGGACCAGTTCTTGGAGAGGGACATCATGCTTGGGAGGGCGTAAGGGACAGCCAAAGAGAGAAGATCCTCGATGAGATGGATTGATTCAGTAACCAGGGTAATGGGGGTAGGTGTGTCAGAGATACTAAGATTGGCACAGGATAGAGCAGAGTTTAAGGCTGTTGTACAGAGAGTCCTATGAATCGCATGCAACTTGATGGCACATAACAGTAACAACAACAACAACAACAACATGAGATAAAATAAGAGAAAAATTCCCCCAAACAAAACACCCCTCCACACAACCAAACAAAACACCCCTCACACAACAAACCCAAAGCTTACCAAATGTTTTTCTGACGACTCTTCCTCCATGCCTACAGGTCTCCAGGTCAGCAATCTTAAGGGAATGCAAGAGAAAGAAATGAGCAATGAGAAAGGCAACCAGGAGCATCAGACATCTACTGAACACAGAAGCACAGTGCTATGACTATCTCAACACTTACAGATGTGGGATGGTTGTTTTGAAAATATCCAACATACAGTTGCATGTTTTATCCCAGACATCAGGGCTGAATTTCTCGCCATTTGATATCACTAAGTTTTCTAAGCAGTTTGTACCTGATCGAGCCAACTGCTCATTATCTGAAAAATAAAACAGTATCTATCATCAAACTGGGTGGTTACCCTCAATACTATTTTGATTCCAAGCAAATTTCTTATCCTTCACAGTGTGAGTTAGACTATGCAACTGGAGGGGCTGATTTTGTAGGCATTTAAATAACATAGCGATAGTACAGGCAGTATCAAATTTTTAAAAGTTGAACAGGCTACAAGGAGAAGGAAGAGGAGGAAGCAGCATTCTGATACTTTATCTAAATGACTTTGCATATGAAAATCGGTTGATGGAAAAAGGTTAGACCAGTGTTTTCTAACATTTTTGTCACTAATACACTATGTTTTAAATTTTTACCATTGGATCAACTGCTTGATCATTTACAATATCTTAAAAACTGAGTCACTTTTTAAAAGATTTAATTCCTAAGTCAAAACTATGTTTCCAGGATTGATTTGGTAATTTGTTAATTTCCCTAGTATACTATAAATGAAATATATAACTATTTAAATAAAAAAGGGCTAATGATAAAGTTATTGATCTTGACATTTTGAAAAGTATCTTAACTTGTACCCAAGACTCCAAGGAAACCTTTTGAAAAGTAGAGAAAATGTAAAAAATATACACAGGTATCCAGCAATAAAAACAGCTTGTCTCCACAAAAAAAGAGTAAAGAAGCACAAGTGAAAATAAAAGTATACTTTAAAATATAAAAATAGCTATGTCTCAAAGAAATGCCTATAAGCTGTTTGCAGGAGGATGCTTTCATGTTCTAATGATACACATGAAACCTACACACATGTACTTTCACCAATTATATGTTTTGATATATGGGGGTTAAAATATCAACCTCTCATTCAGGACTCTGGCAAGAAAAATTGGGGCAGATTGTCTTAAAGAGTACCTTGCTTTACACACCACTGCAATTGTGCAAATACATCAGAAAGAAGAACTTCATTCAGAGCTTCATAAAACTGTGTAAATACATCACAAATAGCATAGAGTGCGTGATTGCAAGTTGTTGTCATCCACTCAGATTTCTGGAAAAGTAACACAAAGACAATGCTTAAACACTACTTGAGCTGAGATAAAGAAACGATTAGATTTATGACTAAAGATCTTTATTATCACACCAGCATTTATTCACAGAAAACACAGCTACAACTTCATATTCAATGTAGAGATTAAGCACAACATTGCAGAATAAGAAATAGATGTTTAAAATGATATTCTTTAAGAGTTTTAATGATCTAGAAAATGAGAACATTAGGCTAATTACTCAAACCTTAAACCAAGTTTTTAAATATTAGAAAATGATGTCGTGATATCACCAGAGGAAAAACAGGGATAGTTTAAAGTTGTGAAAAGGGAAGCATGAGTACAAAAGTAAAACCATAAAGGCAAAGCCTGATAGACGTGGCTGCTTCAAAATGAAGTTTCTAAGGGAGCTCTGGTGGCCTAGTGGCAGAGGTACGCGGTTCAAATCCACCAGAGGCTCTGCTGGAGAAGGAGGGGCAATCTTCTCCTGTACCAGTCAGATCTGATTTGACGGTACACACACACACACACAAATAATAAAAATTAAAAAAAAAAAAAAAGAAAAGAAAAGAAGAAGTTTCTACACTAAAAAGAAAGTAAGAGTGACAAAGGTGACAAAACTATCTGTACTTGATGTAAACAGATACTACAATCTTCACACATGTGTGCACAAAAATGTATACACACACTCATAAATCAAAAGGAAAAAGGTAAATAAAAATATATTAAGCAATATATGTAAAACATGGAAAATATAATTTAGTGGAAAACAGAATCTTAATTTTGGATACTGCTATTTGATTTAATTCAGGTCTTAGAAAAATATGAAGAATCCTAGAATGTTTAAAAAAGCAAATGATCAGTGATGTGGAAAAGGACAAGCTCACTTGCAATTAAAAAAAATAAATGATACTCTTCCTATCAAGTTAATTATGATTAAACAAATTAAAAGGTGAAGAGCTGGAATGGGAGTGAAGGAAAAAGATGACTCGAGCACTGCAGCCTGCAGTGTAAACGAGGACACGTTTATCTGGAAGTGGACCCAGCACTGCTCAGTACTGCTCAACAAGCTCAGCAATGTGCAAGTCCTCACCCAGCCACTCAGACCACTCGTCCCAAAGAAAAGAAGGACAGAACACAAGGACAAGCATGTAAAATGTGTCTGGTACACGAAGAAGAGCGGCACTTCATTTGAAGGGCCAGTGGGGCAGTCCAACTGTGGTTACTAACATTTTTCTTTGTTTTTTAAATGAATGTATGTTTTTTTATAATGAAGAAAAACTTTTTAAATGAAAAGATTACACTGCAGTTATCTATCTACAGTTTTATAGAGAGCTGTAAATAGCTATGTAAACACTGAGAGGAATTTGCCAAATAGTATTGCAGTTTATAGATGATAAAATTACCAATTTTCTTTCTTTATCATATCAAGCATATGTTACTCACACAGGAGAGTGGGAAGAGGGCGTGGTGTTCTTAACAGAAGTTTAAAAATTACTGTCTCGTTTAATACTCTTGAGATTGAACATCCTCTCTATTCTTTCCACTGGGGGACAAATGAGATAACACTTCTATGGAATCTCTTTATTGAAAAATAGTTGCCAACATAATTTCCAACTATATTTTCACTAAAAATCTTAAGGGAAACATTCCACTAAGAACGATCTAGATATGGATATGAACAAAACCACCACCCTGGTGAAACGAACAGGTCATAGGCCCAAGGGCCTCAGGGACAGACGATGGCGGTTGATTTCGACTTCTTGTTTCCTACATAAAAAGGAGCCCTAGTGGCACAGGTTAGAACCTCAGCTGCTAACCTTAAAGCCAGTGGCTCAAACCGACCAGCCGTCCGTGGGAGAAAGAGGCAGCCCTTTGCTTCCACAGAGAGTTACAATGAGGCAGCTCGACTCTCTCCTGTATAGGCACTGTGAGTCATAACTGGCTCAATGGCAGTGGGTTTTTGCCAGATGGAGAGCCCGGTAGCTCTAGTTGATGCAGGAAGAACAGTACCAGGGAGAGCATCTACAGAGCTCATACTGGAACCTCTGGGACAATGACCCTGTAGCCCAGGATAGACCAGGCCTGGAGGCCTTTCTCCCCATCGTGTCCAGGGCAGGGCTCTCCTCCTCTTACCTCTGACTGTTGCTCAGGGAGTTTCATATTGTCAAAAATCCTAAAGACAATTCGGAACAGATCCTGCCACCAATGTTTTTCAAAGGTGTGGCCATAGCTCTTCATGATCTCAAACATGACGGTGAGTCCTCTGGAGGAAACAGGGCCAGGTGGAGAAGAGGGAATGTGGGAGGGGAGAGAGAGGCAGAGGGTCTGGTAAGCAAAGCTTGAGGCGCTGTCAGGCACAGGGGGCCACCACACCTACCACGGTGGGGGACACACTTACCTTGTCCGTACATCTAACTTGCATCTATTAATGATGCAGGAAAGCTCAAACAGGATGGGGAACCAGCCTCGAACCCAGACTCTGTCGCCAGGAGCTACATTCATGTCGTCACTTGTGTACTCTTGTAGAACCTACAACGAAAGTCACATCTAAGACGTGGGCCAAGAAAGGGAAAGGGCGGGCCTGGTAAAGGGATCACACCAAGGCTAAAGCACTGAACCTTTTCCCCTTCCTAAAAAGTATCCTCTCAGAACGTGCAAGCAGCGGAGCCCGTGGGAGACAAATGATTCGCCTGTCCCAAAGGGCACACGGGAAGTTTCCCCATAAGAACCCACTGCCCTTAGTGGGTCTGAATGCACAGATCACAAGGTGGTTGTGGGTGGTGGGTGTCAGGTTAAAAGGAGTATGACAGGTCAAGGGTGTCAAACATTCAGGACTCAAAATCTTACCTGGGTCTAGAATGTTATTGCAATTAAAACTACTTAAAAGAAAGAAAAAAAAAAACCTTATTGAGTGAGTGGGGCCAGGAACTGTTACAATGCTTCACATGTATTAATAATTTTCCCAAAAATTCTGTTGCAGGAAGCTTGGAAAACTGGCCCCATTTTACAGCTGAATTAACTGAGGCACTGAGAGGTGAAGTACGCAACCCAGTGCCACGAAGCTTGGCTGGGAACCCTAAAACTCTGCCCTAACACTCTGTTTCCAAGAAGCCCTGGTAGCCGAATGGTTACTCATATGGCTGCTAACCAAAAGGCTGGTGGTTCAAGCCTATCAGTGTCATGACAGCATGTGGTTCCTTCCTAAAAATGTGTTTGTTTTCTTTCAAATAGAAAGGCCTAGTTTCATCAGTTTGCTAGAAGAAACCAGCATACTATTTTCAGAGGAAGGAGAAGGGAGAGCTACTTGGAGAGGTCAGAATGAGTAAAAGAAATAACTTCACAAACATAAAATAACAAATGGTACCACACCTGCACTGGTAGTATTTTGAGAGGTATATTCTGAATACTGTGTTGAGGGTAAACCCGGGTCTCAAAGCAAGGCTGGAAAGCTCTGTGTCAGCAGCTCTTCTGTCCCGCGCGTGCCCTCCCACACTGCCTACAGGAGAGGACAGGAGAGCCATACCCGCGGCCTCTCAGAGACGTATTTCCCACAGAAGCGGATGAGCCTGATGGCCTCCATGCTGGTGTCAGGGAAGGCGACATTGCAGGCAAACTCCGACAAGCACTTCACTGCGTCCTGGAAGGAGTCGATGGCGGCAGGGAAATGGTGCTGGAAGATAGTTGCTGAGGAGACACAAGGTGGATGCTTTCTTGAGGTCAAGATCTAGAAATAAAGGTTTAAAAAACCAAAGCAAACCCTCCAAAAAAATCCACTGATAAAACAACAATTACTTTTGTGAAAATTCAAGAAAAGCACACCAGTATCTCCAGAAGACAGCATTAGCTTTTCTTGTTTGACAGACTGGTAGTCACTCTGGGCTCTTCCAACCTAGCACCAAACTTACCCTCAAGACCCAACATTCAGCCAAACAACAGGCAGGTCTAGAAGGTGAATAGTAACAGTAGCACCAGGAAGGCACTCCCGCCTTAGAACTAATCAACCACGCGAAGACCTAAAGGACAGCATTTGTCCAGGATAAATCTCAGAGGGAGGAAGGGAGAGGATAGAAAGATTAGTGAAAATGAGAATCACAGGGAGGAAGAAGGAGTGTGGTTCCATCGTGAAGACTGTGCACAGTATCATAAACCAAAATGTTGGAATGGAAAACCAATATGCTTTGTAAAATTTCACCCAAATCATTAATAAAAAGACAGTTTTTCTTTCTAAAGTAGTCAAGAATAAATGTGTTGAGCACATCCTGGATTTAAACTGGTTCCCTAAGATTGTTGTTGTATTAAATACTCATTCATTCCACAAATATTTACTGAGAGCCAACTATATGCAAAGCATGGCTAAATACAGGTCTCAGGAGCAGAGGTGAGCAACCAGAGCTGCAAAGAATAAGACAGACAATAATCATGGGAATCACCACCCACATGAAACAAGCTCTGGATAAGTGAGCACCGAGTCTGGGGGGTGGAGGGAAGAGGGGCTGCTTAGGTGGTAATTAAGGAAAGACTCTCTGAAGAGGGTCTATCGGAGGAGAAACCTTAAGGAGGCTTGAGTGGGAAAACCAGGAGAAAGCCAGCATTCACCAGGATGCCCCATTTTCATGTTCACTTACATCTTAGGATGGAGCTACCCTGAATCAGGATCATGTAGAATATGAGAATAGACCCGTGTATGATGCCACTCCACCAGGGTCTACTCAGAAGAACTGAACTCTGGGTCAAACCCTCAGGCCAGTTCTATGACATCCTGGACATTTTGGTCACTTTCCACCCATGACAAACCTCCTGTCACCTCCCTAGAACCCGGTGAAGACAAAGCAGGTAAAGAAGGTGCAACGAGCTGAAAGGTAATTTTTAAATAAATGTTCTAAAAATCCTACAAATGTATAATATATGAATGGTAAAAAGCTTAGCAAAAAAAAAGAAGAGAGAAGGAGAGAGACTTCAAAGATAAAAACAGCATGATCCTTACAAATTTCCACAAAAAACAAGTAAATATCTTGTTATGTGATCTTGAGCAGAACCAGAGAGTTCAGTCATTTTGGTGCAATGGAAATAAACATAGACTTAGGGGCTGACTGGCCTGAGTCCTGGTCCCATTACTTCCTAGTGAGGGACCCTGGACAAGTGTTTCAGTTCCTCTTTAATAAAATGGAAGAAATAATGAGATTCACGTCAGAGGGTTGTTGTAAGGATTTATCTGTGTCATGTGCTCCCAACACTGATTGCCAGGTCATTACAGCAACCAGAGAGGAAGCAAAGATCCCCCCTTTGGAGTAACCCACCCATCAAAGCCACTGCTGGTGAGCTGATTCTGACAGTGACCCCACTGGATAGAACACAACTGTCCCAAAGGGTTTGCTTCTTTAGAAAAGCAGACTGCCTGCCTCATTGTTCTCTTGCTATGCAGCTGGTGGATTTGAACCTCTGACATTGATGTTACCAGCCAAGTATTTTAACCAGCAAGACACTAGACTTCTTCTGTAGGAATAATAAACAGTAGAGAGTGGTTGGGAAGCTGGCCAGGGGGAGCAGAGTGACTTACTGACAATGTGGCCTGTGGTTTGGAAGGCCAGGTCCACGATGTTTCCGTCGTGATCCGAGGCCGCCTGGTGGAACACGGCAAAGATATTCTTCCACCCCGAACGGATGTTTGCCGCCTGGGAATTCACCATCTGGGCAATGCAGCGGATCACCATGTCCCGGATGGTGGGAGACCTGGGGAGGGATGGGGCAGCCGTGTCATCTGTACTTTGGAGAAATGCAAGGAGCTCATCGCTTAGAAGTGCCACTTTGAAACATGTTTCACACAAAAAAGAGTCCACGTCCCTACTATTTTAAGAAAGGAAATTCTTAAAAACAGCCAAGTGAGCAACCGTGAGCAACTGCATCACTGATGGTATGATTTTAAAAACATTTCCAAAGGGAGTGTAATAAAATGACTGGAGTGTAATAAAATGACTGCTTCTAAAGGTAAGCTGAAAATCACAATTAAAAAACCAACCAAATAAAAAAGTTGGTACAATCAATTCAAGAAAGAAGTGAGACAAAAAGCCAACGACACCAGAGCAGATACACACCCACGATCTTTGAACATTTTATACACCTTCACAAACATTTTCCTCTAACTGAGCTTCATGTCCTGTCATCTTCAATTTGTTCTTCCTTGACCAGTAATTTTTAAATATTAATGCTTTCTCCATTTCTCAAGACTTGATGGAGTGAATTCTCAGTTAAGAATGGATGTTAGCCTTCTGGAATTACTCCTTCACAGAGTAGCCCATCATCAATCCATGGGGTCATCATTTCTGCCAGTCGTTGTTACTGATACTTCTATTTTACATGTACTAAAATACATGAAGAAAACTACATCCAGAGGCTAATGGTAGGTCTACACACATGAGTGACTGAAGTTTTGCATGGTAAGCAGTACAATGAATGACCAGCCTTAATGTAGTATAGTACTTTCCCAGACAATAAAAAAAATTATAATGCAAAACCAAAATAATTTCTTTTCATTACTTAAATAAAAAAGGTCCCCAAATCATGCAAAATTTAACTGTTCTTGGACCTGTAAAGTAATGGTTCATTTTAATTTCTAGAGTTGAGGGAAGGTATTTTTAAAGTAAAAATATACAGGCTGAACCTGCTTTTATATACAGACATAAAAATTTGAAAATTTTACCAAAAAATGTTTAAATGTGTAAGTGCACTGTATTTATTCATGAATTACAATCAGTTTGAGGGAAGAAACAGTACCTGAAATGTCATTAACTGAGAAATATCCACATTCTTTCCAACTTGGTTGACAGCAAAAGAACACACTGGTATTGTACACAAAAACGAAACAAACAAACAAACAAACAAAAAAACAAAACAAACCAAAACACCACACTAAACCCGCTGCCATCCAGCCACTTCTGACTCAGAGTGACACTGTCAATAGGACTCTTCTGTGCTATTTACTGCCTCTGAAAACCCGCTGGAGGGTCAAGTACAGATGGGTTCCAACTCAACAGTAAACACCACCACCACCACCACCACCACAACAACAACATCAGTTTTACTCTCAGGAGAAAGATGGATAATTTCCTCCTGTGCTATTTACAGCCTCAGAAAATCTGCTGGAGTGTCAGCTATGAGTTCGCTCTCACGTGACGGCCTATGGCAACAAGAAGTTTCCCACCACAGGGTTAATACAAAGTTATGCACTCTGCTAACACAAAGAGCCAGCAGACTGTAGCTCTGAAAGTCACCTCCATTTATTTCTTTATTTTTCAACTATGTACTTTAAAAGAAAAACTGTAATCACTTGTTTCCATAGCAAATATTTATGTTTCCACAGCAAATCAAAAAACATATTGCGGTGGGAAAGTCTGCTGTTAGGGACCTCTCTAAAGTACTCAAGAACAATGGTGTCTCAGAACAACGGTGTCTCTCTGAAGACTAAGGTGCGCTTGATACAGGCCATGGTCTTTGCAATCACTTATTATGCATCAGAGAGTTGGACAATGACTAGGGAGGACAGAAGGAGAATTGATGCCTTTGAGCTGTGGTGCTGGAGAAGAGTACTGAATGTACCATGGACTGCCAAGAAAACAAACAGATTCATCCTGGAGAGGGTTAAACCAGGCTGCTCCATGGAGGCAAGGATTCTGGGGCTTCGTCTGACATACTTTGGACATGTTGTAAGGAGAGACCGGTCCTTGGAGAGGGAAATCATGCTTGGTAGGGTGGAGGGACAGCGCAGGAGGGGAAGACCCTCTATGAGGTGGATTGACAGTGACTGGGGTTATCGGGATGGGTGTGTCAGAGGCAGTGCGATTGGCACAGGACAGAGCAGGGTTTAGGGCTGTTGTACATAGGGTCACTATGAGTCACAAACGACTCGACGGCACCTAACAACAACAACATAGCAAATATTTCTAGGTTTCAAGGGGCAGGAAAAAAAAAACTAAGAAAAGAGGTCCATGGGGAGAGTCAGACTGTAAAGCAGTGTTACACACATGACAAGCCAGACAGTCCCTTAATTGAAATAACTTTATCCATCTAAAAGGGTGCTCTGGTGGCTTAGGGGTAAGGAGTTGCAGTGCCAACCCAAAAGCACACAGTTTGAATCCACAAGCTGCTCTGTGGGGAAACATGGGTAATCTCTTCCTTTATGACTTACGGCCTCTGAAAACCCAAAGGTGGGTTAGCTAGGAGTTGGTTCTGACTCAAAGGTAAATAACATTATCAATCTAAAAGAAAGTACATCTCCTTTCTAAAATCTGTATTATTCCCTGATAAGATTTTCACTGCCACGAGCGTATCGTTCATCAACTGTTCAGTTATCCACTGGGTATGCTTTGAGAGTGAAGACGTTGTTACCACAACCATCTAAGCACTGTACACGAAGGAACACGTTCCTCTCGGGGACGACTAACGAAGTACTTATGTTAGCAACCAATCATCCTCAAAGCAGAGACAGTGCTCAGGCACAAGGCGGCAGCGTGTTCCTAACACTCACTCGCAGATTCTCCTAACAGCTCTGCGTGAGCAGGTTGGCAGGCAAAGGCTGTGTGCCCTTCAATTGTCCTCACTTCTCCTTTAGCCTCATTGCTAGGACTTCCGAGTGTCTTTCTTATTTCTATGCATCCTTATTTGCTCTTTAGATGCTGTTCAAAAGGGCTTTTAGTCTTAATTCCATTCCTACCACAAAAGACCCAGCAATCTCTAAAAGCAAGGATAGTAATAGATATACTCCCTAATTCGGCAGCGAGCTGCCATGCCTCAGTAAATCTGGTTGTTCCATCAGCCGTTCCCATTAAGATGATTTGCTGTTCTATCTTGAATGGATTTCAGAAACTCAATAAATGACACCATGTCTCCTCCTTGCTTGTCAAAATATTTAATGTCTAATATTACTCCTGTTTTTCCATTTATCAAGCTAACATTAATCTTCTTTCCAACTTTATTTCTCAATCCGGCTTATCAAAATATTATCTTTCAGACACATTTGAGTCCAATAAAGTAGCTGCTCCTTATTTAAAAAACAAACATTTTTCAGGGCAAGTTTCTGAGATGCCATTTTTATACACTTGGAGGCTTAATTTATCCAACAGGTAGCTGTGTCTGAGGCTAGCCCTGCAAACATTTCCTAAGCTTGCATCTATTTTTATTTGATACATATATTCACTCTAGATGTTACATACAATGCCAGTAAAAAATACTTCCATAGCCACTAGGAACTTTGCAATACCTGTCACCCTTACGTCTGCTATCTCCTGGACAGCACCTTCTCACTTAGTAAGCTTTGGCTTCTGTTTTCTCAGCTGGCTTCGGCTTCATCCTTCCAGAGGATGGTGGGAGGCACCCCATCTCCTCCTGAGGGATCCTCCACTTTGTCGCATCCTCTGAGTGTCCAGGAGGAAGTGAGCTCACTGCTGGGTCTCCTCCTCATCCCCACAACCATTTGAAAGAACATTAGTTGGTGACAACAAAGAGGAAAAAGGCAGTAGCAGAAACTATCAATTATCAGAAATTATCTATTACTTTAGATACAAGTTTAGCGAACAAATCACAAGTAATATGACTTTACACAACTTTCTACCCTCCCCGAAGAGAAGGGAAGAATCTGACCTGCCAGATGTAAGAGAAAATCTCCGAGAAAGGGCAGCTTCTGGGGAGATTTTGCTTCTGTTTTGTAAGAAGTGTACACAGCTGGCTCAGCTCTCAATGTGAGTGGGCTGGGAGTTAAAGCCAGTGTCCTGCAACCATCAACAATAGTTCAAGGAGAAAAAGCAACACTGCGGATGGTAGAACAAAAGGATGGGGAAAACTTGCACCTCCGTGACAACGTGGGCTCTGGAACCAAAGCTGGGATGCTCACCTCTCTGTCCCTGTTGATGACATAACAGCTTTGTGGGTCACTGTTAGTCAGAATTTTTTGCTCCTGACCCAAAACATTCTGACCAAGATGCTCATAATTTAGTTACTGAGGGGTAACCAATACTAAACTGTTAGTGCACAGCCGCTCAGATTTTTGCTTACAGACACGTGTGTCACACACACACACACACACACACACACGGATCACAGTACACATATATTACTGAAGAAGCAGTTTCTAATGTAATTATTTTAAAGCATAACAAAATATGGAGACAGAAAAATAAATGGCGTACTCTCTGAATATCTGAACTAGATTTGCACATACATCCTGAAATCTCTGTGATGTACCGTGTAACTGTGAGACATACACCTTATTAACTGTAGTGTAATTCACTTATTAACTAGCATAATTCGACATTTAACATTAATACCAACAGGAGAGAAAAAAGGAAACACAAAAACCTTATTCTCTATTTTTCACACTAACAGTGTACATCCATCCAGCCTAATGGGTGCCAAGGTGTGAGGCAAGCCTTAACACGGCCATGAGGCTAAGGTTAAGGGTCAGCGTTTTAACATTTACACCAACCAACAGGGGGAAAAAGAAAACACAAAAACCTTATTCTGTATTTTTCACACTAACTACTTACATCCAGCATAATGGGTGCCAAGGTGTGAGGTGAACGGTAACACGGCCATGAGGCTAAGGTTAAGGGTCAGTGTGGCTGGACCGTGCCATGATTCTCAGTAGCTTTGATCATGTAATGAAGCAGTCATTCTCCACTTTGTAATGTGATTCAGTCACCCCCTGTTTTTATATAACACTATTTTTCACATCATCACCTGGTCTCTGGGACCTAACCATGCTGATAGATGAGTAAATTCACTGCTGCAGAGAGAACCGACTCATAGCTGAACATCTACTGGGTTTCTGAGGTGATATATCACACGGGCGGGGACTGTCTCTCTTGGAAGCCCTACTGGAATTGAATCGGCAGATACCCGTGGCCTCTGGGTTAGCAGCACTTGCCCTGTGAACTACACCACCAGAGCACCCTGAACCGGGGGAGGGTACATACACTTCCACCGGGAACTCTTCTACCTCACAAACAACAGGAAGAAAGGGTAGCAAATCCAGACCACTGATTCTGATAAGCCTTATGGTGGCCTTGGATTGTTGATTTGATTTCTGAATGACAGCTGCTTTTGGGAAGAACTTGTATTTGTCTGCTGGCCCCATATTAACTAATAATAAGAAAGGTCAATTAGGGAAGACAAGGAGAAAGTTAAAGCGGAGTTAAAAATTAGCTAAGAGTTCACAAAGTAAATGCACTACAAGCAGATAATGTAGGACTATTTACCTAAGGAACTGCAATACATAGTAAGATCAAATTCACGGAGCTTTCCCTGTAGGGAAAATAAACAGCAAGCCATTCCCAAGAATGCTTTGCACACCTACGTGGGTATGTGTATTTCTCTCTCTCTTTTTTTTTCTTTGCTATGTACATTTCTGTACCAGAAATTACCAGAAGAATACATTACAAAAGGGAAAATTTTGGAAAAATTCAGGAAAAATTCAGGAGAAGTTATGTCTTTTACCTAATAGTGTGGCTTTCCATTTGGAGATATGTTGATCACTACCTTCATGATAAAGAGCTCTGGTGTACCGTGAACCAAAAAACACTGAGTCTCCAGCAGTCTGAAGCCCCCAGTCACTCCTCAGGAGAAAGATGGACAGAGAGACTTAGCATCTAAGGTCTCAGAAACATGATGGAAGCCTGCTCTGAGTCAAAACAGCATCTAGCAGATGGCAGGCCTCAACAACAGGTGTCCTAACCCGTTCACCATTTCTCTGGAGCAGAAATGCTGGTCACATAATCCCTGACCTTGTGCGAGGAAGCTTCAGCACTGAGGCTCTAGTGCCCCAGGAGCAGCGCAGGCCAATGACTTCTCTTAGTTACCATGGAACAGTCAGCCCTTATGGGAAAGGTTACAAACAAAGCTTAAGGATAATAGACGAGAATCATAATCAGTTCATTCTATCTCCTTTCACCAACAAGGGAGGAAAACTGTATGGTTAGTGGTGGTGGTGGTGTTATGTACCATTAAGTCAGAACCAACTCACAGCTGATCCTCCAGTGCATTTTCAGGCTGTAAATCATGTTGTTGTTGTTGTTATGTGCCGTCGAGTCGCCTGCGATTCACAGCAACCCTATGTACAACAGCCCTAAACTCCACTCTGTCCTGTGCCAATCGCACTGTCTCCGACACTTCCATCCCAATTATCTCAATCACTGAATCAATCCACCTCATTGAGGGCCTTCCTCTCCTGCGCTGTCTGTCCACCCTCCCAAGCATGATGTCCTTTTCCAAGGACCGGTCTCTCCTCACAACATGTCCAAAGTAAGTTAGACGGAGCCTCAGAATCCTTGCCTCCAAGGAGCCACCCGGTTTTGCTCATCTGTCTGCCGCAGAGCAGCTAGTGAATTAGAACCATGTGCTTCTGAGTAGCCAGCGCAGCTCCTTTCCAATTAGGAAGGTATTTTTAAATTGTCAAGTGGAAATTTATTGGACCAGAGTCTTCTAGTACAAAGTACATACCTATTTTTTTTCATAATGTGCTCAAAAGGTCTCAGAAAATCCTTCTGGAAACGGAAGTTGGCCAGTTCTCCCTTCTCAAGAAACTTCATGGAGAGTTGTCTTAATGAGTCCACTGCAAAGATGGCCACGTCTTCATTGGGGTTACAGCCAACCTGGGGCAGGAAGAGAAAGAAGGCGAGGTCAGCAGGCACAGTTCAACTCCAGTGGGTCTGCGATTCTGAACATCAAATACAAGCAGCCAATCATCAAAATAGCCGGGGAAAGTCTACCCAAAGAGAAAAGAAAATGGCATTTCTTGCTCTAACTGGTGTGATTTCTTTAAGTAATAATGAAAGACCAATTTATTAACTCATTTAATTCAATGTACTCTAAAAACATGTTGAGTACTTTTACCCAAACATATGTGAGAGGTCAGAAGGCCTGATGTAAAAGCCTTTTTATACTTGTCTCTGTCACCTAAAGCAAATGACTGTATATGATTACCATCTATCTGAAAAAACTCATCAGAAATACTGACGCTTTCCAACTGCCTCTAAAATTATCCTTGGGTGTGGTTTTTCTTGATACTTCTGTGGCCCTGTGGTTAGGGCATCTGGCCACGGACCAAAAGGTAAGCAGTTTGAAACCACCAGTAGCTCTGCGGGAAAAAGACTGGTAGTCAGCTTCTGCAAAGAGTCACGGCCTTAGAAGCTCTAAGCGGCAGGTCTACCCCGTCCTTTAGGGTCACTATAAGCTGAAAGAGACTCCATGACAGTGGGTGAGTTTTGGTTTCTTTTGGAAGCCATGGTGACATAATAGCTAAGTGTTGTTAACCGAAAGGTTAGTGGGTAGAAGACATCCAGTGAGTGCAAGTCCAGTAAAGATTACAGCCAAGGTGAGCTATGGTGGCCTAGTGGCAAGAAGCTGCACTGCAATCCTAGAAGTATGCAGTTCGAATCCACCAGATGCTCTGCTGGAGAAGGAGGAATAATCTCCTCCTGTACCAGTCAGATCTGATTTGACGGTTCATACACACAAAATAATAAAATAAAATTAAAAAAAAAAGATTACAGACAAAACAACACCTCCAGGGCAGTTCTACTCTGTCACGTGGGGCTGACATGAGTCACACAGTGACTCAACAGCACAAAACAACAACATGTGTCCACCTCTAAGAGGCTGGAGTTACTTGTCTGTTAGTGCTTCTCACTATTCCCTCAAGAAGAATTCCTAAAAGGAGAGCAGAAAGACCAACTACTTCCCACCAACATCAGCCAAGTGACCTGGGACAATGCGCAGTGTCCTGTGCTAGTGCAGAACTTCCAGTGACAAGAGGCCTGACCAGAAATGTCCTGTGCTTAAGAAAAAGAACTCAGCCATATAATTGGCAATAAAGGGAAACTGGGAATGTCAATAGGAAAATGGCTGCATACCAACATATTCAAATATATCATACCATTTGGCAATCAAACAGAAAGTAAATCTGCATCCACTAATATGGCCAAATCTTTACAATTTCTTGCTAAGTAAAAAGGGTAAATAATAAAAATAGTGTGTAGAATAATGCTATTTATATTTTTAAAAAAACAAACCCCAAAGCAAACACAAATACGTGGAAAAATGTCAGAAAAGATACACATCAAACTGATAAGAATAATTCGTTTTGAGAAGAGCCAGGTTGCACAGTCAAAGGGGCTTTTGGTTATGATGCTTCTTAAAAATTACAGAGCATAAAAAAAATTACAGAACAGAAGTGGTGTCAGGACTTGGGATTTCTATACCACAGGACACAGGATATAAGTAACAACCTTGAACTCCTAACTTAGAATAGTCTAGGAAGTACAGTGACTATTTGTATGCAAAGATTTGAAATTTTAACAGAAAAAGTACCAAGATCCTCAATATATAAAAAAAATTTATTAATTAAAAAAATAGAAACTGTGGATTCATGAATTAGCCATATAATTAAAAACCAATAAAAGAGAATACTTCTTAGAATTTCAGGTAAATCAGATACTTCAGGGACACACATGCTTACTGTGCAGCTTGTTTCATACATTCTTCCCCCAGATCTTTCACATGCTCAAGTTGAGAAGAGGATCAGATGACTTTAAATGACCTTGCCTACCCTGAGAAAACTACAGCTCTCCTCAGCCTCCCTCCATGGGATTGTCATGTGCCCCAGTTTAAAAGGGAAGAACATTTTTCTGGTGGAGGGAAGAACAGAGTCCCAGAGTTAACAGATAAATTTTCCAGAGATTGTGCTCAAAAGCACTGAGCAGATGAACAAGCAGTTGTAACGAAGCTGAAATCGACAACCATGGAATGTATAATTACCACCCATCAGCCTACACACCATACTTGCTTGTAACTGGCCCACAGACCAAGCAGGGATTGGCACGTAGTCTTGACAGCACAACCTTGAGTGGTAAAAGCAACTTGTATAAACTGATAATTCCCTTCTTGAAAATAAGTGCAACTGAAGAAGAAACTTGGGCTTTTTCAGAGTTGAGAAAATACCTTCTAGATAATAGGTTCTTAGGAGAAAGGTTCCACAGCTGTTAGCCAAAAGATCTTTTGAAATACATGGGCAATCTCTGTTGCAGCTCACCCATTCCTTTCATCCAGCCTTTTCCACAGGGAAATAGTGATCAAACTTCCAATACATACTCAACTTTTTAAAAGCTGTATCACTTCTTTTCACATCTACTTTCCTGCATTTTTGAGGGGAGGAGATAAAGAGGGAGCACAGATGGAGTGGTTTTTAAGTCTGAAGTGATGCTACCTTATTAAAGTGATCTCCAATCACATGCCATATTCGGGACCACTGCAGTCGGATCCGATTCATGTTGTAGTATGAAATCTCCACAATCTTCTGCAAGCTGAACATGCGAGGGTGGTGGTGGGAAGCCAATTCATCCATGGACACGGCACACAGCCAGCGAACAAAGTCAACTACAGGCCAGACCCAATACACAAAGGGCCTCGTTAGTAACGGTCACTCACAGCATGAAGACGGACATAGTCACAGGTCAGTAAAATACATACCAATTGCATTCCCATCCAATCTGGTAGATCCAGTGAAAATTCTAGAAAGATAATGCAGACAAAATAAAAAATGAGATGTGAAAGGTAAACTCTCAATCTCAAGTACTTAAAAAAGGGAGAAAGAAATTTTTCTAAATAAAATAAACAAGGAGGCATCAGAAGCATAGAATGGGTTGATGAACTGAGCTGAGGACGGGAATGCCTGCAGAGTCACACGCACCACATAACGTAGACACTGTCAACATCTGACACATCCACAACTGTAGTCCCAACCCCAATAAAGCGCACATTAAAAATCAGGATATACAAAGCCTTGTAACAACAAATGGGTACTACGTGGCAATGTGTATGAATACACTATTGTTATCATTAGTCCAGAATCATTATGTGAAAGATGTTTTAATGTTATCTGGAAATGTTCCTTTAATATTTTTTAGTGCCGAAACCCAAGACCAAATGAGGGATGTTCCTTTAATTTTTGTGTATAGAAAGGTATACTACTAAATACTGACACAAAAGATTTGATTGAGGTTAGAAAAAGAACTGAATCTGAATGTTCTAACATACAAATTTAACTCAGGAGATCTTGGATCTTGTTTACAACCTAAGGACTGTCTAAATACTGTTTATCTAACATCCAAATCACACTATTTGGAGAGGGACATCATACTTGGGAAGGTGGAGGGAGAGTGCAAGAGAAGAGGACCCTCGATGAGCTGGATTGACTAAGTGATTGGGAAAGGGGGGCAGGTGTGTCAGAAACAATAAGGTCGGCTCAGGACAGAGCAGGCTTCAGCATTGTTGTACAGAGGGCTGCTATGAGTCGCAGGTGATTGGACAACACCTAACAGCAACATCATGAAATTAAGTGACATGACCATACTGCTAAGAGAGATGAGTTAATATGTACTATCAAGTCACATGAGCAGGAAGGACGAAAGGGGGATCTCCTAAAATGAAATACAATAGCACACAAAAGGCTTTAGGTAAGATTTCCAATGTCTGCTGTGGTTCGGTGCTATTAAGTTGATTTCAACTCAAAGTGCCAGACTTTTATTTAGCGATTCAATGTTTAATCCACTAAGCCAATAAATGAAGTAGCACCTGGTTATTCTGCAGAGAACACCAAGCCACTGGGTAGTAGTCTCACCAGACCACAAAATCCTTACCTGTCCACAGCCACGACCACACTCTGTGAACTGGTCTCACCAACTGATTCCTGGAGGCTGGCCATTTGTCTTTTATCCACACCACCACTCACCAAATTACCTGAAACATAATCAATAACATCGAGTGCTTCAAACACAGTCAGGTACTAAGTATCCTGTGTATCAACCATGTAGACAAGGATAACATGTGAGAATGGTTCCATGAATCAAAAACCCCAACTGATGACAGAGTGAAAGTAAGCTTTTGTTTTGGCATTTAATTTATAGTAAGCATCTTTATGACAAACTTCCTTGTCCATACCATCCATTACCCTTTCTATGATTTTATTTTTTTAGCATAACAAGTGAAAAAAAGTTTATTAAGATTGTAAAACAGAGGGATAGCTAGGAAAAGGTGGGCCATGCTAAAGACTTAAAGTAAGAAGAAAAAGAGAGAAAAGGGGTAAAGGATCCTCAGAAAGACAGGGGTGAACTCAAACCCTAGAGTAAACTATCAGAATAGGGAAGAGTTTTGTTATTTTTATAGTATTGTGTGGATAATAGGAAAACACAGTAGAATCTACTACAAGTCAGAACCTCAGGACATGTATTGCGGACACGTGCAGACACAGGGCTCTGTGTTTTACAGGACTGCACCCCATTCATCCTCATGAGGACCCTAAGAAGGAGGTGCTCTTACAATCTCGTTTTCAGAAAGCCCACACTTTTCACCATTACACTATACACTATTCTAATTACTGTGCAGGACGCCCAGAAGTGGACTCTCTGAAATCTCAGGTCTTGGATTTAACCCTGCCTCTTCCACTTCCTTGCAGTGTGACCTTGCTCAAGTCAATCCCCTCAAGTGCTGAAGTTTCCTCATACACAAAACAGACAGGAACAGTCCCTAAGGAGGCCTGGAGGCACAATGGTTAAGCACTTAGCTGTTAACTGGAAGGTCAGGAATTTCAACTGACTAGTCACTCTGGGAAATAGACGGGGCAGTCTGCTCGCTTCAAGATTGACTTGGAAACCAATGAATAGTTCTGTTCTGTAAGGTTGCTATACATCAAAATCAACTCAGAGAAATAATAGTTTTTACACGAACAAGGTATAAAAAGGATTCAATAATATATAAGAAGAGTGCTTAGAAAGTGGCCTGCATGCTTTTCTGTCATTTTGATTATCACTATTTTATTATATTTACATCATTTTTAGGAGTCTCTCTACTCAAACTATAGCACAAAATTCTGCACCAGAAAATGCTTTAATAAGAGCCCTTTAGACAAACAGAAGAAATGAAGAATGCCTGAAATACACACATATATAGGCCTTTAAGACACTAAAGTAAAGCTGTACCCTTTCTGAAGCAAGTGCTTTCAAGCCCCTCCACCCCAATACAGGTATTTACATAGAAAGATAAGGGAGCTCCGGCCTCGTGTTAAGAAGCTATGCTGCAATCCCCAAAACACATGATTCCAATCCACTAACTGCTCAATGGGAGAAGAATAGAAAATCTCCACCCGTGCAACTTACAGCCTCTGAAAAACCTCATGGAGGGTCAGTTACGAGTTTGTTCTGACTCGATGGGACACAATAACAGCAACACAGAAAAGTGAAACACCTTGTGGATTTTGGGGAAGACAAACATTTTACTCAACAGCAACACTGTTAAGAGAACTCAAGCAGGATTTCCACTTCTGGTAACGAACACAGCCAGCTGCACCCAAGGAAGAGTCTGTCCACGTGGTAACCTGTAGGAGTCGGTCAACTTGTGGATCCCTCAGCACTAGCTGTGGAGTTGACACTTACCGAGACCGAGGCCCATGAACTCTTCTCCTGATAATGTGTGGCCCTTCAAGCTACCTTCTCTTTCACGTCCAGACCCAGAAAGGTAGCGGGTCTTCACACCGGTTCCTATCAGCTGGGCGAGCTCCAGCTGGCTGATGCATTTCAAGATCTAATGAAAAGAAAGTAAGAAGAAATGAGCTCCTGCTTCACTGCTCACAAAAGGACACGTAAAGGTCACCTTAAGCTACAGTTAATCAACAGTCTTGTCAAAGAAGCAGCTCTTTAAGGCAAGAACATGCTCTGAGGGGTTTAGAATCACTTCCCTGGAGGGTAGAATGACTGACTAGCAAGGCTCCTCACTGGACAACTCTCTGAGAACAGGTCTTGCAAACAGACAGATCAAGTTAGTAAAAGTTGGCACACTGAGTTATTCCCTACAGCTGTTTAACTAGGTAAGTGGTCAATATAACAAGCAGTATTTGTTGGGAGTGGAGAATTATATTCCTCCCATACTCTAAAGTCTGTTACCTATACCTCCTTAGAGCAATGTGGAGAGTGCAAAAAGAAAAGCTGGAAACATTTTTCTTCTGGGTCATCACAACCCTAACTACAGGCAAAACCCAAGTTATGATTAAAATCTGGTCCAAACTCTAAGTGGAATGTGAATTGAACATGTACATACACTTCTCACTGAACCTGTATTTCATGCAAGGATAAGACTCAGAGCCTTTTCAATGACTAAAAAGCTGCACGTGCAGCAAGTGCAGGGAACTGTGATGAAAAATTTGTTGGTTCAATTGTCTCAAAGCAAGAGTAAACTGACATAATACTGAAGGGTAAGTTGGACATTCATAACTTGGGAATGAATGAAATTCTTTTTAGTCTTATTTCTATCATTTAAACATTTCCCCTCTAAATAAAAAGGAATATACATGGAAGAAATATTAAGGGAAAAGGAAAGATTTTCTTAAAAAAGGGAAAAATGATTGTTGTAGTTGTTCACTGCCAGGATGTTAATCATGGGGACTGATGTACTTAGCAAACAGTTCAACAGGTTTTCAAAATAAAAATAATCGTTACAATTCTAACTCTAAGGTTATAATTTTAAGCTTTATTCTCAGTGTTTGTTTAGGAACCATGTCTTACCACATTTTATCACTTTATCTAAAATATTGTTACCACCATCTCACACCATTACACAGTTTTCCTAACACCTTTTTCTTTTGCTTCTCAAAAATCTTTAAATCCACAAATTCCGCTAACTAAGAAAAGGCAATTATCAGAATTTCAGAGAGACACCCACCTCGTGCCAGGAATTCCCAAGGTAGTTGCCATCAGTGTGAGCTACTGTAATGAGTGTCTTTATGGTGTCAATGTTTTTCTGCTTCATTTCTGTGATGCTGGAGCTGGCTGTCAGCAGGGAGAATCGAGCAAGGGCCTGCACATATGCGTCTCGTTCTAGCTGTATCAGAAGCCCAAGAAAGAACACTGAGATCCCATCCTCAGCACGACTGTTTTCACCTCTACGCGACTTGTACAATAATAGGCATCTTGGATACTTTTGTACACATGTCCGTAGGTTTTAAGAACTTAATACAAACCAAAACTGTAGTAATGAACTAAACAGACTGAACTGAACCCATTGCTGAAGCAGCTGATTCAGACCCCTATCAACCTCACAGGACGGAGCAGAACCACCTCACAGGATTCCTACACCGAACATTCACGGAAGCAGATGGCCACATCCTTCTACTTTGGAGAAGCTACTGGGTTTGAACCTTGAACCATTCGGTTAGCAGTTGAGTGCTTAACCGGTGTACTAGTAGAGCTTGTGGATATTGCAGTTTGATGTCCTTCCGCCCCTAGAATATCCCACTGAGGCCTCTTGTAGAGCACATGTCTGAGAATGAACCCACTACTTCCCAAGAGGGTGTGATTGAACTCATCTCTCCTACGGTCCGATCCCACGGGAAGGAACAAAGGAGGGTCTGTTGGCTGCCAAGCACATTACATAAATCTGAGTATTTAAAGTAATCGTTCAAGGGAGGTCTAACGTCTCAAGTCTACAGAGAAGGAATAAATGGTGTTTCAGAGAGATGCGTGCTGGTAGACCACCACCCAGTTGGGAAGGAGCAGAGCTGTGGTCCTGGTATAGGAGAAAATGCCTAAGAGAAATAGAAGACTGCATGTCTCCATAGAAATGAGTATAAATCTTTATAATTCAGAAAGGGATGCATGAAGCTGATGAACTTTAGACTTGATTAACAATTTGAGAATACTACCTTGCTTATTTTTCAAGATTCAAAAGGTTTAGAGATTAAATACTTTCATTAAATTGTTTTTCCAGAGGAGAATTTGAAATAAGGAAAATGATATTAAAACTAATGTTTAATAAAAATAAAATCAATACACTAAGCAGCCCGGCATTTAAGTTTGGCAGATACAGAGAAGACGATTTTGTTACCCTCAATCAAGTAGCTTGGGCTCTCCTTATGTTTAAGGGCTTTAGTCCAAATCTCCAGTATTTTCCTCAAATAAAGGTTTTGCCAGCACAAGTCTATGGGCTCCTTCCAAGTGGGACTGAGTTTGCTAAGACTTTTGCTAAGACAGTTTGCTAAGACTTTTGAATAAGTGGGGACTTCCCAAAGTTTCTGCCGTTAGATCCTATAGAGTGGGCTCCGATTCATAATGACTACGTACAAAAGACTGAAACTCTGTCCATTGTCTAAGTTTGCTAAAATTTGGAAAGAAAACAAAAAACCACCATTGCCCACCAGCATCTCTGGAGGCCTGTCGACATATCCCCACCTGCATTCCAAAGATGCAGGCAATTCGGATTGCACAGCGGATGCCTTCTAGACACAGGGAGGCCACTTCAGTGTCGTCACAGTTCTGCAGGCCGATGCTGTAGGCTGCCAAGAGCGGCGTCCACACCAGCTGACAAGAAAAGGTGGAAGGATGTTAGCATGGGAAGAGTATTCCAGGCTCCACTGCTAGGGCCAAAGCCAGAATCCCAAATTCACTGCTCTTTTGATTTCCATTCATTTACCATTAAAATGGTTCCCCCTAAACCACGTTTAAAATTATCACTATACCATTTGACCCAGCAATTCCACTACTGGGAATATACCCCAAAGAGACCATAAATGCCACCCAAGCAGATATATGCACACTCATGTTTATCGCGTCTTTGTTCACAATAGCAAGGAGCTGGAAACTACCCAAGTGCTCATCAACAAATGAATGGATAGAGAAGCTGTGGTATATTCACACAATGGAATACTACGCTGCATTGAAAAACAAGGAACTCATGCACTATCATTCAAAATGGGTGACCCTGGAGGACACTATGCTGAGTGAAGTATCTCAGTCACAAAAGGACAAATACTGCATAATGCCACTATTGTAAAACAGGACTGACCCTGGGTTGGGGGAAGACTGAAAAAGATGGGTTCAATAATGCATACTGCATTGAAACAGATGAGGGAGAAAACTGTTTAAAAGGGATATGTGATTAGGTATTTTTGTCATGACAGGAGTCTAGAGCGAAGGCTACATGGTGGAGTGGATCTGGGGGAGGGTTTGTAAAACAATGAAAATAATTTTTCTTTTACTTTTCCAAGAGGGTAGTGTACTGGGGAGGGGAGGGTTGGGAGGAGGGAAAAGTGCAACAATGAATGAATGGAAATCCAAAGTCTCTGTAAATTTTCATTGACATTAATAATAAATTTAAAATTATCACTGCAGATTATGGACTAAAGTACAGCTCAAAAGCTCTGGTGGTAACTATGATACATACCTGTATCGGTGGCTGTTAGTTGTTGTTAGGTGCCATCAAGTTGTAAATGACTCATAGCTACCCTATGAACCAATCTGAAGCCCCTCCTGTTCTGTGCCAACCTTGCTGCATTGTGTCAATCCACTAGACTGGGCGTCTTCCTCTCCTATGCTGTCCCTTCACCTTTGCAAAGAGCCTCTCCTGGCAACATGTACAATTTATGCCAGATGAGGATTTGTCATTCTTGCCTCCACGGAGCACTCTAGCTTTACTTTCTCCAAGATATATCTGTTTCTTTTAGGACTCCAGAGGATTTTCAGCACGCTTCTCCAACACCACAGTTCAAAGGCATCAATTTTTCTTCTCTCATCCTTATTCATTATCCAGCTCTCAGCAGCCTACCAAGTGACTGAAAAGACCATGGTCTGAATCAGCCCTTAGTCCTTAAACTAACATCACTGCTCCTCACTAATTTGGAGAGGTCCTTGACGACAGACTTTCTCAATGCAGTATGTCCCCTCATCTCCTGACTACTGGTATCAAGTGTATTGATTGTGGATCCAAGTAAGATGAAGCTGCTGGCAGTTTCAACCTTTTCTCCATCTATCATGATGTCGCCTATGGGTCCATTGGTGAGAATTTTTGTTTTTTTGATGCTGAGATACAATCCATATTGAAGCCTACAGTGTTTGATCTTCTGTAGCAAGTACTTCAAATTCTCCTCACTTTCAGCAAACAAGGCAGTGTCATCTGCCTAATGAAGGTTTTTGATCAATATTCCTCTGCCATATTCTTCATAAAGTCCAGCTTCTTGAATAATTTGCTAAGCATATAAACGGAATAGGTATGGAGAAAGGATACAAGCCAGTTGCATGCCTTTCTTAATTTTAAACCATGTAGTATTCCCTTGCTTTGCACAATGACTTCTTGGTCTGTATTTTGTATGAGCACAATTAAGTGATCATGGCAGGCATTATTAATCAAGTGCAGAATGTGCTCCATTCTGAGTTTACATGAAGCTTAAAAGCCTTCTTTCTTTACATGGGATACTAGGCAACCAATACAAATTAGAAGTTGCCAGGCAAAATAAACCTATAAGCAACAACTGTTCTAGAAACTTAATTTGCTGGAAGGTCTCTAGTTCACAGTGCTTAGAGTTGCCTTTTTGATTCCCTTCATCTCCTTTTAATCCCCTAAAAATAAATATCTAGTGCTGATCACCCAAGAGGATACTAAATGTGTATATTCTCCAGAGATTTAACAAATGGACTGCCTCAACCTCTTTACCATTATCAACTCCTTGGCCAGCTTCCTGTTGGTCACCTCTAGCATCAAGCCCCTTGGACTTCTTAGGATACTCACTTTGAACATTGGCCGGACGTGGTCCAAGTGAGTGGCACTTGTAAATGGGGCCTTGGCGTGGCTCACAGCCTCCATCAGTGCTTTGGCTGTTTTTGCCATCTGCTCCATCTCCAAATTGTACAGCAGTCGTCGCTGCTTTTCACTTGCTACATCTACAAAAGGTAAGTGCACGACAGCTTCAGCGACCACTCACCTAGGTGGCTACCACTCACTCCAGGCACGGATTCAAAAAACGTACTACGGTTAAAGCTTAAAGTCCTCCCAATCACGTCAGGTTGCTGCTACTATTATCGATACCACCTTATAGAGGGGACAAATAAAGCACAGAGACATAAAGTAACTGGCCCAGGTTCACACAGCTAACAAGGAGAAGTGCTAGGATCTGGGCCCAGGCGGGGCAGCTCCCGAGTCTGCACTGTAAACCCCAATACTCTGGTGCCTTGCAAACAAAGAAACTGGGAGCTCCCCAGGGGCCCCTTTACCAGCAGAATGATAATCAAGCCTGCCACAATCACCCTGGAATCAGAGTCACATTTTAAGGATGCCCTGCTGCCCTTTATCATAATTTAGCTCTCGGATGATTTATTCTAAACTCTCTCTTGTTCCTAATCAAAATTTTAGCAAGATGACAGTAATGTTATGGGGGGGAAAGCCAAACCAAAATCATAATAATGAAGTTAATCACATTTCCTATTAAGATGCCTAGTGATGTAAATGAACTTTTAATCATCATGATAGCTAATCACGCACTCCAATACACTTGGAAATCATAATGAAGAGAACGTGCTGTAGACCTTACTCTGTTTAGTGGACTTGGTCGCGATCGTGTGCTCTTTTGTTTCTTTCATTGCGATCTTCTTTCCTTCTATCTCTTCATAGATGCTCGAGAGATACTCTTCTGGTAGATCTTTACTGTCGTTGATGCCCCGATTCATTTTAATATATTGCTCTTTTGTCATTTTATTTTTTACCTGAAATAAAAAAAAAATATTAAAAACCATTCAAAAGAATCCAGTGGTCCAAATAAAGCTAGTTACTAGCTACTGCAATAGACAAACCAGAAGAGTGTTTTACCTGAGGACTGTGCAGGTCCGTAGTTAGCATGATAATTGAGTATGCAAGGACATATGCCGTGTCAGCACTAGCGAACAGAGTTTGCCTAGAAGATTCCAGATGTAAAAAAAAATCTTAACAGAGGCTAAGACGCTACAACAGTGATGGAGACAAATATTCAAAGCAGGCCAACTGCTTGCTCTATAGGAATCCAATTAGTCATTATCATCCAACATTAATGTCTGGCCCACAGAGCGGGAAAAGCTAATTGAAAACAAGTATCAGGCCCTCGGTTTCTTTTTTATTTTTTTTTTAATTTTTTTTAGGCCTTCGGTTTCTTTGAAGAAAGTAGTTTCAAGTCGATTACAAAAACCCCAACAAACCAACATTAGTAAGGAATAGCCAGGATTGAGATGAGGGAGAGGTCAAGGTTAGGCAAGCAACGTGCCAGAGTCAATGCAGAGGCCCTCTCTCAAACACACAACCCTGAGAGAAACACTTCCTGACATCAGCACCCAATGCGCCTTGCTTGTCTCACTCTATCCATGCTCCTGGGGGCTTCTACTCTCTTCCAGGCTCAAGGAAGAAAGATGCCTACAACTGCTGGTTTGGTTTTTTATTTTATTTTATTTTTATTTAATTTTATTATTTTTGTGTGTGTGCCATCAAATCAGATCTGACTGGTACTGGAGATTGTCCCTCCTTCTCCAGCAGAGCATCTGGTGGCTTTGAACCATATACCTCTGGGATTGCAGTGCAGTTTCTTGCCACTAGGCCACCAGAGCTCCCTTAAAACTGTTGTTTTGTTAAGTTTTCCAGGCTATACTCTTACTGGGAGCTAATGCCAGAATTCCTCCTAAGTAGACACTGGCTGAGTATGAAATGCCAACCTTTCAATTTGTACCCAGAGAGTTTAAGCACTGGTACCATTGGGTTCCTTAACTGTTACATTATCAGTTATCTACAGCTTGATTATCCTTTGTTGGTGTGTATTTTGGTGCTGAAACCGACCCATAGCTGACCCTCCGGCGGATGCCCATGCTTCTCCCTTGGAGCAGCTGGTGATATCGAACTAGGTGTCTTCGGGATTGCAGTGCAACTTCTTAGCTTCCTGTCAATAGGCCATCAGAGCTTCCTTACTATCCATTACAATATTTTAATATTTCATTCACAGTAGAAATAAAAAGGAAAGTATTCATGCCATTTTAAGAAAATGCTAGTGATGTGTGACATTTTTTTTTGCCTTAAGCAAGAAGGAAAAAACAAAACCAAATCAATAGCTGGCCTCCTACAATGTAAGGGTCAAGTGACAAAAACTGGTTTTTACAAACGGCTTCCAAAAGAAAAAGGAGGGACTCTGATGAACACAACAAAAGGTCTACAATTTACCATGAAATTTACTTAGGTCACATATTTATTTATTAAGGAAAACAGATCAATGTCTCTAGATCAACCTAGGAGATTATTTAAGACAAAAACCATCAAATTATTTCTTCCCAGGGAAATCTAAAGTCTATTTGGTTAAAATGACCTGATGTTGCTTTTACTGACCATGCCCTCTTATGGGGACAGCCTGCTGTGTGCTCAGGCAATTGGGACCAAGCGGTATGAAAACCAAGTTGACTTTAGAGGTAAAAATGTTTCTACTGAACAGTTTCCAAATCACGTTTACAGTGTATTTAGGCATGGACTTCTGAGTTAGACAAACTCACCTTCAAGTTTGTCTCTGCTGCTCACTAGATGACTGAGCTTGGACAGACTGTTTAGTTTCCATTTTCTCTTCTTTAAAATGGGGGTATTGGGGGCTCTGGTGGCCTAGTGGCAAGCAGCTGCATTGTAATCCCAGAGGTACGAAGTTCAAATCCACCAGAAGCTCTGCTGGAGAAGGAGGGGCAACTCCTCCTGTACCAGTCAGATCCGATTTGACGGTACACACACAAAAAATAATAAAATTGAAAAAAAAATGGGGGTACTACTTCCAGTGTTGCCGTTAGACTGAGTAACGCACGTAAAACCTACTGCATGGCTGACACACATGTTTAACAAAGTTAACTCCCACTTCTAATCTTCCTTCATCCACAAATGGGAAGCTCTCACCAAAAAAGGTCCGAAATCACATACACAGGTGGGTTTTTACTATTATGCAACAATGTTTGTAACTTGCTCATCAGTATGCAATCAAAGAAATATCCAAGTTCTTAAACTCTACTACCCATGTTAAACCAGGGAGCTACTCCTGATTAAAACAGATGCCCAGCTGCCCAGGAGTTAATAGTGCGGCTCTAGTTGTATGATCCTGGGCAAGTTACAGAACCTCCCTGTGATCAATCTCCTGGTCTGTACACAGAGACCAGATGGCAGTTGCTAGGAGGCTGACATGAGAGAACTTCTCGGCACAATGCCTATTACACGGTGAACAGAGATTGAAAAAGGCTAACTCCATCCTCCAACCAGACTTAAGACTGGGATCCTGAGACAAGCAAACAGACGATGGCACGGGAGGGACCTCAACACGGCGCTCACCCCTGGTTGCACTCTATGTATCTTGCAGCGAACTTCTCCATTAACCGGTCAATCTTCTGGGCCTCCCCAGGCAGGCGGAAACCTTCCAGGAAGATGCGCAGGGCGGAGACAAATTCCTTCTCGCAGAAATCCAGCTGGTCCACGTAGGCGTACATCACCTCCTTGTTGAACCTCGTGCTGTCTCCCAGAAAGTCACCTATTTGGGTCTGAAAAACATACACTCAGTCCAATCTAGAATTTACTGAAGATGAACCTACAGCTAAAGTAATTTCAAAGAGGAGAACAGGACAACCTAGTTCTAACCGCCCAGAACAGGCTGACTGCTAGCAGTGCCCGTCGGTCTCTGAGCTGCCGACTCACCAAGCGTTCGAGTTTAGTCTGTTTTGCTTAACAGAGCTGCACGCTCAGGAGGGAAGCCAAGTACAGACAGGCAGTGAAAAGAACAGCCATCAAAGGATGCTTTCTGATGCTGCTCCACCAAATACCGGCATACCTTGCCGAGTGATGCCTCACTTTATCGCCCTTTGAAGATACTGTGCGTTTCTATTTTACAAATTGGTTTATGGTAACCTTGCCGCAAGCAAGTCTATTAAAGTCACTTTTTGAACAGGATGTGTACCTTTTATGTCTATGTCACATGTCAGTAGTTCTCACAACATTTCAAACTATTCCAGAATTAGATTATATGCTTAATAAAGTGCATCATAAACATGACTTTTACATTTACTGGGAAACATGTATATGGCAAGACTTGCTTTTTGCGTGAACTGGAACCAAATTTACAGTATGTTCAAGGTATGCCTGGCCACAACCACCCGTGGGGAAGCTGGTTTATTCCCACCAAAGAGCTTTTGCAATGGACGAGTGCTGTAATCAGGAGCTTGGACAAAAGTCACTGCATTCAGGCCTAGCCAATTTCTAGGTTAAAGTTCATGGGACTCAGAAAGACCTGACAAAACCCATACACAGGTGCCAACCCCAGTCTTACAGAATCTAGGCGCTCCTCTTGGTGCAGAAATTGGGCAATATCTTCAACTGATGTTCCCAGCATGCCCTGTTCCTGGAGAAACTGGATTCCTCTCCTGGGTTTCTTATTGAACCTGTTTAAGTAAGAGATGGGGTACAGCTTGTTCATTTCCAGAAACTGAGGACAGAAAAAGCTAGCAGTTGAGGCAAAATATAATGGAAACTATCATGCACAGGTCAACACATATTCGCTTGCAGGTCTTGTGCATCCTGGGGGCTCTTCTGAACTCCAGCTTCAATTTTTCTGACTCATGTAGAGCAGAGTCTGCTGGTTGTCAATAAATATTGCTCTTCCTTCTCCAGCTCTAACAGATTCCTGGATATTGAGCTGAGCATAAAACTACCCAGAGTAAAACTTTTATTTCCCAGTCTCCCTTGAGCTGAGTATGGCTGTGGGATTCAAGTCTTCTTAGAAGTGTTAAGGGAATGCTGGTGGCTCAGTGGTAAGGAGCTGCACTGTCAACCACAAGGTACAAGGTCCAATCCATGAGCTGCTCCATGGAGAAAGGTGTGCAATCTCCTCTGGTGTTATATGCTGCCTCTGAAAACCCATGGGAGGGTCAGCTAGGAGTTGGCTGACTTGACGGTACATATAACAACAATGTAAATAACAAAACAGAGAATGAACTGATGGCAAAAGGAGCCAATCTCTACCTGCTGACTTTACTGACTTCCAGGAAGATCCTTACACAAATCTAAGTTGGCTGTAAGATAGACTCTTTTTGCCCTTTTCCTCTTCTTTTTCCCCAGAACTTAAGTGTGAAAGTCAATTTAGACCAACAGCCAATGCTCAAGATAGAAGTCATGTGCTAAAGCTGCTGAAGGAGAAAGAGAAAAGGAGCCAGCAGAGCCTGGACAGCTCACGCTTAGATTTCTTTCACTTGAGAAAAAACACATAGCTTTTCAAAACTTATTGTGTCAAGTCAAACCAACTCCCAGCTAATCCTCCAGCTTTCTGAGGCTCTAACCTGCGCAGGAGGAAACGGTCCAGCTTTCTTTCTCCCACAGAGAAATCAAAGAAGTGGATTCAAGTGGACAGAAGCACAACCTTCGGGTTAACAACACAATTCCCTTCACACTGCACTACCAGAGCTTCCTAATCACTGTCATTTTCTTAGACGCAGACAAAACTAATTAAGGTATAAATTCAGCTTCATTATTTTTTTCCCCTGCCAGGCTCTGCACTGAGAGTGGTACTTATAGAAACACAAACCAGGCCAAGCACCAGGAAGAAGGACATAAAGAGGGAGCAAAGAAAGACGAGAACTCTGGGATCTGTTTGAGAGCATGACTTCAGAAGGCCTATTTAAGGACAAGTTGGTTTATCAAGACTGAAAGTGGAAACAGAGCCAAGAGTATGCCAACCAGAGGGCATAAAGGCAAAGAGGGTTTGATGTGTTCAAGGGACTGAAAATGCATCCTGGGACTTGGATTTGGCAGGAGAGAAGGTCAGTGAGGACACAGAATCCCTGGATGATGTTAGGCAAGGAAGTGATAAGACCTGATGAAAGTACAAAGGACGAAATCAATGGCTAATGAATATTTTAATTTCAACATCAAGAAAACAAAGATTCTCACCATTGGGCCAACTGGCAGCATCAGTATGGATGGTGAAGAGACTGAGATAGTTAATAGTTTTAGTTTACTTGGCTCCACAGTCAACACTCTTGGTAACAGCAGCCAGGAAATCAAGAGACGAATTGCACTGGGAAAGTCAGCTGTGAGGGACCTCTCAAGAGTACTGAAGAGCAACGATGTCAGGCTGCAGACTAAGGTGCACCTAATCTGGGCTACTGTCTTCGCAATTACGTGCTATGCATCAGAGAGTTGGACAGTGAATAGGGATGACAGAAAGAGAATTGATGCCTTTGAGCTGTGGTGCTGGAGAAGAGTACTGAATACACCATGGACTGCTAGGAGAACAAACAGGTTTGTCCTGGAGAAGGTGAAGCTGGAATGCTTCTTGGAGTCAAAGATTCTGAAGCTTCATCTGACATACTTTGGGCATGTTGCAAGGAGGGACTGGTCCTTGGAGAGGGACATCATGTTTGGGAAAGTGGAGGGACGGTGCAGGAGGGGAAGACCTTCAATGAGATGGATCGGTTCTGTGACTGGAGTGGTGGGAATGAATTCATTTGAGATGGCTAGGTTGGCACAGGATAGAACACAGTTTAGAGCTCTTATACATAGGGTTGCTATGAGTCGCAAGCAACTCAATGGCACATAACAACAACAACTTTTAAAACATACTGAAGTGAAAAAAATAAATTGGCTTTACTGTTAACCAATCACTTAAAGGTTGGTCAGGATATGAAACTGGGTGGATCTACGTGTGGGAAATTGCAAAGAAATACAAATCAAGATTGAATAGTGGTACATTGATGCTGCTGTGTTTACAGGGGAGAATGCCTTTATTTGTTGAAGGCTGAAGGAGAAAGACAGTCTTCTGTAAAGACATATAGACTCAGAAACCCCATGGTGGGTTTCAACTGACTCACCAGCAGTGGGTGTTTGGTTTGTTAATCTATTAAGTATATTAGAATACTATGAAAAAGTTTGCAATACTGTGAAAATTACGAAAATATAGCAGAGAGACCTTACTTGAACACTACTGGAAAAACAGCACCCACAGAGTTGCTGGAGGCAAGGCTCAACTTGTTAAAAAGAAACAAAAACAACAAACTGATTATCTGTGAAGCTCAACTTACAGGGTAATTTCTGTTTCACTGCACTCACGTCTCACTTACACACTCTCCCACCCCGTCTAAGTCGAGCTCATTACAGGGCATCAGTCTTTACAAGCAGGCTTTTCTCTTCAGGAGTCAGCCCCAGGTTCCCACAAGTGGCAGGGCTTTGTCACGCGCCCCAGGGGATTCTGCTGCACTCACAGCTCGATCCCGTGCTCGATGATTTCCTTTTGTTGCTTGATGACCTCAAACTGCTCTGGATCATCCTGGAGAGCCACCTGGGTCCCTGTGGACACTGTGGACTCCATGGACGTGACGCTGCTCCGTCGGGCCATGTCGAGGCCTTTCCCTTCTCCCATTTCTGGATCCAGGAGCCTCTCCTGACCTGGCAAGGTAGAAAAGCAAAGGAAATCAAATGAGCAGAAGGGACACAGAAAGGGCTGAGCACTGGGCTGGTTCTGTTCTGTGGGTCGCTTCCCCAGATCTCTTACAATGCAATTTTTACTCTCAGAATCATAAAAGAGTCATGAAATCTTGATGTCACTCAGCTACCTATTTTCCATAGGATTTGATAACTAATTCTGAAAGTCACATAAAAAAGTATGGGTCATTTAAAGACAAACCTTGAACAGGGAGGGTCTTTGCCCTATAAAGTAAAAACTCATTTTAGGGGAGGCTTGGGAAATGGGAAGGAATTGGTGTGAGAAACAATGTAGTAAAATTTTGTAAATAAAGTAGTGTAATAAAATGAAGCAAAATAAAACAAAAAAACTCATTCTACGACTCTAGTCATTTGAAAGTCAATACAAGAGCACAGAAAGTCCAAATGCAGACTAGGGACACAGGAGAGGCTAATACATCACTAAATCAGAGAGGGAAGGAAAGATTGCTGAAATAGCTTGGAGCAAATGGTTTTTGTTTTTGGAAAAGAAAGTTTAAAATGGTAAATGTTAAATGTCAAACCACAATCAATGGATTGAGAAATGATGGTATATTCACACGATGGAATACTATGCAGCACTCAGGAGCAATAATTTTAAAAACCACTACCTAATGGGAAGGATTAGAGAGTATTATGCTAAGTGAATTAATTCAGTCCCATAAGGACAAATACTGTATAAAACCATTATTGTAGAAACAGATAACTAGTAAAATGTGTATGAGGATCCAAGGCAGGGAGGGTAGGAGCAGAGGGGTGAGGATGGGCAGGGGGATAATCACAGGGTCGCACAATTTGATGGGTGGAAGGAGGGGTGGGTAAAGGAAATGAGAATGATCTGGTGTGAAAAACAACCTATGAACTTTAACCAGTATAAAATAAGAATTTTATTAGAACAAAAAAATGCAAAACAAAAACCAAATGGTAAATGCTTTGTTTTTATATATGTATCTCCCACAATTTTTAAAAAGGTAGAAAAAAAAATCAAACTTAGAGCTCAACTTCACACTACTCCCTCCCAAAATTACAAATTCATTCTAGAGCCTCCCTTTAAGATGCAACAAGTGGACGACAAACTAAAACACATGCTCAGTTACAAGAGGACTCCAGTAAGAAGGTAGCCTCGGGGCTGGCAGGCCCAGGCTCTCACCGAGGATAGCCTGGTGGTTGGGGTTCACATACAGGTCTTTGCTCCACTCCACCATGCACTTGAGAATAGACACCAGGCATTCCAGGCCTTTCTTCCTCAGGCTGAGCTCCTAGAGGACAAAAGGGACAAGGCTGAGTGAGCAGATCACATGCACACGGACGCCTAGCTTTCCTGGGAACTCGAGGACACCAGATAAGCACTTGAGCACCCAGTGCCAAGCTAACAGAAGAGTAAGCACCAAGGGCTCTCCGCGAAAACATCAAATGCCTCAAAGCGAGTTGATGTCAAACATCTCAGCAACAAAAACATGGGATATGTGTGTTCCTAAATGAGAAATACTATGTGGAACTAAAAATAAATTAAAAAAAAAATTCCATATACTCCAGTGTGGTAAGAAAACCAAGACACTTCCTGTGACAAACAAACAAAAGCAACTGGGTCTTAACCAGTAATTCTGGGAACTGAGAAAGGAACCTTGTATTGCACAATGAATGAGGGATTCAGAATGTAATCATATCTGAATGTAATCCTGTTGAATGATGGCTTGCCCTACAAGCAACTTGTTCTTTTTTAAATTTTTTTTTAGTATTCATTTTTTAAAGAAAAAATGTGATTTCAAGCTTACAAAGTAAATTATTTTTTCATGAAACAATTTATACATACTTTATTCTGTAACATTCACTTTAATACTCATAATGTAATCACACTTTTCCTGTTCTCTTCTTGTAATGCTGACTTCCATCACCCCTTCTCTGTCTCTCCCTTTCCTCCAGTGCTAATGTGCTGACCATTCCATTATTAAATACAGCCTTTCCATGTTTATCTATCTACTAGTGTTTTACTCCTCCCCTTCCTCATCTCTGGTAACCAAGCAAAAATGATTCTAGCTGGGTGTAATTCTTTCTTTAGCTTTTTATAACTATTTTTAATATCTAGAAAATATTTTAAAAATCTATAAAATACTAAAAATATATAAATCCTTTTATGCGGTATTTGTCCTTTTGTGACCGATTTCACTTAGCATAACGTCATGTAGATGCACCCACATTACTTAGTGTTTTGTAAATTCTGTAAATTTTTTTAGTGCTGCAAGTACTGCATTGTAGGACTGTTTCATCATTTCTTTCTTCAGGTGCCAGCTGATAGACTGGGTTGTAAAAGTAAGCATTCCTTTAAAAAACAACTAGACATGAATTACAAACTCTTAAAAGTACAAACATATTAGACTCAGGACACTTGTATAATACAGCATCACAGGCAGTATAGCTCTCTCTGAACCGGACAACAGCTATGGAATGAATGTACACAGCAAAATGCCGCTTAAGTGTTACAGTGTTTGACTGGTTCATGCAGATATCTGTTCTGCCCATTATATTGGAGCCTGGATCCCTGCTTTACACATTACCTTTGGAAAGGTAACTGAGTATCACCTCCTCAGGAAGATGACCTTTTTCTGACCATGTAAAAATGTGCAATGTTCCCATTTCTTGCACATCTTTACCTTCCCTGCTTTATTCTTCTCTGCAGCAGTTATTACTATCTGATATACCTCTTTACTGTCTGCACATAAGTTTCATGAAAGCAGGCAGAGAGAGAGAGAGAGAGAGTGTGTGTGTGTGTTTATTTTGTTTTCCACTGTATCTCATTCCCCATAGCTACAATGGGTGTTTTTCTTATCTAGAACAATTACATTAGGTACGAAAATGCTTTTCTGAAATCCATAGATTTGTGAAAGTAAATGCATAGAAATCATCCTGGCTTTAGAAAGTCTAATATTCTTTTCTCTCTTGATATTTCCGGGTGGGAGGAGGTGGAACCAAAATCAATGCTGGCACATGGTGACACTCGACAAGGGCTCCCTGGAATATATGAACCTCACGTGTAAACAAGAACTCTTGGGGTTTTTACCTGCAGAGGTGTCATTCCCAGCTCATGTCCACTTCTTCCCTGAGCGATTTTGGACAAATCATTTACAAGGCGCTCAAAAATGTTAGCAGCATTTAAGTCACAGTCGTAGTTGACATAAATATCTACAACACACTGGGCATCTTGAGAGATAACATACAGCTATTAGAAATTCTGACCACAGACACAGAACAGTTGCATTCCTTCCTTCCCCCCACCCCATTCCTTTCTTACAGGAGATCTTGTCACTCAAAACTCCCCCCCCCCCGCCCTGAACTCATGCCACACCTCCTTCAGGAAAATCCCTGTGCAAAGTATAGAAGTCAGCAGAGTCTGGTATTAGAGAGCTTCTACAATAAGTGAGCGCTCAGGCAGTGTATCTCACTTCTCCAGAGTTCACTCTTCTCACCCAAAAAAGGAACAATGGCCTCATCTCCTCTTAATATATATAAAAAAACCAAACCCACCCAACTGCTGTCAAGTTGCTTCTGACTCAGGGTGGCCCTCCGCTGAGTTTCTAAAGTGGTAACTACTTTTTTTTTGCATAAAAAAGGAGAGAAATAAAACCATCTGTATTTATTTGTACTTCTTTACACACTGAAATGGAAAAGAGATGAAAATCGAAATTGAAGTAGTTAACTAAAGGAGTTTGCAAGACTGTAGACAGATGACAACAAACTTTTTCATAGTATATATTTCAGTGTCTTTTAATTTTGTTTTAACTCTATGAATTTAAGACCTTTGCTTTTCCGCCCTTAGTTTTCTAAAGCGGTAACTTTTAATGGGAGGAAATGGTCTCATTTTTCTCTCACGGAGTGTGACCTTTCATAGAGTAGTCTAACATTAGCCCATTAAACCACTGGAGTCCTTTAAAACTGCATAGCTCTTAAGAAATAGGGTTTGAGAACAGATAAAAATGTTATTTTATATCTATACAATTAACTGTGCACTAAGGCAAATCCAAATAAATCTTAACACCCAAACCAGAGTTGGCAACACCAGTATCTTGGGCCCTATAATTAACAGTATGTGGCTTATAGGAAGGGTGACAAAGTACCTGCTTTGCCAACACTGAGGGGTTGATTTCTCAGGATGTGAGCCTTCCAGTGCTAAAGCCAGGAGAGTCCAGGGTAAGACAGGCCAGGATGGTCCTGCTTTAGAGCAGGATGGGGTGGGGTGGGGAGGTTAGAATAGCTCAGAAGATCTTCGTATGTCCTGGTGTACTAAAGCCTAGACCTTTCTGAAAGAGAATCAAATGCCTGACCGGGCTTGAGATGAAAGTACCTGCACAGATCCGCGTCAGCGTCTGAATGACCATCCACCTGTGCTCAAAGGAACTTGTGGACGTTTCTAAAATGTTCAAGAAAATCTCTTTGAAAAAGACCTGTATGATATGAAAATAAAGGAGGACACCAATTAACAGACTAAGGTAGGGTTTCTTGAAGGTTTTAGAGTACAGGCAGATCCAGAAGTGAAGGGCCTGTTGAAAGGAAAGCTGTGCACACCCTCTGCCAAAGGCAAGGAAGCCAGGCTGATGGGTGGGGTCGTGTGAACTCAGAGTGCCACCCCATTGGGTGGAGCAGCTGCCAAATCAGCTCTGGCTAAGGGCTATCTTGCAGAAACACAAAAAGCTTTGTCATTTTTCTAGAGAAATCAGAAGTCTGGGTTTTCATGTAAACTCTGACTTTTCAATATGCCCACAACTTAAAATTCTTTTAAATGATTTGCTGCCCAAACAGGTTTGGGGTTTGAGCTTAGCCCCATGACCTAGTACATGAAACTAAGCTATGTCATTTAAAGTTCTGATTCTAATGAGAGGCATATTAGATACTCTGGGAGCATTTCTTTCTGAAATAACCCAAATTGTCTGGGTAACGGTGGTTGCTGGTGATAGTGACACCAAAGCTGCCTCATTTGGGTTATTCCTTCAACTCTTGATAGACATTTCAGCTGTTTCCATCTTCTGACTACAGCACAGCCGTGGACACTGGCGGACAAGTCACTGTGTGAGTTTCTGCTTTCAAGTATTTTGAGTATATACCTAGAGGTGGGATTGACTGCCATACTGTAGTTCTATTTTCAGTTTTCCAGGGAACTCCACACTGTTTCCTACACTGACTGCACTATTCTGCGTAAGAGTTCTGATTTCTGGTCTTTTTCTGTTATTTTCTTACTGCTTGTTTGTTGGGGTTTTATTTTTAAATAAAACTTCCACAGTGGAAACGAAATGATACCTCACTGTGGCTTCGGTATGAATCTCTCATGGCTAATGGCAATAAGCATCTTTGTGGTGTCTGGTGCCAATTTTAATGGTGCTTCATTTGGGGTAAATGTCAGTAAATTTTAAAAAACTACGTTTAAAGCCCATACCTCAATCTGCATTTTCAAGTGCATCTTAAAGTTTGAAAGAAGAGTAAGGAAAATGGCAAGAGAGAGCTCGAACACATCAGGCACTGAGGAGACGCCGTTTTTGGACAGCGCCACGCAGAGATATTGCTTGATCGCATTGATGAACATCTCGTGTGTCCTGAAGACGAGGCCAGCATTCTGCAGCACTGAGAGGAGCAGCTGCAGGGAGACCACCTTGGAGCGCAGCTCATGGGATCTGGCAGAGGAAGGAGACAGAGACACGCTCAGAGATCAGACGCATGATGGCGTGTTTCCTGGGATGGTGTCACTCCTGGACCAGAGAGCAGTGCTTTCTGAGAGGCCAAGGAGTTGAGAATTAGTAACAGCATCTAAATGCCAACGGTGTGAGAGAAAAGGCACACGGCAGGTCCCTGTGGAGCTGTAGGACCCTGAGAACAAGACCCGTGCCTTTGTCTCTCTCCACCTCACAGTAGAGAAGATGTCAGGCGTCAAGTGTCAATTGATTCTGGAGCTGCAGTTATGCAACAAAATGAAAAGAACTGGTATACATCATTTCTTTTTTTTCCTTTATAAAAGTTACTATAATACAATGGTACATAGTATTGAATTCACAAAAATATGAACAAATAATTTGCAGCAAGACACACCCACAACAGAAACACTTCTCTGCAAAACAAGTTACATACAGATGACAGAGTCTCGATGCACAAATTACCCTAAAACTCATCGTTTTTCTTCTTCGCTGGGAGGGTGGGGGAAGGAGACGCAAGACAAAAAAATTAAAGATGGGGGGGAAAGCAGAAACCTCAACTCTTCAAAAACACAAATCTGTTCAATAAAAACAAAGATATTTAAAGGGGGGGAAGGCAATACATTTCTGAATTATTGCAAACCATTTCGGGGGGAGGTGGGTGGGACAAGGCGGGGCCTCCCCACACTCACCCTTTGGAAAGTCTGGTCAACGTTAGCCAAGAGCCAAGGTTGGGCAAAGTGAGGCCCCTGGTTTCCTCACATCCTTCCCTCCCCCTTTTCTTTTTAAACTTAAAAAAAAAATTTTTTTTTTGGGGGGGGATGGTGGTGGAGGTGACAGAAATGAATCAGCCCCTTGGGGGCAGCACAAAATAACTTAGATCCGCCGTCTCCGCAAACTCCGTTATTTCCTAATGTGAAAAATAAATATTTCCTCGGTTGCACAACTCGCGGAAGGGACCGTGGCCGCGGCCCGCTCTGCGTCCCCGGCCGCCGGCCTTGCTCACCCGGGCGCGGGCGGTGAGGCCTCAGGCGCAGAGACCGGGGATGGGGGTTGAAGAAATGATATAAAAGCCAAAAGTGAACACCGTCAAAATTAAAAAAAAAAAAAAGAGAGAGAAAGAGAGAACAATTCTTTGTACAGAATTTATATAACAAGTTTGACACAAGCCGAGATCCGGGCTCGGCGTCCGGCACGCTCCGGGGCTGGGCGCCATGCTGCGCCCGGCGTGCTCTGCGCGGCTCGTGCCCAGCATGCTCCCGGCAGGGACCCCGGCAAGCACGCTCCCGGCATGCCCCGGGCGGTGCCATGGAGCTCGTGCCCGGCATGCTCCCGGCATGCTCCGCGCGGAGTCACAGGGACCCCAGCGAGCACGCTCCCGGCATGCCCCGGAGCTCGTGCCCGGCATTCTCCCGGCATGCTCTGCGTGGAGCCATGGGTTCCCCCCACCCCCTCCGGCGGCCGGCATGCTCCCGGCATGCTCCGCGCGGCACCGTGGAGCCCGCTCCTCCGCGGGGTGAGGCCAGCGGAGGTCCTTTCTGCCCCTGTGGACACGCTGGCCCTGCTCGCTGGGGTGGGGGGACTTGCCTGTGTGTCGTCTTGGGGGCTGGGGGGACGGGGTACATGTGATGAAAGGAGCAAAGGAGGTTTTCCACAAGAAACAATGTTCCCGAGAAAGAGTCCTTGGTGTAGCCTGTACACGGAAAGTTGGTTCCGAACTTCAAAACCCCTACTTTGTTGGGTGTTTTTTTTTTCCTTCCCCCTTTGTTTTTGATTTTGTACACGCACGGAAAGGAAAAAAAAAATCCACATTAATGAACCCTGAAGATGATGACAAGGGGGGGTGGGAAGGGAAGAAGGGCTGGGGGGTGACAAAAAGGAAAACAGGTTCTAAGTTTTCAATTCTCTTCCAGATTTTTCCTTTCTCTGGGAGAAGTCACCTGTGTGCTTGGAAAAGAACTAACACGCTGGCCTTCTTGGGGTGAGGGACTGCTGGCCGGGGGAAGCCAAGTGGGGAAGGAGGTGGGTGACTGAAGCTTATAAAAACAAAAGTGCCCCACATGTGGTCAGACAACCCGTATTGGCGGGGCTGGGGGATCCACCAGCCCTGGGAGGCCCTCCTTGTGTCCAGGTGAAGCTGGACACAAGGAGGTATACATCATTTCATGTGACTGTATCTTTCCACACAATGAGACGATGCTCTTTACTGCTCCTGCCCTGATTCTCAGCATTCAAAGATGCTAAGAACGGAATATTCTTGTAAACCATTTTCCTAATGGTCTTAATAGCTACCACTCTCAACAGACAAGTTACAGGTTGTAACTGATGACTAACAAAAATAACAGTGATCATAAAACTTTTTATAAAGTGTAAGACCTTGTGTTCAGGACATTATTTATATCATTTCGAGTCATAAGCAGTAGACAATGATTTTCTGTATTCCCATTTTCCAAATAAGGTTTGGTAACTTAATCAGCTATGGAGTTGAGCATTAAGTGCAGAGGCGGGCATGTGAATGCGGGTTTCTGGGTCCAGAGAATTTGCTTTATCCACCATGCTCTCGTTTCTGTAGCTGTTTGCTTACCACAAGAAAAGTCTGGTTTCCCTGGTTTGAATCTGTATTTACATGAAACAGAGGTTTCCAACCAGAGCACAGGGCTAGGGTTTGCACACAGCCTGCCCCTTCTTGATTCCTATCCCCCAAAGAGAAGAAATCAATCAGTTTTCAGAAGGGGGTGTATGAAGCAAAGCTGCAAGAGCACCTTTAACCCACTGTGGAGCTCACACCGACAAGAGGGTCAGTGTGGCCCAGGCGAGGCCGAGACACGGCATCATGTGCTCTAGGATTCACGGGGGCCAAGAGTGGCAGTCTGCTTACTTTGGATCTGGGGGTCCTTCTCCAAGGGGTTTCATGGATAGCTTGCAGAGGGAGCGGAACACGAGGAAGGCATCCTTTTGCAGAATGTGGGAGAACTTAGCCACTTGATGTCCTTGTGTGTCTGACTCCTAATATAAGAGACAAAAAAAACCCCAAAAACCAAAAGGTCAAAACAAAGTGATACAGTTTCCCCCCAAAATAAAGAATGTAAGTACTTCCTGGAAATTGAGTTATTTATTCACACAGGGAGATAATGAATGAATGGGAGGGAAAATCTGGCAAATGAGATGCTATAGGGAGTCATTATAGTGATTATAAAACCTTGTTCTTAAGAAAGTTGGAATAAGGGAGCGCTGGTGGCCTAGTGGCAAGAAACTGCACTGCAGTCCCAGAGGCGTGCTGTTCAAATCTACCAGATGCTCTGCTGGAGAAGGAGGGACAATCTCCTCCTGTACCAGTCAGATCCAATTTGATGGTATACACACAAAAAATAATAAAAGAAAATAAAAATGGGGGAAAAAAGTGGAAATAGATAGTTCAAAATGATAAATCATCAAAATTTAAACCATAAAAAAATTCTCAAAGAGAGACAAATATTCATATAAGCTTCAGGTAAGAAAGGTACTATTGCTAAGAATATTACCTAAAAATAAATAGGAAAAACAACAAGCATTTCAAAATAAACTTTTGGGGAGCTCTGGTGGCCAAGTGGCAAGACACTGCATTGCAATCCCAGAGGTATGCGGTTCAAATCCACCAGATGCTCTGCTGGAGAAGGAGGGGGCAATCTCCTCCTGTACCAGTCAGATCTGATTTGACGGTACACGTAAAAATAATACAATTTAAAAAAAAAATAAACTTTTAAGAAAGCAAAGCAAATTAACATAACACAAGGATTGAGATCCTCAACATACTAAGACTTACAATTCATTAAGGAAATAGGGGAATTTTTCCCTCCTACATATAAAACAGGCAAAAAACATCAATAAACAAATCACTTAAAAACACAGAGTGAATAAACCTAAATAGACTTAATCATTAAGGCAAGACCTTTGTCTTCTCAGACTCGGAAACATTTTCATCATAACCCAACCACTGCCACCGAGTTCCAGTGGCCCCATGGGACACAGTGGGATTTTTCTACAGGATTTCCAAAGCTGTATGTCTTTTTTTTTTTAGTAAAGGTTTACAAATAATTTTGGTTTTTCATATAATCATTCATAAGGCATTTTGCTTCACAACATCAATTACCACTCATTATTTTACTGCGTTACCTGCAATGTCTAATCAATTCTACGGCTGTGAGTCTTTATAGGAGTGGACAGTCACACCTTTGTCCAGTGGAGCACCTGGTGGGCTAAACAACTAACACTGGTTAGCAGCTGAGCACTTTGAAAGCTGTGCTATCAGGGGTCCCTCAGCAAACCCTTAGATCAATGATACTGTCCAGTGTTCAGAAAGAGTGAGTGCTGACAGCCTGCAAGCTGGCAGGCACCTGAGAATGACTCCCAGATGGTCAATTTGTTACTAAGAATAAAAACCTTAAGGCTTCCAACTCTTTGATGCAGCAGTAACACAGAAATGATCGTAAGAATGAAGATGCACACAAGATTCAGTTGTAAGGGAGTTTATTACCAAACTGTTTCTTGTGATACAATGGAAATCACCCAAAAACCTTCAAGGGGCTCAGTTAAGTAAGTAGATTACGATAATTTACAGGACAGAGTTTCACATGGCCACTTAAAAAATTAGTTGATCTATGTTTACTGATATGGGATGACCACAGTGCAGGCCATGAGCAAACAAAAGGAAGTATTAGTACAGCTTAGTACACAGACATGAATCCTTGAGTGGCTCTGATATGTCCCTGTGTGTGCAAAGCACAAATTCTCAAGGGAATGAAGCCAACTACCAGTGCAATACACAGAAAGGGGTGATCAGCGCAGTATCATTAAAGAAAAAGAGGTATAGAGGATGAATGGAAATCCGAATTTCAGGGAGAAAATGAGAGAAGTGAGATTACATGCTAGGTATTATAACTAAAGTTATAAAAAATGTGTATGAATGGTTGGATGAAAGAAATTTGTAAACTTTTACTCAAATCACAATTGAAAAAAAAAATTGGTTCTAGGGGTGGAGGGGAAAAGTCTTAAAAAGATTCCTTAAGGAACGGTAATGAAAAAGACTGAAAAATACTGATGAAAAAGTACAGAGTAGGGTCTGGAGGGATGTCCACAAAATAGTAACAAGGCTCGTTTCTGGGGGGATAGGATTTCCTGTTTTGTATGCTTATATATGGCATTTTCAAAAGAACATAAAACTTAACTTTTAAAAAATAATGTGAGAGACATGTTTAGGGCCACGAAAGGATGTTTATAATACAAGTTTTGAAAGCAGGTTACAAAATAGCACATATTCCAGTTATTCCATGTAGATGGAAAACATATGCAAGCGGAAGAAAAATCTAGGATTAAGTAAAGTGCTAAGTGAGAATATATTTTTTTTATCATTGTAAAAAAACCCCAAACAAACAGTGACATTAGAGATGAGGCTGAGGGCAAGGACGGCGCGCATACCAGGTTGTCTGCCGATGACAAGGACTGCCTGTCGTCTGCTATCCCGTTGGTCTGCGAGTTCTCATCTACTCCGGGGGGAACAGCAGGTTCCTGGTACTCCAGCCCACCGAGGACACTCTCGGGTTCTGTCACACCATGCTTTTCTGCTGCTGCTTAAAATACAAGTGTGCAAATCATCACCAAACGAGTTCTCCTAAAAAGGCTTCCTGACACAGAAGGAAGTCACTCACTGACCTTTTCTACCACATTTTCCCATGGCCCTCGGCACCACAGTGAGGCTGATAGGAGACTGGAAAAGCTTGGCCAAAGTGGTGTTTAAGATTTACATTGTGCCTGTCCCTGGAGAAGCATCACTACATGCTTGGTAAAGTCAGAGCAGAGGAGGACAGTCCTCACCGAGATGGCCTGACACAGTCTTGCACACAGGCAAACTATGAGGGTGGTGCACAAGCAGGGGTTTCTGACTCTGTTGTAAGTGGGACAGCTATGAATCAGCATGAACTCGAAATCTAACAACAACAACAACAACAACAACAATGCTGTTCACAGATCGACTTCTAAGGCCAAAGCAATTCACAGCTCACATATAATCACTCAACAAATATTAAGGGGCTGTTATATGCCAGGTTCTGTGCCTGGGGCTAGGGACACAGCACAGACCTCATTAAATAAGATCTTGAGTCATGCTGTTGTTAGCTGCCAATGAGTTAAACCCAACTCAGGATGAGCTGACACATCATGAGAGTCACCGCTACCAGGGTCTCCAGACCATCTGGAGGCCAAACACCAGGCCTGTCTTCCAAGGTGCCTCTGGGTGGAGGTGAACCAACCTCGTAGCTAGTAGTGAGGTCCTTAATTATCTGAGCCACCAGGATGTCGTCTAGAGGGAACTCTAACTCACGAAATCGCGGATTTCTCGATTTGTTAATGGCTCAATGGCACTGGAGTCAACTGTCTCACATGTAGTCATTTACTTTGATTGTGGCCCAAAAAGAAAGAAAAACAATTCCATCTAAAGTCATTCTGAGCTCTAGATACTGAATTTGACTGAAGCCAGACCACACAGGTGAGGGAGTGAGCAAGTGCAACAGGATGTGACAACCCATGAAGCGTGGACTGTCCTCTTGGGGCAGCAGTGGCCGGCCAGGCGCAGAGCCCACTCACAGGGAAGCCTGGCTGCTTCTCATCTCGAGAAGGCACGCAGGAGTGGAATGCTCAGCCCTAACGTGCTCAGACTGTGCTCAGGGGAGAGAAAAGGCTGGGTTCTTGGTCCTTACCTTTGACAGCAGATGTGACTACATCTTCTAAGATCTCCTTTACCACCTCCTGTGCTCCATCCACTGAGGTTTCATCTGACCCTACACACACACACACACAATTCCAGGGAAAACAAAGGAAAAGAGAGAAGGAGATTAAGTCAGTGTTCCTTTAGAGTCACATTTCAGAAATACTTGCAAGTCCTCTGCGGGACAAATCTAATTATGCCAGTGCCGACTGTGCCACGAAATCTGGAAACACTCAGGCAGCATCTGCAGACGCCGAGTTTCCCTTTGTGGAACTTGAAACCCTCTGACTTTTGCACTCTCCCTTCATAAGTCACAGTTGTTCTGCCAGGGGCCCACCCCCCAACCTGGGGTCAGGAGCTGGGTTCTACTTGGTTCTGGTTCCTGGTAGAATCAAAGAAGGGGCCTTGTCTTCATCTGGGGTACCTGTGAGCCTTGGTAAGTGATGTTTCTTCCTCAGGCAGTACACGCAGAACTTAGCAAGCAACTGCTAACGGGATAGCCAGTTCCTGGCTAAGTTCTAAATTGAACTCTTCTGTGAGATGTTAACTGTTTAAGCAGACTCAGTACCAGCTGTTTTTTTAGAAAACTAGTATGGGAAAACAGTTTATAAAGTAAGCGGACTACATTTTTGGAAGTAAGTATTGCTGATTAATAAAACAGTGCAATGACCTAAGAGGCCTTACATAAACAGAACCAAAAGGACCCTTGGAAGTCTTCCTTATGAGAATTTTCAATCACATTATTATTTTTATGAGTTCTGGGTTTCATCTACAAGTTCCTGGAGAGCCAGGACAAAGTATTTTCATTTTCATAAGGTATTTAACATACCATAATGGTTTAAATAGGTAAATTTATGTCGGAGAGTTTCCCCCTCATTTATCTGTATTGGTTTTCACTCACTCACTCAGTGACTCACTCACTCACTCATACACATTAAGTTTTACAACATAAATTACAATTGTTTAATGCCATTATTTATAATGCCTTATTGAAACCTTTGCCTAACATACTTTGAACATATTGCTAGGAGGTGTTGCTCCTTGGAAAGGGACATGATGTTGGGATGGGTGGAGGGTTGGCGAAGGAGAGGAAGGGCCTCAACCAGGTGGACTGACACGGTGACTGCTGCAATGGGCTCCTGTGTGTCATGAAGTGTGAGGACGGTGTAGTATAGAACAGGGTTCAGATCTTTTGTTCATGGGTTGCTACGAGTCGTACTCGACTCGATGGCACCTAACAACAACAACAACAACATTGAAACCTCATTGTGTTCCTCTTTTTCCTTCACCCTGCCCATCCATTCAAATACTGATGTTAATATTCATGGGAGACAAAAAAGAAGTTGAATGAAAATCAGAAAATGTGCCAGTCGGTCACACTCATCTCAATCTGCTTCTCTGTCTAAAGAATCTGGTTTAGATAAGATCAGTGTTATTCTCACAGCACTCTTTTTAATTTTGTCATATTCATATACCATTTACATTACTATATATTTAACAAAACCCTTTTAAAGAACTCCCCTTAAGTAATATGAGAAATTATAGCTTGACATGCTAATTATACTTTATGACTGTTTGCTCAACTAAATGCACAACTACGAGAACACACGCTGCTCAGCTGTGAACCATCTCACATCAACTTATCTACACCAGAGGTCGGCAAACACATGACTAGATGCCTCCAAGGTTTTTTCCAGTTCTAACAGTCTCTGATGCTGGGATTTCATCAAACTCTGGGGACAGATCCCAATCTGTACTGTACATTCCACAGCACATTGCTCACGTCTGTCACTGAAGAACCACAAGCTTCATGAGCAGATTTGTATCAGGTAGTCCACCAGCTTAGTGAGTCAGAACAGAGGCTGGCAGAGCTGCTGGCGGCATCTGCTCTACAGGTATGTGGTGCTCAGTCTGGGCATTGCTTTTTAAAACTTTTCACCTGGCTGCCTACACTTGGAACTGTCCCATGGGGTTTCCAAGGCTGTAAATCTTCGCAGAAGCAGACTGCCACTTCTTCTCTCACAGAATGGCTGGTGAGTTCAAACTGTTGCGCTTTTGTTTAGCTCTCAAATGCTTTAACAACAGTGTCATCCCCCCATTACAATGGAGTAGGAAACTAAGTCATGTGTCATTATCGAACAATATCCTTGATATCACATGCAAGCAAAATTCTGCTGAAGCTTATCCAAAACAATTGGCATCAAGAGAGAACTGCCTGAAGTACAGGCTGGGTTTAGAAGAGGTCATGGTACTAGGGATATTATAGTTAATGTAAGAGGAATCTTGAAAGCCGGGAGTACCGAAAAATGTCTACCTGTGTTTCATTGATTATGCAAAGGCATTTGTGTGAATCACAACAAACTGTGGCTAACTCTGAGAAGAATGGGAATCCCAGAACATTTGATTGTGCTTATGCGAGACCTATACTTGGACCAGGAGGCAGTCGTCAGAACAGAACAAGGAAACACTGTATGGTTCAAAACTGAGAAAGGTATACGCCAGGGATGTGTCCTATCTCCATACCTTTTCAATCTATATGTAGAACAGATTATCTGGGAGGCTGGGCTCTATGAGGAGAAGGGTGGCATCAGGATTGGAGGAAGATTCATCAACAATTGGCATTATGCAGGTAACACAACCCTGCTTGCTGAAACTGAGGAGGACCTAAAGCACTTGCTGCAGAAGGATCAGGGACTGTAGCCTTCCATATGGATTGAAGCTTGACATCAAGAAAAAAAAGATTCTCACCACTGGGCCAATGAGCAGCATCATGCTAGAGATTGAGATTATTAACAGCTTTAGTGTGCTTGGCTCAACAATCAACATTGTTGGTACCAGCAGGCAGGAAATTAAAAGACAAATTGCATTGGGAAAGTCTGCTGTCAGAGACATCTCTCCAAAGTACTGAAGAGCAATTTATGTCGGTCTGGAGATGAAAATGCACTGATCCAGGCCAGAGTCTTTTCAATTATGTGTTATGCATCAGAAAGCTGGACAATGACTTAAGGATGATAGAAGGAAAATTTATGCCTTTGAGCTGTGGTGCTTGAGAAGAGTGTTGAATGTACCATGGACTGTTAGGAGAACAAACAAGTTCATTGTAGAGAAGGTGTGACCAGGCTGCTCCTTAAAGGCAAGGATTCTGAAGCTTTGTCGGATATACTCTGGACATGCTGCAAGGAGGGACCAGTCCTTGGAGAGGGACGTCAAGCGTGGGAGGGAGGAGGGACAGTGTAAGAGAGAGAGACTCTCGATGAGATGGATTGATTCAGTGACTGGGGTAATGAGGGTAGGTGTGTCAGAGACAGTAAGATAGGCATACGATACAGGAGGTTTCAGGGCTGTTGCACACAGGGACGCTATGAATCGCAGGCAAGTCGAAGGCACATAACAACACCACCACCACCACACATCTCTGTCAAGAGCAGAAGCAGTGGGAGAATGAAAGGAAAATGTTCTGCAGAAGTGAATTCAACCCCGACACACAGAGGGGCGGCTCTGGAGGCAGCACGGCTTGTTCAGGGCCCAGCTCTGCCACCTCCACCACTTGAGGACTTAAGTCCCTTCATTTCCCCACACCTCAACTCACTTTCCAGTAATAGGCAATGATCACAACAGGATCCACCCCGGAGGGCTGTGTGCACGTTAAATGAGATGGCAGAGCATTTACAGCAACATCTGGGGAAAGGGCAGCCTCAAGCATTAACATTTTAGGCTCATGTGCTTTACATGCTTGGGTCCAAATATTTATGACACTTTTGTCAAAGCTGCCTACACCTTCCTGTCATCTGTCTGGCTTGGGAGACTAAGCCCTCCCTCAATAATGAAATCAAGACTGCAATCTGTCAGTTAACTACAGTGATGCATAGCAGTAGTGATCCCTTAAAAGTCACTCAGTGTCTTTCACTCTCAGAGAGAGAAAATTCCATTTGAGCACAGATATCCCTCACTTTTGCTTTTTTCCATTTAAACAACGTCAGGCTCAACATTTCTTTGAGAGGAATAAAGGTATCTAATTCATTTTCTTTTGTTCTCTAGGGCCCCATCATTAAGCTTTTAGGGCAAAGACAAAACAAAGACAACCCTCCCGGGAGAGGGAAACCGCCAGTGCAGTGCTGCTAGATTCCGCTGAATCACGGCCCTGGCTTTCATTTCTGAGACAGAGAATAAAGGAAATAGCAGACAATTATGGCTGGCAGCACATACAACAAGAGTTAATTCACTTTCTTTGGCAGCTGGGAGAGGGTCTGTGTTAAATCAGGCCAGGAAGGGGTGGGAAAAGTCAGGGAGCCCTAATATTGGCAGATGGTTCCCAGAGAGCGAGGAGGAGGACCTGGAGGGAGAGGGCCAAATGCAAACAAGTGGTGATGCTCACATGCGGCCTGCTTGATTCCTAGAAACTGGTCCAGCATTCGGTTGTGTCCAAGAAACTTAGTAATACTTAAGAACTAAGGGGAAAAACAAAGAAACTCTGCTAGTACAATTACACGCTGGTCTGCTACATGAAAAGCTGGTGGTTCAGATCCACTAGCCACTCCATGGGCAAACGCTAACAACTTACAGCCTCAGAAACTGGATGGAAGGTAGACCTAAGTTAGAACTGAACGGACAGCACTGTGCTGGGTCTGGATCCCCCACCCTGGGGTGAGCGGGGAAGAAGTGCAAAGCTTTCTGCTATCCTATTCCAGCCACACACCAATATGGTTCCTGGAAGGAAAAATCATAGTTTATTGAGAAGAAATATATTAGGCGATATATTATCTCAAAATACACGTGCAAGATACAGCTCATAAAACTGCTGGAACCAATGAGTTAATGAAGCCAATAGAGGTTACTCTCTAGAACGAAGGTCAGGAAGGAGGGAGGGCCCAGGATGGCCCTATGTTAATTTCATAACTTGTCAATCTGAAGCTTATTTGCTTTTTTCCCCTCTTCCAACAAAACATACTAAACCTAATGCACATGATTTACCATTGTTAACACAGAAAATAGGAGGCTTACTTTTTATCCTGTGACTCCTTACCTCCTTCACATTTGATTACAATCTAAAATACTGCTTTTGTCTTTAAAGCAGTTTTAAGTAGAAATTTATTCAATAAAAGTAACATAAATAGCAAAGACTCAGAAAGCCCTATGTGCCATACACAGTCCTCATTTAATTCTTACAGAGGACTGCAAGCCCCTGATAGTGTGTGATTCAGTTCTTGGCTGCGCAGCTTGAACTCCCAGTCAGTCCTCGGGAGACAAGGTACGGCAGCCTGCATCCATGAACATGACAGCTTTGGGAATCCACAGCTCTACTCTGTCCAACTGGGTTACTATGAGTTGGAAGTAATTCAATGGCTATGGGTTTTAGTTGCATCCCCATTTTACAGATCAGGAAACTAAAGCTCAGAGACAATGAAGATTCTGTGCAAGGTCACTGAGGCAACATGATAGTCATGATCTCCATGCAGACTGTCTCACTAGGGAATTTCTGTGTGTGCTGAAGGGAGAGAAATTCATAAGGACCTCAGTAACTTGTTTTTCCAATTTTTTATTTCATAATTTTTTTTGTGTGTGTACCATCAAATCAGATCTGACTGGTACAGGAGGAGATTGCCCCTCCTTCTCCAGCAGAGTATCTGGTACACTTGAACAGTGCACCTCTGAGATTGCAGCGCAGCTTCTTGCCACTAGGCCACCAGAGCTTCCCCAGCACCTCAGTAATTTTACAGATCTGTGTAATATAAAGGGAGCTCAGGAATGGCTTAGTTCATGAAGAGTTGTGCTGTTAACCTCACAGTGGAGCCTCTCTGGCTGAAGGATGGGCCATCTCCTCGTGGTGATTTTCAGCTCCTGATAACGCGCAGGAGGAGATGGCCCATCTTCGAAATGCCACACAGGCTAACACGACTCAGGGTCACAAAGTGTCTTTCAAGAGTTTACAAAGAGCCAAGGCCCCACTCCTTGGTGGGCTGATGAGACTGCCAAACTAGCTGTCAACTTATTAACACAGAAGAACTACTAAGGGGAAAGGGTATTCAAGAGAGCTCTCTCCACCAAGGGAATGAGGTGACAAGTGACTTTAGGAAGACTCTCAGTTAACAGGAAAGGTCACTGAGGTGGTTAGCACACTCCTCACACACTGCCCTAGTGCACAGGGCCTGCTCTCGTCAGGCAGCTGTGGAGGCGGTCAATACAGGATGGGACCTACGGGAGAGCCTGGCATGGCCCCTGTATCACAGAGGAGACAGAGCATGGCGTCTTCACAGACCCTGAGAGCCGACCCCCTGGCCTGGAGACTGTCTCCTGGGTGGGAACACGTCCTTCAGGCTGCCCTTCCTTGTGATACTCAACTCCCTCTCTTGAGGCCTCATTTTGAGAAGTGGAAGCCACTTGTTCTTCCCAGGGAGATGCTGCACCTCGGCTCTGACACTCTCTCTGCAGGTCTGCTGCCACCCGCTCCCTCACAGCCCAGCCTAGCAGCCTAGCTCCACGTTTGGGGAGAAGCTTCCTGGGTGCACTGAGTTCTGGCAACAAACTCCACATCAACAGAGTAGCTGCACATCATTCTCTCTTCCTCAAGTTATAGTATTTCTTCGGCATTAAACTATACAAAACATGGTTTCTCCTTTATCCTGTTCATTAAAAAATATGTATTTACTGAGTGCTAGCTGTGTGTATCACCTACTACTCTGGGTGCTGGTAAACAGAGCCTTGGTCTCTGATGAGAAAGAAGTAAGCAGAAACAATGAAGTAATTTCAGGTAGTGATGCAGAAAAAATAAATGTGGGATGGGACAGAGGTGAGGACGGGCTGCTTCAGGTAGTGTGCTCAAGGGCGCCTCTCCAAGGAGAGAACAGTTGATCAGAGAGACCTGAAAATAAAGGAAGGAAGCCAGTTAAGTGCAAAGGCACTGAGGCAGGAGCACTTCAAAGCCAGACACCACACCTGTGCACTGTGTACTAAAGAAGCGGGAGGGGGTAAAAGAAGAAAGAAGGGGGTAGCAGGCCACATGCAAAGAGGAGGAGGAGGAGGGGCTGTGAAGTTTCCTCAGAATAAGACAGGATGAGAAATTGTCCCAGGGGCTGAAGCCCTGATTTAACCCATGCTTTTAGGTGATGGTCTTGGCTGTGTAGGAAATGGGCTATAGTAGAAGCACTTTCATGCACTCCGAGGGAGCTGCTCTTACATCTGCACCACTATGCTTACTACATGTTGAAATATTAACATTTACTGATTGACCAGTTTGATAAAGGGCATAATAAAAACAAGGGCCTTGCCCTGGAGGGTTAATGCAAAGATAAAGATAGAGTGGGCTAGGAGTCTCTGAGAACCTTCCTTAAGACACAGGACAGGAGGCGTGACTAGACTGCAGCTCTGCTGCCCCTGAGAAACATGCAATTCTGTGGCAATGTTCTCTTTTCTCTATTCCTTGAGTAAACAGCAGAACAAACATGCCAGTTTCAATACTTGGTTCTTATGTATGTCAAGCACTCTGGTAAATCATAAAGAAACAAAGTTGCTGAAACTGTGTGCACCATAGTGGGGAACAGGCATCCACAGTGAGCATTAACACTAAGGTGACAGAAAACGAAGACCCAGTGCAGACGGAGTAGCCTCTCTAAGGTTTTGCTCAAGTCACAGTTTAAAACTAAACAAGTGAAAATGGTATTAGACTAGAAGTCATGCCTCACTGGGTGCGTTCTTGCAAGAAAAGCAAAGGGGGTGTGGATGGCAGGGAAAGCCCAGAAATGATCAGATGCTCCCCTGCAGACGCTCCAGGAATCCGTCTGCCCTCAGAATCGGGAGAGTCCCTCTCACAGGTAAAAAGGGACAGAGTGCTGTGTCCTACCTGACAGCGATGGGCCTCTTTCTCTGAGCGTATCTCCATTTTCTGAGCCCACTTTCTCTGAACCACTCCTCGCATGGTCACCGTTGATTAACTCTGTTTTCTCAGGAGTTGTCGGCTTGCTCTGTGGCTGGCTCTGCTTCAAACGACCAAATTTCGGGGATACTGTCACAGCTTGGATCACGGGGGACTGGGGTTTCGAGTGGATTGGTTTCTCCAAATCTCTGGCTTCCTGCAACTAAAAGGCAACCAGAGAGGGATTCAATCTAAGTGGTCCTGGATTTTGATAAGGAACAAATAGTCTGCCAGTCAACGGCTTAAAATATCTCTAAACAGAGGATGATACTTTCAAAAGGAAATCAATTCCTTTGCCAAACTCTGAATGCAAGTTTCGCAAACCCAAGCTGGTTTATCTCTGGCATTTTAAAAGAATGAAAGCACTTGTCCCCAGGCACCGCTCCAGGTGAGGCCTCACTCGTCCCCAGGCACCGTTCCAGAGGAGGCCTCACATTAAATGGCTCGCAGCAGTGGGGACATCCCTGCTAGGCGGCTGGTAACTGCTCCACTCACCACTTGGTTTTCCATGCGGGTGAAAATGACGTTCAGCATCTGAGTCAGGGTGGCCTTGGCGGTGGTTTGATTGATGAGATTTTTGCTGGCTAAATAGATGTTGTAACACGTCCTGACGGTCTGTAGGATAGTGCCTTCGTGGATTTCAATGTGTGGGGAAGTCACCGCAGTCAGAAGAGCCTAAAACAGACAAAAGCAGTCTTCACATCCGTGGACGCCCATCGCCCTCCCGGTCCTCCACTGTTAAGGTTTTTTTTTCCCCAATAGATTTGAAGAGGAGTCTGCTAAAGTGGATGCTAACACTAAGGGCTAACTTCCTATTTTTCACAGTTCAAAAACAATGACTGCGTCCCTCTATCCAAATTATTTCAGATAACTTAGCTACGTCAGAGTGGGTTTTCTAACAGGCCACACTTCTATATGCTAATAGTGACTGAAAGTCTAGAATGAAAATACAGCTACTTCCGTTAGGAAGGAAAAAGGCTCTGATCTGAGCTCTTCTACCACAATCGCAAATGGTCAGCTGATGGTGGACACGTTCTTGTTTCTCCTGGAATTCTGGAGAGGCTGCAGCAGCTACGAAGCCATCTCTCACCAAGGTCATGACTGTAAGACTTAAGATTTGGGCTCTTGGCTACACCCAGGCCGATCCTATTCTCTGACAAGCAGATGATGCCATCTTGTGCCAAACAGGATTTCTGGGAGCAGAAAGAGAGTAGGAAGGTGGGACAGGGGACAAGATGACAGGGAACAAGTTGGTGATATGATGATCAACAAGGGCCTGCCAAGAAATGCCAGGCTGGGGATCCAGAGTTTGAAGGAGGCGAGACCAGAGGCTTCTAAGCAGTTTTCATTCACAAGGCAATTTAAACTGTCATTAGCAGAACTGTTCACTTGGAAAAACACACCTGGCTCCATTCTACTTGTCTCAGTCCATGCAAAGAAATCCTGACACTTAACCAAGGATCTAAGTGATGCTTCAGTCTTTTCATTTCAGCTCAGCATCACCCAAGACAGCTACCACATGGAAAAGGAAAAGTACAATTCTCAAAGGGGAGTGGCATCCTTAGTTAATAATCAGAGGAGCCAAATGAGCAGAAATACCTTAATTATCTGTAACTGAACCCCTTCATCGGTCTGAGGGCCCTGGAAACAATTGCAAATAGTTTCCACGATCCTGTCAATCAGGCGCTTCCCTGGGGCTCCACTGTCGGGGGCGTTGCCCGTGATGTGTCCATATGCGATGAGTTTCTAAACAGGGAAAGAACAGAGATTAGAAGTTCCTGCCTGCCTGGGACTGAGGCCGCCCACAACAGCACAAGACAGGCAATGAATGTGGCCTTTAACTTCCGGTTCCTACAGCTTGTTCCGTTCCCTGCGCACAGAGAGAGCACAGCCATCTCTAAGAGCAGCCAGCACTCCTCCTCGCCCAGTCTTGCCAGCGAGAAATTCCGTGACCAGGGGAGACAGGCTTTGATGAGAAAGGCAGGGGAGAACTGACCCCAGTCTGCAAGTCAGGCTGCCAAAGAGTCCACAGGGTAGAAGGCTGATTAGTTACTGCTTAGAGTTGGCGAAATGGGAGAGATGGGGAGGTGACAATTAACAAGCATGGGTTTTTTTGGGGGGTGTCAAAATTAATCTAAAATGACACTGTGGTATGATTGGTTGTACAACTCTGAGAATATATTTTAGAAAACTCAATTATACACTTTAAAAAAATATGTTGGGTGAATTGTATCTCAACACAATTGTTTAAAAAGTCACATACACAGACATACACACAGAGAGAGGGAACTCAGGTAGTCCATAGGGAGTTGCACTGCTGACTCAATGACTACACCTTTCTGGCAGTTCAAAACCAGCACAATCTGTTTCTGAAAACCTACTGGAGAGTCAGCTATGTGTCAGTTCTTCCGGACTGCAGAGAGATAGAGAGAGAGATACTACAAGAATACTGTTTAGAAACTAACGATAATACGCTTTTTGGCTGGTGGCAAGAGAACCAGGCAGCTATGGGCAGGGGTGAGATTATGTCATGTTGTGCTACATTCCGTTTGAGTGCTGAATCATGCCAGTGCTATTTTCTGCTCCGAATATTAATGTAAAAGCAGTAACCACATTCCACATGTGTTACCAAAGAGCACTTCATCCATGGCGTCAAGGAGATGGCTACTAAGGTGGCACCCTGCTGTCATGGTGCAGACACATGGGCACAGGGCCCTCTGCCTGTGCCACCTTGCTCTAAGTGACAGAGAACCTGAGAGCTGGCAGGGACTGGAAAGGTCAGCTTACAACGATTCCCAAGTCTGGCTGTGATTCAGAATTCCCTGTAGGAGCTGCTAGATGTACGGAGTCCCAGCCCTCCGCCCGGATCTGCTGCTTGCTGTGGAGCTGGCTCTGACTCAGAATGACCTTGTACATATGAGGACAAAACACTGCCTGATCTGGTACCATCCACCCGGTCGCGGCCCATTGCTGGAGCTGCTGGGGCAAGCCAAACCGTTGGGAGGTGTCCACCTTCTCACTGATCCTCTACCAGGCATGTTGCTTTTCTATAGGGACTGGTCCCTCCTGATGGTATGAACAGTTTATGAGGTGAAACCTTGCCATTCATTTCTAAGGAGTATTCTAGATGGACTTTTTCAAAGGCAGATCTATTTGCTCTCTGGGATATTCAACACTCTTTGCCAACACCACAATTCAAAGGCATCAATTCTTCTCTGGTATCATGTTTGTTTGTCCAACTTTTAAATGCACACAAGGTGACTGAAAATACCATGGCTTGCTTCAAAAGCACCTTAGTTCTCAAAGTGGCATCCTTGCTCCATATCATTTTAAAGAGGTCCTCTGAACAAAATTTGTCCACTGCAACACATCTCAAGGTTACTTGCCTATTGTTCCCATGGATGCTGACTGTGGATGCACGTCAAATGAAATCCCTGACGACATCAACATTTTTTCCATTTATCATGATGTTGCTTACTGGACAGGTTGAGAGGATTTTTAATGGTGTCACCTGCATAATGCAAGCTGTTAGTGAGTCTTCCTCCAATTCTGATGCTGCATTTTTCTTCACACAGTCTGGTTTCTCAGATTATGTGCTCAGCAGACAGAAGGAACAGGGTGAAAGGTTGTAACCCCGAAGCACACTGACTGTAAACCATATAGTATTGTTTTATCAGAAGGACTGCTTCTTGGTTTCTGTATAAGTCTGGTGTGAGGGCAACTAAGTGTTCTGAACGTTTATTTTCACAGTTATCCATAATTTATTATGATCTACACAGTGCAATGTCTTTATATAATTAATGAAACACAGGTAAACATCTTTCTGGTATTCTCTGCTTTAGGCAAAGATCCTTCTGACACCAGTTACTACACTCCTCTTTCCCTGTTCTCTCTTAGACCTGTGGAACCATCAATTCTGGGGCCTAGGAATCAGTGTTTACCTTAGAAGCCCTGTCCTGGGAGATTGGTACCTGATGAGTGATTCTTTTATCTAAGCAACCACAACAACAACAACTTGGAGGGCATTTTCAGCTTCCAGTGACTCCATAAAGACTTAAAAAATGTTCTCCTGTGTCTTTCTGGCTCCCGTCCCGTCCCACTCTCACTGTGTAATCCCATGGACATGGCCCCTGAGGCCATCTATCTGCAGTTCCGGGAGTGGCAGACAGGCTGCCCCACAGAGACCGGAGGCAGCTCCTCAGTGGCTTAGCGCAGCCTTCCCTATGAAAGCGCTGCGTCCACTCAATAAGTAAAAGACAAACTGACCGAGAGAGGAGCAGAGAGCAGGCATTTATTTAATGCTGCTGGCCCGCAACAAGCGATGAGATGGCCACACACAATGTACTGCTCAGGCCCAACCTCAGGCGTCTCCCTGCAGCCAGGCAGGTCAGAAGCATGTTTCTGAAGAGCAATCAAGACACCCTTTATTTCATATTCTCTCGTTGCTGCACCAATAGCCCCACACAGCACAGGGGTACATCTCCAGGTCTCTTCTCCCACAGACTGGCTGGCAGTCACACGCTTATCTGCTGCACTACCAACCTGCCTGACCTGCTACGTGAGTTCTGGCTTTTTAACACTGCTCACTCCTTATTCTGACTCTATTTTGATCACTGGGCTGGGATTGAGATAACTTAAGAACTTCAGTAATATGAATGTTAAAAGTAGGCCCCACATAATCTATACAGGCACTACAAAGATAGAAATGAGATACTGAACAGCTAACTAAAGTGCAAGAAAGGATGAGAGGTATCCTGCCCCATACATACTCTTTAAAGGCCACATGGAAAAGGATTTGAAATAGGTACTTTACTTCTTTATCTGCACAGTAAAAAAGGACTCCCCATAAAGCATTTCTGGAAAATAAAATGTGTGTGTGTGTGTGGGGGGTCCAATTAATTTTATAAATACACAGAAGAAGTCTGGAGCTATTTCAAAGGTCCAATGGCATGAGTGTGCTTGACAAATTTACTCATGAACACGGTCACCCAGTGTGAGAGCGGTCACCCAGTGTGAGAGTGGGAAGCTAATGACACATTTAAGCATAGATTACCATGATTTGACCTGCTTTAAAAGATCCTCCCTAGCTTCTGGGGCTGGAGGAAAACAGGAATGTAGGTAAACTGTCTTATCTGTCCAGAAGGGACATTCTGGAGGCTTGGACTTTGGAGTGGTGGTGACAGAGATGGGAAGAAGTTCCTGCATTATTTGCAGCCAGTGCAGTGAGGGATGGAAGAGGCGTAGAGGTGGGAGGCCCATAATTGGCCTGTTAATTCTATGTTCTAGGAGACCTGCAGGGGGTGGGGTGCACGGAGTGGAACCCGAGGAAAAGAAGTGCGCTCTACTGGCCTACGGAGAACCAGCTGCATGAGGAGAACGCTAAGAGGTTAGTGTCGCGGCATAAAAATAAGACAGACCTACTAATAGACAAAGGAGCCCTGGGGACAAGATTACACGTTCAAATTCACCAGGTATTCCATGGGCGAAAGATGGAGTGGTCTGTTTCAGTGAAGCTCCCCAGTGCCTTTGAGCTGATTCTGATTCACGGCAACTCTACACCCAGTAGGTTCAAACTGGCAACCTTTCAGTTAACAGGCCAACACTTAACCCACTGCTCCAACAGATATCTTTCTGAAAGAAACCCTATGTGTGTGCAACACTGAACGAATATTTATAAAAAAGAAAGTGAACTGGTGGAGGGGGGAAGAAGGGGGCAGGAGGAAAATGTGCAACAATGAATAAATGAAAATCCAACTTTTCTGTAAACTTTTTTTAAAATCACAATTACAATTTTAAAAAAAAAAAGCAGCTGATAAGAGTCAAACCAGTTGCCTTCAGGTTGATGACACAGCTTCTTACCATTAAGAGATAGTTGAAATTAGGGCTTACTTATCTCACCTGCATTGCAGTAAAGTGAACTCCAGTTGGTAGTGACCCTACAGGACAAGACAGGAACTGCCACATAGGGTTGGTTGGTTTCTTTCTTTTTTTTAATTGTAATTGTGTGTACTGGCCCTTGAGAAAGTACAGATCAAGCACCAAAGACAGAAGGGACAAAGCCAGAGACTTTTTTTTATCAGCTGGCAGAACAGCAAGGATTTCTCCAGGCTTCTCCCAGTGGGGAGAGGATCCTCTTAGCTAACTATTCTCATGACACTCCAATGCCAGCGCCTTTCACCTTAGCACCTGGCCAAGTTCAATGAATGGCCTTAACCGCCCAGCAGACAACGTGGGAGTGTCTCCAGCTTCAATCTTGCCCAAACCCAACTTCACCTTCCAGTTCCAAGCAGAAGTTACCTCCCCCACACTGGGGAAAGGCCGTCCAACAGGCTTTGCAAAAACCACCTGAGGGGAAATGATGCCTATGCGGTGTTCCAGAGCACCCTTCACTTTTTAACACCATAAGATGACACAGTTTGCACTCCGTACACTAAGTGGAAGACTGGCGCTCCAGCCAGTGGGCTTTCCGTTCCTGTGATTCACAGCCTCAGAAAACTCACTGGAGACTCAGTTACGAGGCAGTTTTGACTCCGTGGCAATGAGTTGTGGTTTTTGGTGCGTTTTTTTGTTTTGTTTTTGGTTTGGGTTGGTTTTTGTTTTTGGGGTTTTTTTTTTGTTTTTAGAGACTAAGAAAGCCAACACGTCGGCTCGTTTCTGCCTCTCACTACCTGCACGCTGCGGGACAGGTCCTCCTAACAGCTCTAGTCTTGCTTCTTCAGTAAAGGGTGAATTATAAGAAAATTATTTTAAAAAAAAATTATTTATGGCTCTAATTATCTACTTCTCTACTTGAGATTATGCATTTTAATGCTATCAAGAAAAAGACTGCATAAAATTGCCTTATGCGCTCACATGTAGCAAATATTCCAATTAATGCTAAACATTTCCGTTAAAACGTGAAAGGGAATTCAACAAATCAAATATTTCTAGGGAAACAAATTTTTACTTGAGCTAAAGAGTTCAGAACTCTGCTCCTTCTTTGTCTTCCTCACACTGAGGGGAAGAGTAAGCTGACTGCTCCTTTATCGTTCTGAGGGTATCTGAGCATTGGGGTGACCAGGATGGCTGCTATGCAGGGACCACCTACAACTTGGGGGGAATGCCCTGCACAAAATCAAATGGCATCATGTTACCTGCAAGCAGTCGAGTGATGTGCTGACCACTCGTGGGGACTTGGACTGGCAAGCTAGCTCAAATGGAAGGAAATACTTGTCAGCTTCAATGAAGTTTGCCTTTGGTGGTGCGACAGCGCCAAGCCTAGGGAAAAAGCAGAAAACAAAGAAGATCTGAGGGAGGGAAAAAAAGACATTTGCTCTCCCTACATACCACCTTAGCTTCCCATTCCACTTGTGATTGTCTAATAGTGGCTGAGAACTGGTAATGATGGGACCAAAGCATGAAAAGGTTAAATCTGTGCATTAGAAAATCTCCCAGGTGCCGGATGCAGACAGTGAGGTCTTAGACTGCGTCCTGGTGTGAGCTCTAACAGAGCTATACCTGTGAACTGTGACTACCCAGAATCATTACCATGGTCACCAGGAGTAACATTCCCGGACCAAGCCGTTCTCCTGCCTACAGAGCCGTGTCATCCAAAGCCACAAGGGCTTTGCTGCTTCTGGCAGGAAAAGGTACAAGGATCTTCCTTATCCTTTCCCTCAAATAGGCAACTGTTTAGCCAGCAACCTATCTGGCACCGGTTCAGACTCAAGATTAAGTCATATTATGTGCCCACTTATTCGGTGGGACCAGTCCTTGGAAAAGGACATCATGCTTGGAAGGTTGGAAGGTCAGTGAAAGAAAGAGCCTCAACAAGATGGACTGACACAGTGACTACAGCGATGGACTCCGGTATATCAGAGATGATGATGAGGATGGTACAGGATAGGGCAGGGTTCAGATCCTTTGTTCACAGGGTCACAAAGAGTCGACTCAGTAGCACCTAACAACATGTGCCCAGTGCTGTGCTGAGTGTGTCTGTCCTTGAGGAGTAAAATTAGGAGACAGCACGGTAAGAGGTCCCCATGATGCCTACTTATTCCCTTAAGAATGTATATCAGCAGTGAAGAAATGCTAAAGCTTACCTCTGCTTCTCTATTTCGGTTTTAATTTCATCTGGTGAGAAAGAAAGAAAGGCATATTAGGTATATGCAACATTAACATAAAAGATCATTTATGATACTGTAAAGACATTAAAAATAATAAAACATTTTAAAATAGGAACACGTCTGAATGAAGCGGGGGGAAAAGTATCAGGGTTTCAAACGGGTTCATTCTAGTTTGATCTCTTGTTGCGAATTTAAATGTCCACCGCAGATATACTAAACCTTTACCTGCATCTTACCAAGATCTACAGGGTATTGATTCAATACACTTAGGGTGGAAAGATAAAATCTTAGTACAGAGTTAAATTGGAATGAACCTATTTGAAGCTCTGATTACAAGAGGAATAATAGTAGCTAATCACTGCATAGCAGTTACTCTATGCTAGTTATTGTTCTGAGTATTTAACATATTCTAACTTGGCTTAGTGGTACCAAGTTGTGTTGCCAATCCTAAGCCATGAAGTTCAAATCCAGCAGCTGCTCTGTGGCAGAAAGGTGGGTACTGTCCTCCCAGAGGCAAACCTCTGAAAACCTACAGGAGTGTCCGCTATCAGTCGGTTCCTCCTCGACAGTACACAACAACAATAATTTTCATACAAATCCTATAACCTGGCCCTATTACCATTCCCATTTACTGAGAACAGGGTTTCTCAATGTCAGCACAACTCTCTGTTGTGGGGTAGCCCTGCACATTGTAGGATGTTAAGCAGAATCCCTGAACTCTACCTATGAGATGCCTGCAGCCTCTCCCAGCACCACAAAATGCAAAAATGTCTCTGGGCTATACCAAACTTCCCCTGGGGCAGAACCGCCCTCTAGTCCATCAGATTTAGAAATAATAATTTATAAGTCCAGGTCAAGGCACGGCGAAGTTAACTAACTTGCCAATAGCCACACAGCCAGGAATGGGAGACGGATTCATGGAGACCAGAGTCACAGGTACTGGGCGGGGACTGCAGCTGCACATGAGCAGGGTGATTAATACCATTAAAAAAACCCAAAAAAACCAAAACAAATAAACTACATATAACTAGCTGACCAGAAAACCAATTAGCTTTGTAAATGTTCATTCAAATTAAAATTGTAAAATATAATTAAAAGCTTAAGAAACCAACATAATGGAGTATGTTTTATGATCTTTATATAAAATTAATAAAAACAGACAAAATGGAAAAAACCCTGACCCCAGATATTTTACTTTCTCCCCCCCCAAGATTTAACAAAGTAAACATCATTTCTTCATCAATTACATCTTAATTGAAACGGGCATTACATTTTTCTTAACTATAATTTCTTGTCTTTAAATTTTATTATTAATTTTAATGAAAATTTACAGGGATTTTGTCTTTCCATTCATTTATTTTTGCACTTTTCTCCCTGCGCACCCCTCCCCTCCAGTCATTCTTCTCTTCGAAAAGTAAAAGAAAGTGCATCTAAGTTCCAAAATCAATCACCACGATAGTCTATATGTTTCCTATTGCCGAAGGGGTCCTTTAGAATAGTGAGAGAAGATCTTCACCCTAGAACCTACAACGCCCTTTCCCAGCAGGAATTAGCTAAGAGAATGACGACCCCTTTCCTAAAGAATTAGGGTGAAATCTCTCACGGGGGGAATGACAGGCAATGGCAAAGGAGACACACTGACAAAGGAGATCAAATAACTGGTTTTGACAAAGACTGTGGCAATATAACAACAGAAACAAGAGACATAGGAATCCGGGCTTGTTGTTGTTATGTGCCGTCGCGACCCTATGTATAAGAGCCCTAACCTCTGCTCTGTCCTGTGCCATTCGCACTGTCTCCAACACACCCATCCCGATTATCCTAGTCACTGAATCAATCCACCTCATAGAGGACCTTCCTCTCCTGCGCTGCTATATGACAATAAAAACAGACTCTCAAAGAATATGGCAAGAAACAGACTCTATCTAGGACAAGATAATGGAGACAAAGAAGATGGCCAAAAGTCACCATCCATCCATTAGGAGTGCACCCGTCAACTGTTTAAACCCCACTCCCCAAACAAAAGATATATAAACCCTTTTGTAAGAACAGAGTCAATCTGTCTTGACCCGTTCATAGTCTATTATGAACATCTAATAAACCTCAGTGTCTTTCTCTTGCTCTCAAAAAAAAACCCCAAAAAACAAAAAAGCCTTTCATTATTAAACAATCTCTCCCCTCAAGTCCACTCCAGTATGTAGCCTTTGTTCTGGACTCCTGTCATGACAATAATACCTACTCATATATCCCTTTTAAACAATTCTCTCTCTCATCTGTTTCAATGCAGTATACATATTTATCCCATCATCTTTCTCAATCTCCCCCAACCTCTATGTCAGTCCCGTTTTACAACAGTGATACTATGCAGTTATTTGTCCTTTCGTGACTCAGCATTATGTCCTCCAGGGTAATCCATTTTGTATAATAATTCACGAGTTCTTTGTTTTTCAATGAAGCATGGTATTCCATTGTGTGAATACATCACAGCTTCTCTGTCCATTCATTTGTTGATGGGCACTTAGGTTGTTTCCAACTCTTTGCAATTGTAAACAAAGCCCGATAAACATGGGTGTGCAAGATATTTTACTTTCACAGTCCATGTTCTTACTTCCCTTTTCTGCAAAAAGTAGGTTAATAACAAGATATTGAAACAAAGAAAAGAAAATCTTCAAAGCTGTCTCTTTTTTCCAATATTTTTATGATAAAAAGTTAACTTCTATGAATGATGTCATTGTTCAGAAACCTTGCTTTCCAAGAGATGGTCTTACTTCCAGGAGAGAGAACAAAATCCTATATTACTGAAACACAGCACACTCACGAAGTCCACACAACGCCCCCCCCCACAAGTCCCAGTCACATATGCTTCGCAAGGTGAGTCTCCACTACTAGAAAAAGTGACCTGCCCTGTGTTCAGATCCTCTCCCAGAGCCCAGCTTCTCCACACCACCTCCAGGAGCCCCAGGCTTGGATCCCCATCATTATCCTGCAACTCCAGGGCACAGCGGCCATTACACCTCTGCTTTTAGCTAACAGCTCTATGCAGACTGGACTTTAGAAGCGGGAACTGAGCACCTGAACAGATTTTTAATCTTTGAGAAGGTCTTTCAGGTTTTCCAAGGAGCAGAAGATTAAACCACACACGAGAACCCACAAGAGAAACACCCTGATGACTAAGACCCAGCATTCTGCTCATGAACCTGGGACGTACGGTCCCTGGGCCAGGAAGCCAGTTTGTCAGGAACAAGAATCCACTAGGAAGCGGCCTGGCTTCACCTAGCAGGGACCTAAGGAGGCTGGGGGACGTGGTCAAGGAGACCAGCCCATGAGGCTGGCAGCCAAGTTTTGGACTTGCAGGAACCAATACCCATAGTGTCAAGTCCCTGGTGGTAAGATCTGTTTGTTATACATCTCATTTCAGAGGAGTCCTGCTGCCCAAATTAAAATATAAGATTTCCTTCACGGTCACCAGTCAGAGTTAAGTTCAAGAGTACTCAAAGCAATTAGCTTTGGTTATACTCCATGCTGGGCTATGAGTTACATGACTCTCTAACTCCACTCCTACATTCCACTCGTACCAACCCAGTGGCATTCCAAATGATGCAGTCACCAGGATCACACTAAGTGAATGAGAAGACAGTCGAGTGCAGAGTTATAAACTCGCAGGGCAAGGCCAAGTGAGCAACCTCAAGGAGAGGCGTGGGTGGGTAAAAGCCAACAGGTGCAGGGAGATTCCCTCCCCATTCAAGCAGCCAAGAGTCTGAGACTCTTCAGTCTCAGATGATGGGGGCCTTTAGGGACAGAGCCCAGGGTACCAGCTCTGCCTCTTCCAGAGGTCAAAATATGAATTGTAAAGCTTCAACTGCAACCCAAAATAATGAGTCTTTTTTTTAAATTTGTTTTTATTATTGTTTTTTGTGTGTGTACTGTCAAATCGGATCTAACTGGTACAGGAGGAGATTGTCCCTCCTTCTCCAGCAGAACATGTGGCGGCTTTGAACCGTGCACCTCTGGGATTGCAGTGCAGCTTCTTGCCACTAGGAATGAGTCTGTTTTTAAGAACATGCTTCCAGAAAAGCTCGTTTATAGGCTTCCCCACCCTGGGGCCACCAGTCTGCAACTTTTGCTTTAGGGGGAAGCTAGGAACCAAGGGGGAAGTGCTTCACTGACTACAGAAAAGCAACTTCAGAGGATAAAAATAACTCTTAAGAATTGTGATCAGCATTAGGAGAATAAAACATCCAAGTCTGTACAAGTCCAAATGCTGCTCAGCCAATGAGCAATGATTAAAGGAGCTGGAGGACCAGGGTTCAAGGCTAAACTTTTACAAAAGGCCAAACAGAAGCCAAAGAGATTCAATCCTGTGTCTTTGGTCACAAGGTAAAAGCTCCTCCACCTGAGGGATCTGGACTTGAACCCAGAAAACCTAGTTCCAGAACCTCTGTTTATGTCTTGCTGGGCACCTGGACTCTTGAGTTGCTGTTCTTAAAATCCAGCTCTTGACTCAGGGCAACTCTATACATGGTTGAAGAGAAAGCTGCCCCGGCCTGTGCCGCCCCCACAGTCAGTGCTGGATGAGATGGCCATCATCCAGAGCGTTTACTGGATGAGGATCAGCAGGCTCTCCTCCTAGTCATCTCAGTGCAGAAACTCCGATGAAGCCTCGTCAGCATCACAGCATCATGTAAGCATCACCACTGACAGAGAGTGGGGGCTGTGCCTGAGGTATACAGGCCAGGAACCAAACCGGGCCTCCTGCAAGCAAGGTAAGCGCTCCACCACTGAGCCACTAAGGCCCCGTGAATCTCACTTAGAATGAAACTGTAAATGTAGGCTAGCACGAATGTATGCTGTGCTAGTATTAGTGGTAACTAACAGAAACCCTGAGCCCACTCCAGCCATGAAGATGCTGGTCTACAGCTTCAACTCCAGATCTCCCATGTCCACTTCCTCACCCACCGGGCATGAGCGCAGCTATGGAGCACCTAGCAGCAGCAGCAATATGGGCTCGGCACAGGGCACAGGGACTTCGCTGGGACGAGTGGCTGCTTCTACCAGGGAGAGTCCCTTCAGAAATCGAAGCACCAGCAGTTACCAGTCTTAATGTTCAGTGTTAACCTTCTCTTAAAAAACCCAGTCCTCTGCTGAACCACAGTGACCCAGGAAGACAGCAGACCACAGGGTTTCTAGGCTTTAGCTCTGTGGAAGCTGACTGTCTTAACTGTTTCCTGATGAAGGGTTGGAAAGTCTGACCAGGACTCCTAACCTACTCTTACTCTGTCCCCCTAAGAGAAGCAGCCCTGGTGGTGTAATGAGTCATGCACTGCATGGCTAATGGAAAGGTTGGTGTTCGAACCCACCAGCTGCTTCACCAGAGACCGAATAGACAGTCTTCTTCTGTAAAGATTTATAGCCTCAGAAAGCGGGTTGAATGTGACCATGAACTGGAATCAACTAGACAGGAGAAGGTTTGATTTTATTTTCATAAAAAAAATTAGGAATTGTTGCACTTCTAAATTGCTCTTTGATGAAGGAAAACATTTTTCTTTATTCTCTCCAACAGGCACAAGAGAAGGAGCCCTGCTGGCACAGTATTTAAAGCACTCACTGGCAAACCAGAAAGTGAACAGTTCAAATTCACCAGCTGCTCCATGGAAAAAGATGTGGCCTTCTGTTTCCTTAAGAGATTCATCGTTCTGAAAGCCCTAGGGCCAGTCCTAGGTCCTTCAGAGTCACTACAAGTCAGAATCAATGGCAGCGGTAGGCACAAGAGGAGGTCTTCATGACAAAGGACCTCCACCAGAACTCCACTTGAGGATTCTCCCTCTGAAAGGAATGAGAAGTCCCTAGAGATGCACAGAAACGGGGGGAAGGTGGGAGGTGGCACGGGCTGGCTTTCACTTCCGACAGATGACTCCTGAAGGAAGAGTGATGACAGTGGCTTGGACTATAGGCGTTGGAATAGAGAGGTATTAGTCTGAATCACATGAATGAAACAGTATTTCTGCAGGTTGGAAATGAGCATATTAGCATTTCTTCAGGTTCTTTCTTACAGACAGCATGACACAGCCTGGGTGGTAAGAAAGACCGGGGTCTGCAATTGGGACAGAACTTGATTCCAGACTAGGCACGTGTCTCTGTTAGATGTACAATGATGTCAAAATGCCAACTCCCCTCCCCGCACTGCCACCTGGTCAATTCAAATGCACAGCAGCCTCCTATCAGGTTTCAGAAGCTGTTCATCTTTATGGGACAAGCAGGCCGCTTATCTTTCTCTCACGGAGCTGGTGGGCTCAAACCACCAACCTCCGCGTAAGCAGTTCAACGCACAGCCATGTTCCAGGTGGGTAATTAAAACTCCATGAAGCTTGTTTCCTACTGCACAAAAAGAGGAGGAGTCAGAGCAGTGGCATGTGGTCTAGAGACGGTACACAGGCACCTGACAGGCAGAACCAGCTGCTATTGCGCTGACTCTGACTCATAGCGACCCCAGGTGTGACAGGTAATTTGTCCAGGAGAGGTACTGTCTACGATTGATGACTAAGTCTGGTTTTTGACACACAGCAGGGGTGGTCAACGATGACCGTTCTCTTGCTCTATGTTGGAAAAGGAATCAGCAATACTAAAAAATCTCCAGTGCTTGGTAGAACCAGAGAAAGAAGAAACTGAACAGAACACTAGTAGTAGTAGTAGTAATAATAATAATAACAACAACTGACCTTCACACTAGGGGCAGGCAGCCAGTCCCTACCAAAGCCCTGGGAAGCTGGGCCACTCATTATCCCCATTATACAGGTGAGGAATTCAAGCACCAAGAGCTTCAATTGGTTTTAGCCAGAAAGTGCAGGATCCACACCCAGCCAGTCTGCTTCTCATATGCCCAACTGCCATCTGGGCAATTAGCAGCAATAAATGAGCAGGCTGGAAAGGAGGGAGGCCTGAGTTGAAGAAGGAAGTTCAGGGCCACATTTCTTCCCATGAAGTGCTACCTGGGTGTTACTGTCACGGAGGAGTCTTTGAGGTCACACCCCTTTATGTAGTAACTTTTACACCAGCTCCCCTTATCCCCTCCACTCCCAAAGTTAAGACCAACAATGACCATCCCATCTTCAGAACCCAGTTATGGCCAATAATTCCATCACTGTGGTTCCTGTGTACCACTGAGTAGGAGCTGATCCATGGCTGCCTCTCTGGTGGGTTTTCAGAGACAGTTAAAGGCACTGGAGGAGTCTGTCCCTCTTTCTCCTCCCAAGCAGCTGGTGGATTCGAACCATGTGCCTCCAGGAGTGCAGCTCAGCTTCTTACCACTGTGCCACTGGAGTGCACTAGCCTTCACAATCCTGCAGGAGTGTCAGCTATGGGTTAGTTACAATGCAACAGCACACAACAACAACTCAAATATCTTTCTCTTCTAATCTTCACCATTAATCACTTTCCTCCTTACAACAAATGTGGTAGGTAGCCTCCTACTTCAGTTAGAAATTAGAAACCACTACAAGGAGACTCACATCCTGTGAGGAAGCAAGCTATCAACTGACATACTTGTGCATCCATCCTGTACTCTCATCTATTACAAGACAGCTGGGGTCCAACCTTCCACCTCTGTAATTCCTATCTCCACCTACCTTTTCAGGAACGTCATGCCTTTGGTAGAACCTAGAATCAGATCCCTTCATGACTCTTCCACCACCAACCCTTGAACTTGTCTCTCTGTTTCTGCTCTTACCTACCATTCCCAGCCCACATCCTTCTCTCCACAGCAGGCAGGAGAATTCACTTAAGACACACATCAGATCACATCACTTCTTCACTCAAAATTCTTTAATGGCTTCTCATTTTACTCTGAGCAAAATCTAAAATCTTGTCCTTGATCTCCAATCCTCTGAGCTGACCCTCCTAATGCCCCCAAGATCTCACTGTCTATCTCCCCATCCCAAAGGCCTCCTTGCTCTTGAACACACCAAACAAGTTCCTGGGTCAAGGTCTTTGCGCCTGTTATCACTGCAACCTCAGGAAGGGTTCCCTCCCTCTATCACTTCCTTCAGTTCCCTGGTCCCTAACACAGTTTTGCAGTGGCCTCCTTCACTGCCTCTCCTTATAACTCTATCTCCTTGTTTCACTCTCACTGCCTCTCCTTATCACTCTATCTCCTTGTTTCACTCTGGCTTATTTTTCTTTTAATATTTCTCACTCTGGTCCTGTTATGGGTCAGTTCATCTATCATCTGTCTTCTGCAGCCCAGTGTACGCTCCATCACAGCTGAGACTTGCCTTTATCTGTTCTGCTCACTGCGGAATCCCTAGCATCTGGAAGGTGTCTGGCACAGAGTAGGTGCTCAAATAAACATCTGATGACCAAATGAATAAACTGAACTTTCTCTTTCCTAAAGAGTCCTGGTAGCACAGTGATTCAAAATGCTTGGCTGTTAAGTGAAAAGTTGGTGGGTCAACCACCCTGGCTACTCCACAGAAGAAAGAGGTAGCATCTGCTTCTGTAAAGATCTAGGAAGCACTAGAACTTTGGGGCTATTTACTACTTTCATCAACAACCTGTGTTAGACAGATAACAGAACTCTGCTTCCAGAAAGTAAAGACGATTTGAAGGATTTACCAAAGATCAAAGTCTTCAATATGGATTACATCTCAACATCAAGAAAACAAAAACCCTTATCAATGACTCAATAGACAACATCACGGTGGATGGGAAAATACTGCAGTTGTCAAGGATTTCACTTTACTTGGATCCACAATCAACACTCACAGTGGCAGCAGTCAAGACATTGAGAGACATATGACATTGGGCAAATTAAATTCAAGGACCTCCACAAACTGCTAGCGAGCAAGGATGTTAATGAAAAGATTAAGGTGCAGTGAGCCTGATCTGATTCATGGTATTTCCAATTGCTTCCTAAGCATCTGAGAGTTGGACAAAGAGAAAAGGAAAACCAAAGAATTCATGCCTTTGAATTGTGGTGTTAGCAAAGAGTACTGAGTATCTCATGTGCTGCCGAAGAACCACCAAGTCTGTCTTGGAAGACGTGAACCAGGGTGCTCCTTAGACGTAAAGATGGGGAAACGTCATTTCTTGTACTCTGGACGCGTTATCAGGGGCCAGGCTGTGGAACAGGGCATTACACGGGGAAAGGTGAAGGGTCAGCAAAAGCGATGATCCCTCAACGAGACTGGCTGACACAGTGACTACAGTAGGGTTCAAACATGGCAGTGATTCTGAGGATGATGCAAGATAGGGGCTGTGTTCTGATCTGTTATTCACAAGGTCACAATGAGCTGTAAGTCAACTTGATGGCAACTAACAACAACGGGCTGCTAAGAGTCAAAACTGGCTCTGGCTTTTTCAGTTGTTCTCTTTCTTAAATTCCTTCTTCCTTAACTGGGTTTATTTCCAACAGCAGTTAAACAAATTCAAGCCTTTTCAACCTTAAAAAAAAGCAAAAGCAAAACAAAATAAAGAAATTCTATGATTCATATTTCCCTCCTCCCCTTCACATCACAGCCAAACTTCAGGAAAGAGTTGTCTGTGCTCACCGTCTATATCCTCACCTCCCACACGTCTCAACCCACTGCAATCTGGCTCTCACCTCCAACATACCAACAGCCCAAGCTAAGGTCACTAGCATTTGACCCTATTGACTTCACCATCCTTCACGAAGCTCTACTTCTTGTCTCATTAACTCTATTCGCCACTCTCCTGTCTGAGTTCTGCCTCCTGACTCATCTCCACTGTGGATACACCAATTCCTCTGCCCAGCCAGGAGAGGCTGGGGCTCCTCAGATTGAGGCACAGCACCTCCACCCCCACCTTCCCTCCATAGTCTACTCCTCACTACACTTTCAACTCTCACCTAGATGTGACAATTATCTCCAAACTAGACCTCTGTAATGGGCACCAAGCTCATATGTTCATTTCCTACTTCCTGTACCCAGCTCAATACATCCAGTCTCTAACTCATTACCAATGCTCCTCTGCAGTATTGTCCTCCTCCCATGTTCCCATCCATCCAAAGCAAAGCACCAGCATCCATGGCATGAAGCAGAAATCTCAGGATTAGTATGAACAGTCCTCTTTCTTACATCCTTACTCAATCCATCATGTGGCTTTGTGAGCTTTAAACAAGTCAGGACTCCAATCACACTCATCTATTTGTATTGTCAACACTCCAGCCCATGTCACCTGGCTGATGTCATTACAGCCTCTTCATCATTCTTCAGCAATCCCTTTGTAGTCTTCCTCCAAAAAAGGCCTCAACACAGGGATCCAAGCTATCTTTCCAAAATTCAAACTTGCCCATCTTTCACTTTCTCCTTTATTTAAAGCTCCTGGGTGTCACCCCTTTGCTTTGAATCTAAAGATAACACTGCTCACCAGGATCTCTACGAGGTTTGCATAACAGGGCCCGGGGCAACCTCTCCCATCTCAACTCTCACCCCCCTCATTTACTGCTTTCTGATTCCACACTTATCTATGCCAGTTTTCTTGAGAACTCTGCTCCTCTCTGCCACAGGGCCTTTGTACAAACTGTTACTTTGCTGCAATGCCTCTCACCCCAACCTATGCAATTAGTATTCATCATTCAGATCTCCAGAATCACTTCTTTAGGATGTCTTTCCTCAGCCTCTGTTAAATGTCCCTGCAGGATCATGTCTCTCTCCTTTATAAAGGTCTTAGGAAAATATCTTTTTGAATAATATCCATCTCCCTTATTCAGCTGCAACCTCTAGGAGAAAAGGGTCCTTGTTCTGTCTTCTTGCATCCTGGCACTGGATATGGCCAAATAAAGATCTACTGTGCAAACATCGGCTTGGTCTAGTCAACAGATTGAAGGATTACACACAGAACAACAAACATGAACTGACCACTCCAAGGACTAACAGAAAATTTAAGAACTTTCTATCCTAGCACAAGAAGGCTGTCATCTTCACAAGCTCTGAGAACCTAAGAAAATTATCTGAGTGAAAAGACTGATTCATAACGAGAACAGTAAACCAAAACAAGCTTCTTACAGTAAGAATCAAGGAATGAATTAGCAAAAGCAAACTCTTTTCTAAGATAACCTTGTTGGAAGGAAAGCCAAGCATTCTCCCAGCAGGGAGGCTAAGCCAGTGAAATGGTGAGAACTATATGCTCTTCTGAGCTATTTATATAGGAGACTCCATGTACTTGCTGGTTAAGTACACGCTTTCACAAGTTCACTCTTTTCCATAAAGAATGGCCCTACTGTTTCCCCAGCACGGCTTTCAGAGTCTCCCCTGAGATCTGCAAGTACAGGACAGAGCTCTAAATCCTTCCAACCACTTGTTTTACCACAGCAGCTTGCAGAAAGGTCCAGAAACTAACCAGGGAGGCAGAGAACAGCAAGGCAACTAATAAAAAAAAAAATTTCCAACTCACAGCAACCCTCTGAGGCTCTGCTTTTTATTAACAAGGTCCATCCTCCCTCAGAGCAGCTGGATTTGAACCACCAGATAAGTGTGGCCCTTGGTTAGTGCAACATGCTATGTGCTACACCACCAGAGCGCCTACTGGTAGTAATAATGCCTCTGAATTCTAGCAGATAACTAACCAAGGGCCACGTGCTATGCCAACTCTTATACACTAGGCTGCTAACTGAAAGGTCAATGGTTTGAGCCCAACAGCAGCTCCGAGAGAGAAAGATACGGTAATCTGTTTCTGGAATCACACAGCCATGGAAAGCCTATGTGGCAGTTCTACTCTGTCCTACAGGGTCACTATGTGTCGGGGGTGGACTTGTGAGCAGCAGGAACAGGTGTTGTGTCAGCTGCTTTATTAGATTGGTTCACTAAGCGTTGACAGGGCAGTTAACCCCTGAAAGCAGGTCTGAACTTACAGGAGCATTTTTCTCCCCTACTGTGACTTCTGGGTTGAAGTCCATAGCTGCTAATCACCCTAAGTGGGCTGCCCTTCTCTCCCTGGAGATAAGCTCTGCCTGGCCAATACTAGCAACACTTGACCACTGGGCAATTAACAACAGTGAAGAAAAAAAAATCTGCACTTAAGTGCACCCCAGAAGTTTAAAGGGGCGCTCTGGTGGCACAGTACACAGGGAGTTGCAATGCTAAGCCAAAGGCTATGTTTTCCTGGGGAGTCTGGATTCACCAGCAGCTTCATGGGAGAAAGACAGGTAACCGCGTCCCGTACTATTTACTGCTTCAGAAACTCACAGCTGGAGGAGCAGCTATGAGCTGACTCTGAATCAACAGCAAAGAGTTTGACTTTGGCTTTGGTTGTTTTTTAAAAGAAATTCAAACGCACATGTTCGAGAGTCAGCTGGAAACATTACACAGATTTTAAACTGCAAGTACATAAAGTCGATGCTCCTAACCGCAAGTTGTTACTCAAGCACTAACGAGTAATCCTACACACTGGTAATATCACTGTCATCACAGGAAACAGAGGCTCCAAGAAGCTAATTTATTTATTCAGGAATGGATGACTATCAACCAGGCAATTTCAACCTCAGTTCTCAATCCTTCTAATCTAATAATGAAACACTTTCCAATAACTGGTAACAATTTTGTATTTAAATGATGTTTATTGAGAAATTAATTCTAAGGAATCACTAAAAGCTGTTTAACCAAAAACGTAATTTGTCAGGGTCTGAAATTCTCTTCTCAGAAGTTTCAGGATCTCCAGCACTCATAACTGGACCAATACGTCACATTACGACAGATGGAGGAAAACTGAAGAAAATAAGGAATTATTTTACTTAAATCCACAATCAATAGCGATGGTGGCAGCAAAAAAAAAAAAAATCAAAAGACAAGCTGCACTGTTGTTGTTGCTGACCGTCGAGTCGTAACCAACCCATAGCTGACCCTCCAGCCAGTTTTCCGAGGCAGTTAACTGCACAGGAGGAGATCGCCCATCCTTCTTCCACGGAGCCTTCGGGACTGCAGCACAGCTTCTTGGCACTAGGCCACCAGGGCTCCCTATGCTGCATTAGGCAAATTCACTTCAAGAACCTCTTTTTTTTAATTTTATTTTATTATTTTTTTTGTGTGTACGTGTACCGTCAAATCAGATCTGACTAGTACAGGAGGAGATTGCCCCTCCTTCCCTGGCAGAGCATCTGGTGGATTCGAACCGTTCGCCTCTGGGATTGTAGTTGCAGCTCCTTGCCACAAGAACCTCTTTAAAGTGCTAAAGAGCAAGGATGTCGGTTCACCACTAAGATGAGCCTGACCCAAGCCATAGTAATTGCTTCATATTCATGGAACACTGGACGATGAGTAAAGAAGACTGAAGAACAACTGATGCCTTTCACTGTGGTGGTGAAGAGCACTGAGCGTTTTATGGACTGCCAGAAGAACAAAGAGATCTGTCTGGAGGAAGTGCAACCAGAGTGCTCTTAGAGGCAAGGACGGTGACACTTCACCTCACAGACTTTGTTCATGGTGTCAGGAGGGGTCAGTCCTTCCAAAAAGATACCATGACAGGTCAAAACAGAGGGTCAGTGACAGGAAAGGCCCCTCCGTGAGATGGACTGACACAGTGGGCACAATAGGGTTGAGCACAGCTGGAGCTTGTGCGGAGGGACAAGACAGGCCAAGGCTTTGATCTGCTGCTCACAGGGTCCCTATGAATTGTAGTCATCCAGGCAGCACGTTACAGCAGCATCCTTAAAGAAAGCATCTAGCTCAAACGCCAAAATGTGCTAAGGTTAAAGAGTGCTAACCGAAAGGCTGTGGGACCCAAACTATCCACCAGCTCTGCGCCAGAAAAGCCTGGTGATCTGCTCTGGTAAAGCATAACTGGCAAGAAAAGCCTTCTGGGCTACTCTCTCACTGCTGGGTTACTACGAGGGATTTGATTCAACTGCTCCTAACAACATGCTGCTATAGGAATATTTCTGTTATAGTTCAGATTTCACTTAAGTCATTCAGGAAGCCGGACTTGATGAAGAAGATCAGGATCAGATGGAGATTCATCAACAACCTGCAGTGTGCAGGTGACACATGCTGAGACTGAAGAGGGCTTGAAGTGATTGCTGTGGAAGTTCAAGGACTACAGCCTTCAATATGGATTACACTTCAACATCAAGAAAATAAAAGTGCTCACCACTGAGTCAAAAGGCAACATCATAATAGATGAAGAAGAGAATAAAGCTGTCAATGACTTCATCTTGCTTGGATCCATAATCAACACCCATGGTACTAGGACTGAAGAAATCAAAAGACAAGTCACATTGGGAAAATCTGCTGTTAGAGAGACCTCACCAGAGGATGAAAAAGCAATGGTGTCAGCTTAAAGACTAGGGTGTGCCTGATCCAAGCCATTCTATTTTCATGCATCTGAAAGTTGGACAATGAATGAGGATGAAAAAGAAGACCTCATCTTTGGATTGTGGTGTTGGAGAAGAGTTCTGAATGTCCCATGGATGCCCAAGCCAACAAATAGGTCTGCCTTGAAAAAAGCAAAATCAGAGTACTCCCCGAAAGCAAGCATGATGATGCTTCATCTCACATACTTTAGGCGTGCTGTTAGGAGGGACCAGATCTTGGAAAAGGACATTATGCTTCAAAAGGTAAAGGGTCAGCATAAGAGAGGAAGGCCCTTGACAAGATGGATTTACACAGTGACTGTAGCAACGGGCTCAAGTGTGTTAAGATGGATCTACACAGTGACTGCAGCCATGGGCTCAAGGGTGTTGGAGATCATGAAGATGGCACAGGATACGACAGGGTTCAGGTTCAGAGAGTGGCTATGAGACAGGCTCAACTTGATGGTACACAACAACAGTAACAATGGTGAGAAGTTTTTTGAACACATCAAAATTAAAAGAATAGCAACAAACAACAATATTGTATCATACAAAAAGCAATGGATCATAAAGACATGCAAACTGAGTACTTTATACACATAAATATACAACAAAGATTTTTGAACACACTCCCTCAACTGGCTCTCTTCTCAGTGACATTTAAACAAGTTCAGTGTCTCCTATGTATTTAAGAAAAGGAAAAACCAATCAACCCCCCCCCCCGCCCCAAATGACTCATCCCTCTTCCTCCCCTTCACATCACAGTCAAACTTTGGGAGAGTTGTCTTTGCTCAGTGTCTGTGTCCTCACCTCCCACACATGCTTCAGCCCACTCCAATCTGGCTTTCACCTTCATGATGCCACCAAAACAGCTCACGCTAAGATCACCAGTGACCTACCTGTCTCCAAACCTCATAAATTAAACAGCACAAGTAGCAGAGCTAGATTTGATAAACTATGTGTCAGGACAGAGCATTCATGGTGCTATTTCCCCACCTGGCTGCATGGCTGTAGGCAAGTTGCTCTCTGAGCCCTTTGCCTGCTGAGTCCAAATACAGACATCAATTACGTGTCATAACTCCACAAATAGCAAGAGACTTTATTGCTCAAGAGAGCTCATTCATCAGAAAAACTCCACTACTCAAATGAAATCAGCTCTTCATTTCTTCCTTGAGTCCCTGCTGTTAGCCGCTGTCAAGTCAGACCGAACGATGAGACAGCCCCATGCAGCCCGGAATAAAACACTGCCCTGTCCTGCATGTCCCCATGAGTGAGGATATGACTCTCATGACCCACAAGTTAATGCAAAGCAAAAGGATAAGCAGTAAAAGTGGTAGGAAAAAAGCTGACATGTTTTGACCAGAGGCCTTTCAAACATATCTCAACATTCATCTAGAGAGGAGGTGGTCTCTCATTAAAACCTCACTGCCCAGATTCTTCAGTGCAGAGTAACCACTGGTTTAAAGACTCCATAGCTGGGCTGCAGAGTCAATTCTGGGACCCCAACCCCCTAAAGACAAGAGCAGAATTGCCTCAGTTTCCAGGGCTGTATAATCTTCACAGTGGTAGACTGCTGTGTCTTTCTCCTGCTGAGCAGCTTGAGAGTTCAAACCACTGACCTTACACTTAGCAGACGAGCAATTACCCACAGGGCTCCCAAGGCTCACTAAGATCATCTCACTCAATGCTGTTGAGTCAGAACCCACTCACAGATGACCCTGCTGGGTTTATGAGGCTAGAAATTGCACAGGAAAAGAGAGCTCATTTTTCTCTGGATTCAAATCACTCACTCTTTGGGTTGGCAACACAACTTCCCCAAGGCTACACCATAAGAGCTCACTAAGGCCGTCAGAAAGTTCATACACAAGAATGCCTATATGGAAAGGCAATAAAACATGGAAATGGTTAAAACACGGTGGGAACACTGACTCAAAACTGACTCGTCTACACCTAAAACACAGTTATAGTAGTGTAGTGGTAGAGCCCAGACTGGAAGTCAGTTCAACTTGGAGTTGCTGTGCCACTGGTGTGTCAAATGCCATAAGTGTTTCCCATGGTGGAAAGGTTTTGATGGAGTTCCCCAAATTAAGACAGACTAGGAAGCAGGATGGGCCCTCTACTTCCTAAATAACAGGCCTCTGAAAACCTTACGATCACTGAAGGAACACTACCACATAAACAACAGTGACAATTAAGCTCTTAGGTTCTGGAGTCATATTTCTCTGGCCTCTAAGGCAATAAAAAAGGAGGTTCAAATTGGCACAGAAACAGCCCCGGTGGCACTGTGGTTAAGGTGTTTGGCTGCTAGCTAGATGACTGGTGATTTAAATCAACCAGCTGCTTTCCTAGAGAGGGACGAGATGCACTAGCTTTGGTAAAGACTCAAAGACTCGGAAATGCTGAGGCACTCTTACTGTCCTGCAAGCCCCCGCCACATGGAATCCATTTCTTGGTAGAGGTCAAACTACATCCAAAATAGAGCACCATGCCCGAAAAGTAGACATTATTAGAACATAGTAGACAGACGTTGTGTTCCATCAAGCCAGAAACGACTCAGAGCTGACCCTCCAGTGGGTTGTCAGAAGATGTAAATCTTATGTAAGTCCTACGAGAGGAGTGTGCCCATCTTTCTCCCATGGAGCAGCTGGTGGATTCAAACTGTACTCCTTTGGGTTGGGAGCACAACTCCTTACTACTGAGCCACCAGCACTCCCTAGTAGATAGACAGATATTATATAATTTATGGGATTAAAAAAATCACTTTATTTCATATGAAAAACTAGACAGGTTTGTTCATTATTCTTTTTATACTGTCTTTGCAAAGACATGGACTAATGACACCCAGCAATCACAGAGCACTTAGCCCTTACTTAGCACTTTGTGCATATGAAATCATTAAATGAGAAACTGCCTCTTTTAATATATATACATATAGATATATATATGATGAGTTGTTAGATTAAGTTTTCCAAATTGTCAACAGATTTCTCCACATCAATTTAAAAACACTTAGATTAACTTGTTAAGTCTCCAAACTCCACATAGTTTAAGAGCAGAAATAGAATTTAAAGAAGGATTATGGAAGAAAATTACTCTTAAACAAGAGCTATAAAAAGGAGGTTTTAAGAGCATAGTGGTGTTCTCCAACACAGAGCTGAAAGGTTCGGGATGAGTAATACGCATCAAAGCTCTGTTAATGAAATACAGAGCAGCAGAGTCTAGGAGGTTAAGACAATCCTGGCAGGCTCTCTGGCTTTCTCAGATAAAGGTTGAAAGGCCACCATCTCTGAATCAGGCAGTCCCTATCTCTGCATTTAGCATTAAGTGTAGAAGAATCTCTGTGATTTCCTCCAAACCTGTTCTATCCCGATCATCACTGGGTTTACCAGCAATAAGCTGTCTTCATTGAGCTTATCCAGTGAACACCTACAAACTTAGTCTTTTAATCACATAATTGAATTCTTTTTTTTTAAACTTTTAAAAAAATTATTATTATTTTGTGTGGGTACCATCAAATCAGATCTGACTGGTACTGGAAGAGATTGTCCCTCCTTCTCCAGTAGAGCATCTGGTGGATTTGAACCATGTTCCTCTGGGACTGCAGGGCAGCTTCTTGACACTAGGCCACCAGAGCTCCTTCGTAATTTAATTCTTACTTTTTTGTATCCACACTCCAAATAAAGCCGTAAGTAATTTCTGAATGAAGAGGAGTAAGAATATTGAATCAGAGCATTTCTAATTTTCTGTGGTTGCCTCAATTTAAAGGATCTAATTCTTAAGATAATCATGTAGCAAGTGTTTAGTGAACAACTACCACATGCCAACAAGTGCTTTGAGCACGTCAAATAACTTAATCCTTATAATAGCCATATAAGAGAGGTATGAAAATGAAAGAACTTGTTAAAGACTGCAAATGTACAAAGTGGCAAGCAGGAGATTTGAACTCTGGTAGTCTTTCGTCCAGTGCAAAAAAAAAAAATTAACTATACAGTCTCTGCAGTCCTGACTCCCTCCCCCAGTATATTACAACTGGTGGAATCAGATTATGAAAATCATTTCCTGTAAGTGCTTAATATCATCTAGGCCTGGTTCAACTTTGAGCCCTTTACAGTTCTGCTTATCAAAATTCATGATAATCTAAATCTATACACATGGTCATCTCTGAAATGCTGGCCATCTGCAATGCTTCTGATACTTGATTCAGCCATTTTCGTACCATATCGATTTAAATGGGACTTCTGGACACACGACTGTGTCTGAGACGCAAAGTGATAGATCTCCAGATTATACACTGTGTTTCCTACCACTGTAGTAAAAGCAGTCAACATCACACCCAGGTGCCCCGACAGTAGCCGACAATGACAAGCATCCATGCCACCTAGACTAAGGAGGGAAACGCTGGTAGTTCAGTGGTAGAATTCTCATGATGTAGGAGCTGCGAGTTAGATTCTTGATCAGTGAACCCCAAGCACAGTCAGCAAAGGCTCAATGTTGCTGTGATGCTAGGTTTCAGTGGAGCTTTCAGGCTAAGGGGGACACGGAAGAAAGGCTTGGTGATCGACTTCCAAAAATCAAGTCAGTGGAACAAAACTCAAAAACATAAGAATGCCCAAGATCACGGGTCCAATAGAGACTGGTGGGACTCTGAGACTACATCCCTTAGACACCCTCCAAACCTGGAAGAGAACATCACTGACTCAATTATCAGCCAAACAATACACAGGCTGAGAAGGTGATCAATAACACCAGGAAGACATACAGACCTCAGAATAACCGACCATACAAAGTCCAAGGAGCAGCATGTGCCCAAGGATATAGTTCTGCAGGCAGGAGTAGAATGGACAGATTAATGGAAATGAGAATAACAGGGAGGAAGTGGGAAAAGACTGCTTAAATTGTAAGTATTGTAATATGTTATAAAACAAAAGTTGGATGCATGATTGAATGAAAAACCAGTATGTTTTGTTAAATCTTCACTCAATTCACAATTCAAGAAATAAAAATTAGCCAGTGACACCCTAAGGAGTTCTTGTGGCAGGAGCTGTGCCTCTCTGGCATAAGGTGGTACCTTTCTGACAGTCTGAATCCAACAGCAGCAGAAAGATGGCCAACTTCCTCCCCTGAAAGTCAGTCTCTGAAGACCCACTGCAAGATCCACTATGAACTGGCAGCAAGTGAGTGAGTGAAAATCCTACAGGTTTAAAGGACCCTATCTCACCAACCAGCGAGGGTGTACCTTGGTGCTGCTTTGTACCGAGGCTACTCTGAGTCGGGGTCAACGCGACGGCAGCTAGCGACATGAGGCCATTTCTTAGAACCTACTTCCAATACACTGAGCATGCATTCCACAATTTTGGCTGGAAAGATATGTACTTCTGAACAAAGTTTCATCTAATAAATTCTTTACATTATAGCACAATTGTAAAAGAATGTTTCAATAACGTAACATTCAACTTGGTTGAAATTTTATGTTTAAGGTGTTTCCTGAAGGAGAAAGGAAGCTACTTCTGCCAGACAACAGCCTGAAATTTCCACAGAAAGAACACTGAGCAGACAGTGCCTAGGCAGATTTCAAAGTAGCTTTAAATAAATATTCCTTTGTCTAACCATCAAACTACTTTTTAGTGTTTATCATGCTTACAAAACAATATCCAATAGTTAGCATTGACAGTCTGCATATAACAGCTCTAAAATTCTAACAAAATCTCAGTAAATTCCTATCATTCCTCCTCAGTTTCATCTTGGGTCACTACGAGTCAAAAGTGACTGCAGGTTAACTAACAAAGATACAACTGCTTCCAGATTCAGATTATCTGAAAAGGATAGAACAGGGTTCAAATCTGTTGTTAAGAGGGTCGTTTTGAGTCATATCTGACTCGAGAGCACTTAATGACAAGGGCCTCTACGGAAAGAGTTGTTAACCGAGGGAGTTTCAATCCTTCTGAAAATCTAATAAACATATGGTCCTTCTTCTCCAGGAAACTCATTCCTGGGTTTCAAGAGAAGAATCCCTACTCCATACCTTCCATCAAAGAAGGGGGGAGGGAAGATCTAAAAATCTGGGACAAAAATCAAAGCTTCTATCTGCTCATTCAGCTTAGAAAAACCAGGCCTTTTTTTTAAAAAAAAAAAAAATCCCAAAGCTCTGGCCAAATTGTTAATCTCACTGCCCTAAAGGCATTTCCCCTAAAAATCTGCGCAGTAGGTAATCCTTGCCTTTCCATAATCAGTTCAATTAGCACCTTCCATTACCTTCCAGGTTGCCCAATCTAAAGCGGATCTCGGGTACTCGCCATTGCATTTCTTTTATGTTCTTATTAGTATGAGTACTAAAAGCACATTATTTTCTTATTTAGTCTTGCTTATTGGATCCTAAGGGAGTGTTGGCCTAGTAGATATGCAGTTGCACCGTCAACCCAAAAGGCAAGCAGTTTCAATCCACTAGATGCTCTGTGGAGGCAAGATGGGCAAGTGCCTCGGATGCCATTTACAGCCTCTGAAAACCCGCTGGAAAGTCAGTTAAGAGTCAGTTCAGACCCACAGCACTGACTTTTTTTTTTTTGGGAAACGGAGTCCAAGCCCGGTACCAGCAGAGACCTTGTCCATCCTGAGTGCTTACTACTGTTTCTGATACACTGTAGGTATTTGCTAATTATGTGTTCCACGAATGAAACGAAAAGGATGTTGATGTTGCCATCAACTATCAAGAGGTTTAACTAGCTGTTTGCTAACCAGGCTCTCTCTTTCCACAATCTGCCGATCCATCCAATCAGCAAATATTGACTGAGCATATGCTATGTGCCTGACACTGTTCCAAGTGCGGGGGAGAGAGCAGAGAATGAAACAAATACCCTCGCCTTCGCTGACCCTTCGTTTTAGTGGGCCAAGCAGTATTAGCAGACTTCTTGCAAACTGCAACGCCTGTAACTGTGCACGTTCCTTCCTTAAGGTCAAGAACGATGGGAGACCATCAATCAGGCACTTGAAAAGCACACTTGAGGGGTTCCCCCAGAGCAGCTGGGAAGCTCTTCCCACCTACTCGGTCCACCTGGGAGGCCCGAAGCAGCAGGACCCAGGTAAAGAGACAACTCAGGGCCGGGCGCTGGGCTTCTGAGGACTTAGGAGAGGGGAGGAACCGGGAAACAGGACAGCGACGAGTCACGGCAGGAATCCTGGGCTGCAAGGTGGGGGAACCAGCCCTGGCTGTCCCCAACTTGCTAGGTGACCTTGGGCCAGTCCTGGGCTTCCTGGGAATGAGTCTCTCTCTCGGGGGTAGAACGAGGAGGCCGGGCGGGTGGGGATTCGGGGTTCGGGGGAGGGCGAGGCGGGGGGAAAAGGAGGCCGGGCGGAGGCCCGGCGGGGTAACGGCCGGCGTGGGGAAGCCGGGGCGCGGCCGGGGCGGCTCACCCACCGAGCGCCACCTGGCAGGCCCTGCGCAGCTGCGAGTGCTGGGGCCGCTTCACCTCCTTGTCGGCCAGGATCTTCTCCAGGGCCCGGGACACGAACATGCTCTTGGTCTGGCTCTCCTGCATGGCCCCGGGCCGGCGAGGGCTGGCGGCCCCGCGGGCGAGCGGCGCAGCCGAGACGGAGAGCGAGACTGTGGGCCCGGCGTCCCGGCGGCTACCGGCCGCCCCGTCAAGAAGCGACGCCGCGGCCCCACGGCGCCGCCATGTTGGGACGCGTCACGTGACCACGTGACTGGAGCAGCCGCTACGGGCGCCGCGCGTCTGTCGACCCCGTGACCTCCCGGGGCGGGGCCTGGCGCGGAGGAGGCGGGGACTAGCGCGGAGGGGGCGGGGCCGGGTGGGCGAGGTGGAGAGGGGCTGAAGATGGAGGGAGGAGGAAGGAGAAAAGGCAGCGAGGGAGGGAGCAGAAAGAGGTGAAGAGAATATAGAAGAAGGGAGCTCTGGGGGCCTCGTGGCAAGAAGCGAGCTGCACTGCAGTCCCAGAGGAACGCTGTTCGAATCCACCAGAGGCTCTGCGGGGAAAGGAGGAGCAATGTCCTCCTGTACCACTCAGATCCGATTTGACGGTACATGCACAAAATAATGAAATAATAATAATAATAATAATAATAATAATAATAATAATATTGAATGTGAGGGGAAACAGAGAGAGGTGGAGACTGAGGGAGAGGAGGCCATGAGGATAGGAGTAGAGGAGATGGCATCATCAGAGGTGAGGAAAGAGGAGCTGGGAGGGAAAGAAGAGGTGAGACTGAAAAGGAAAAAAAGGAGTAGAGAAAAAAAGTTGAAAGACAGTGAGGAAATCAGACAAATGGTAAAGAGCAGTGGAGAAAATGGGGTGACGAAGAGGAAGAAGACTGGAAGAAAGAATTGGGGAAGGAATGAGGTGCTGAGGAACTAAGAGAATGGGGCGAGAGGAAAGGAGGAAGAAAGGGTGAATGAAGGAATGAGACAGTGAAAGGAATGAAGAGATGGAGGTGGGAGAGGAAAGAGAATATAAAAGGGAAGAGGCGCTTTTCTACAAAGATGGCCCTGAAAGCGAAGAAGGAAGCCCCTGCCCCTCCCAAAACTGAAGCCAAAGCAAAGGCATTGAAGGCCAAGAAGGCGTCCTGAAGGGCGTCCACAGCCAAAAAAAAAAAGGTCCGCACGTCACCCACGTTCCGGCGGCCTAAGACGCTGAGACTCCGAAGGCAGCCCAAATACCCCCGGAAGAGCGCCCCCAGGAGAAGCAAGCTTGACCACTATGCCATCATCAAATTTCCCCTGACCACTGAGTCAGCTATGAAGAAGATAGAAGATAACAACACACTCGTGTTCATTGTGGATGTCAAGGCCAATAAGCACCAAATTAAACAAGCTGTAAAGAAGCTCTATGACGTTGATGTGGTCAAGGTCAACACTTTGATTAGGCCTGATGGAGAGAAGAAGGCCTATGTTCGACTTGCTCCTGATTATGATGCTTTGGATGTTGCCAACAAAATTGGGATCATCTAAACTGAGTCCAGCGGGCTAATTCTAAATGTAATAAATTTTTCTCACCAAAAAAAAAAAAAAAAAGAGGGAAGAGGCAAGAGAGTTACAGTGGGAAGGAAGCATGCTGGGAGATGGATGAAGGTGCAAGGTGCAGGACGTGAAAGGAAGACGGGCATCACAGAAAGAAGGTGTTTCTGTGGACAGTTTCCATGAACAGAATTCCGTCATGCCCGTTGCTGAGACATGCAATGTCCACACAGTGCTCCTGTGATCACACTACAGCCAATGTCTGACAACACGGCTTGCTCCTGTGTTCTGTCAGGAAGGACTCCCCACCTCCCTCTGAGTGTATCTGGTGTATTTTCATAATCCTGCGTGCGGCTCCTACACGTCTGTTAACAGGCCAGATATGTGTCCTGTGTTTGATAGAGGAAGAAAAAGATTTACCAGTGTAAATGAGGCCAGGCAGGCGGGTCATCTAGGTACAGACCACTAATAATACAATGGCCACTAGTGATACTGCTGGACTCTTTCTTCACCTCATTTGTCATCCCAAGGTCAACCATGGGGCTGCTAGGGCTCCTACATGGACGAGACCAGTTCCTGGAAACCTCTCAAGCAAAGTGAACTCAGGTCTCAGCTCCAGCATCTCCTCAGGGAGGTCCTTCTCAACCACCCCACAGAAAGTGCCCCCATACATATTTTTATAACATTTTTTGGACCCTCTGGCCCCCAATTTATTTGTTGTTTACTAGCGCACAGGCTCCCTAAAGGCTGGGCTGTATCCCCTGAGCCAGGTAGAATGTTAGTAGAATGTTAAAGTCCGTTGCTTTGCAGTGTGACTGTGGTGGTTAAGATTGTGTGTCTGATTCTCTGGTTTGGTGGGTGATTCCTTTGTTGAGATTTTCTGTGAAGCTGTCATTCCTTTGATGAAACCAAGTATAACGTGATCATCTACATGATGAGATCTGCTGTGAGAAGCAGTCAGCAGAAAGAGAGTTTCCTGGGGTGGCGGGTGGCCTGCATCAACTGTGAATAGATGTCTGGCAGAGCTTGCTTGAATTTTGCTTGATCAGGATCATGGATCTAGAATGACACTAACTGACCTCTGGTTCTTTGCACTTGAACAGGTGGTCTTCCATATTGCCATCTGTTCTTGGATTCATCAGTCTAAGAAGTTAGCAACTTGCTCTCTGATCTGCCAGTCTTGGCTTTTGTCAGCACTTAAGCTGCAATTCCGAAGGCATGGAGTTCGAGGACACCAGCTGCTTCATAAGGAGAAGGCTGGGAAATCTCCTCCTGTGTGATCAACTGCCTCTGAAAATCCGCCGGAAGAGCAGCTGTAGGTCGGTTCCGACTCGACGGTGCACAACAACCACAACAAGCTACAGGTGAAGGTTCTATCCTGCTGTCTGATCTATGGGCTTGGGACTTACCATGCTCAACAAACATTACAGTACTAGGCTCAATGAATACAGAGGCCATTTCCTTAAGAGAAATCTCCTATTTCTCTCTCATTCTGTGTACACACACACACACACACACACACACACACACACACACACTCATTTGTCTATTCTGACTCACAGCAGGCCTCTATGAAGATTTAAATCCTTTACAGAAAAATCCTGGTGGGTTTGAACTGCTGACGTTTTGACTTATTGTTGTGAGTGGAGCACCAAAAGTTGAAAAATTTCAGTCAAGAATGAAACAAGAAAGGGAGCTCTGGTGGCCTAGTGGCAACAAGCTGAGCTACAATCCAAAGGTGCTGGGTTCAGATCCACCAGATGCTCCGCTGGAGAAGGAAGGGAAATTTCCTCCTGTGCCAGTCACGTCTGATTTAATGGTACACAACAAGAGGGGGGCGGGGGAAGAATGAAACAATACAAGACATAAAGTACAACAGCTATAGACAAGTCCAGATAGAAAGTAGATTAGAGGTTCTCTCTTCCCTTCTATTATTGTTGTTAATAGATGCTATTAAGTCTGTTACAATTCATATTGCCTCTGGGTACAACAGAACGGACCATGGTCCTGTCCTGCACCATTGTCATGGCCATTGCTATGTTTCAGCCCCTTGTTGTAACTACTCTCTTTGAAGGCGTTCTTCTTTTTCACTGATACTCTGCCAATTACAATGTGCTCCTGCAGGGACTGGTCCCACCTGATGACATTTCAAAAATACACGAGACCAAGTCTCACCATCCTCACATTTGAGGAGCCTTCTGCTGAACTTTCTGTAGTTGTTGTTGTTCAGTGCCATCAAGTTGACTATGATTCATAGTGACCCTATGAACGTGGATCTGACCTCTGCCCTATCCTGTGCAGCCCTCATCTCGGACACACTCAACCCCACCATTACAGCCGCCATGTCAACTCACCTCCGTTAGGGTCTTCTCCTTCACTGACCTTCCCACCTTTCCAAGTATAATGCCCTTTTCCGAGGAGTGTCCCTCTGAACAATGTGCCCACAGTATGTCAGATGAAGCCTCACTGTCCTTGCCTCCGAGGAGCACCTTGGCTGCACTTTTCCCAAGACTTACTTGTTGGCCCTTTTGACAGTCCATGAGATACTCAGCACTCTTCTCAAATACCAGAACTCAAAAGCATCGTTCTTCTGTTATTCATTGTCCAGCTTTCAGATGCATACACAACATGTGATTGAAGAGACCATGACTTGGATCAGACACACCTTAGTCTTCAAACTGACATCTGTGCTCTTTAGCACTTTGGAGAGATCACCACAGCAGACTTTCCCAATGCAATATATCTTTTGCTTTCCTGGCTACTAGTGTCAAAGTACTGATTATGGATTCAAGCAAAATAAAGTAATTGAGAATTTCTAGCTCTTCTCCATCTATCATGATGCTGCCTATTGGCCTGATGGGGAAGATTTTTGTTTTCTTGATGTTAAGATGTCACCCATATTGAAAGCTATAGTCTTTTTGATCTTCTGCAGCAAGTACTTCAAGTCCTCACTTTCAGCAAGCAAGGTTGTGTTATTTTCATAAATCAGATTGTTGATGAGTCTTCCTCTGATCCTGATGCCACATACTTCTTCAAATAGTGTAGCTTCTCAAATGATTTGTTCTGCTACACAGATTGAATAGGTGTGGAGAAAGAACATATCCTGATATAAAACTTTCCTGATTTTTAATGCAGTGTTTCCTTACTCTATTTGTACCACAGTTTCTTGGTCTACTCTAGGTTTCTCATGAGCACAATTAAGTGTTGTGGGATTCTCATTCTTCTCAATGTTAGTCATAATTTTTTATGACCCACACAGTCAAATAGACCTATGAAATGAGAGGAGGAAACACATTCAGCATGTCTCTAGCTGAATGGACAGAAATACAAATTCAAGCCTTGAGTTGCAAAACTGAAGGACACTAAAGGCAAAAGCCCAAATGATCCATGAAGAATCCAAAGAACATGAAAGGATACAGTGAGTCACTACACCAAAAAGATCTAGTGGTCACAGAACCATTTCAGGTAGTAGTATATGATCAAGAACTGATTGTGATGAAGAAAGTTCAAGCTGCATTGAAGGCATTATCGTTGTTGTTAATTGTCGTTGAGTCGTAGACTCAAACAACCTGAACATTTGTATAACTTTCATTGTTTCTCCATGTTCACAGAGTTTCCAGAAGCAAAGTATTTTGGAAATGAAGGCCCTAAAAAATGATGGGATACCAAATGACATATGGCAACAAACACATACAGAACTAGACATGATCATCAAGTTATGCCAGGAAATTTGGAGGATAGCTTCCTGGCCAACTGTCTGGAAGAGGTCCATATTTGTTTCCCTTCCCAAAAAAGGTGATCCAACAGAATGTGGAAATTAACCTAACAATAACACAAATATCACATGCAAGTAAAATCTTGCTGAAGATCGTTCAAGAATGGCTACGACAGTACGTCAACAGAGAACTCCAAGAAATTCAGTTTGGATTTAGAAGAAGCCATGGTATGTGGAGTATTGCTGATGTCAGATGAGTCTTGGCTGAAAGCAGAGAAAACCAGAAGGACATCCATTTGTGTTTTATTGACCATGCCAAGACGTTTGAGTGTGTGAATCTTTCCACTGGTGACTGCTAAAGGTTACAGAGCTTCATTTGGAGTGATGAAATGTTCCAAAATTAGAATAGCTCTGTGATTATGTTAAAAATCACTACACTGTTCATTTCAAGTGGATGAATTGTATGCAAATTATCTCTTTACAACAATGAATTTTAAAGAAAGAAAATACAATGGATAAATATAACTCTTAATCCAAGACATGAGAGTTGACAATGGCTGACACATATGTGGTGTTTCGTTTAAGTTAGGACTCTTGGAAAAGTTTTGTTTAGAATAACTTGTTTAATTCTCACATCAATCCTGAAAGGTAGGTACTACAACTAGGCCCATTATGCAGACAAGAAAATGGAGGTTTAGCAGAGTTTCTTGGACAAAGTCCACAGGTAGTTTCTGTAAGACTTGGGATTTGAATCCAGGCATTTTAGCACCTGAAGCTGATGAGCCCATGATCATACTACTACACTGTATTTTAAGATGCTGCAATTTAGTATAGGATTAAATGGCTCTTCATTGAGTAGGCAAACAGATCAAAAGGTATTTAGAAAACTACAGAGGCGGATATGAACTGGATCTTGCCCTAGTGTAAGCAGAAATGAGAGGGGTAGGCATTTCCTCCTGTTCCGTCAATGTTCCAAATCCCTTTCTCAGCCGAGTTGATTCCTTTGAGGAGTCTCTTCTTCTGTCTGGTGTCTGCTGGTGACCCTGTGGGTTCCTTTGCTTGGAGACAGTTCTCAAACGTCCTCTACCTCCCCGAGTGTCTGTTAATCATTTAGTGCTGCCCTCAGGGAAATGCTGCAAGTGGTTGGATTTTTAAAAAACAGGAATAGATTTCCATCTGGTTCTGGTAGCAAAAAGTCCAAATGAGTTCTCAGTTGTGTTGATTCCTTGTGTAGGAGTCTTTTCTACTTCTGGGTGTCTGCTGGTGACCATCAGGGCTCCTTGGCAGTAGACAGTTCTCAAGTGTCCTCTGCCTCCCCCATGCATGTTTGTGTCGGTTCTGGGCCTTTTGTAACTCAGAAGTTAATTTAGGAGGTTTAGGATCCAGTCTATACTAGTGTAACCTCAACTGCCTGACTCACTGATTACTACCTATTACATTATGGAAGGTGATTACACTAGAGATCAGGAGGTGGTGGTGTGTGTTACTTGCTGTCTAGTTGGCTGTGATGCATGACAGCTGTGTGTGTAACAGAATAAAGCATTGTCCTGTCCTAGGTCATCCTCACAGGCATTGTTCTGTTGTCCTCACCTGAAGGAGTTCCATTATGTTAAATTACACTATAGAAGGTAATCTGTTCTATCTAAGACTAAGTGATGAACAAAAGTGTCTCAGAGGAAGTGACAATCAGAATGTTCCTTAGAAGCAGGGGTGGTGAGACTTCCTCATAGGTCCTCTGGGCTTGTTACCAGGCAGGTAACATCAGTCCGTAGAGAAAAGCATCATGCTTGGGGAAGTGCAAGGTCAGTAGAAAAGAGGAAGAGCCTCAGTGAGAGGGGCTGACTCAAGCCTTGCAGGGTTGTGAGGATGGTGCAGACCCAGCAGTGTTCTGGTCCTGGTACGTGGACACTATGAGTAGTAACTGACTTGACAGCCCTTAATAACAACATAAAACAGCAACTAGTGCTTGATCACACCTTGGTTGCTGTGAAGCTGAACACTGTGACACTGATGTGTCAAATGTGAGAATGGCTACCCATGGTGGACAGTGTTTGGTGGTGGTTGTTGGTGTTAGGTGCCATCGAGTCGCAGACGACTCACGGCGACCCTATGAACGAAAGGCCTGAGCACTGTTCATACATAGAGTTTCTGAAAGCAAGCCATTTCGGAAGTGGATGCCGCTCCTGCTTCCAGTGTTTGGTGGATCTCCCCAGTTAAAACAAGCTTGGAAGCAGGAATGGCATCCACTTCCAAAATAGCTTGCCTCCGGAAACCCTGTGAACCTGGAGAAAGGATGAAAATTATACAAGTATCCAGACCTTTCATTCATAGGGTTGCTATGAGTTGCCAACAACTCGATGGCACTTAACAACAAACAACAACTAGGGACCATATCCTAGCCAAGTTGACACACAATTTGAGTGGGACAAAGATGGCAAGAAACACTTAAGTGAATGTGGAAAGTGGTTAAAGCCTTATTTACATCATATATGAATTTGTCTAATCAGGTCTGACATGTGACCAATCCAGCTACTCTCAGTCTGCCACACGAGGAACGAGTCCAAGGTAACCCGCATGGAGGGACTTAACAGAGAGAGGAAATGCCTGCCACCCCGTGCTGCGCTGGTCGCCAGTTTCAGTGCCAATCACCATCTGAACTGAACCCTATGAGACATCTCAAGCCAGAACAGCCCAGCCGGGCCCTGGCCAAATTCCTGACCTGCAGAAAAAGGTAAGAGATGATGATTATTTTTTAAATTTTTTATTTTATTTTATTATTTTGTGTATGTGTGCACCGTCAAATTGGATCTGACCGGTACAGGAGGAGATTGCCCCTCCTTCTCCAGCAGGGCACCTGGTGGATTCAAACTGTGAGTCTCTGGGTTTGCAGTGTAGCTTCTTGCCACTAGGCCACCAGAGCTCCCTTATTGTTGTTTAACGGCACTAAACTTGGGGCTCTGATTTGTCATTAACAACAGTGATGAGAATAGGTGTTTAATGAAAAATAATCTAAAGGTAAACACACACACACCACACACACACACACACACACACACACACACACACACCGACTTGGTAGAATGGGTGGGTGTACCCGTTCTGAAAACAGGACAAGCCTTTGGGAAACTTCTGGCATTTTCCAGCTGCAAACAGAGGGTAACTTGGACTAGGAGTTTGAGGTGATGGGGAGTAATCAGAATGGATTAAGTTTTAGCAAGTTGTACCGTAAGGCCTCTGGACTCACTGCATGTGAGGCTAAGAAAGAGCAGGGGGTCTTGTTGTGTGGGGCCTGGTCAGCCCTTCCTTATAGAGACTCAGTGTCCATCAGAAAAACCCTTCCTGAGCCAGCGCCGTCCTCAGAGTCTCCGAAGTGCTTAAGCGCATTATGGCAGCCGCAGTGTCAAGCTGTCTTCTTGGGCATCTTCTCTCATGAGCTGACCCCTCCACTTTGCCAAGCAGGATGCCCATTTCCAAGGACCGTCCCTTCCTGATTGCTTGTCCAACGCGTATAAGAAAGTAATGATGGTGACGTTTAGCAATGAACAGAGAAAAATCTTGTTTCCAAGTCGTGCCTTCCAGTAGGCATGCTTCTCAAAAACTTTTCAGTCTATCTAATCAATTTTTTTTTTCTTCGCAAAAAGGAAAGAAGAACTTGACCCCTTCTACTCCACGTCCTCTCTTAACTTTAATGCAATTAATGTCTCTGCCACCAGAGGGTGCCAATGTTCAGGTAGTTTCCTTCCCACGGGCCCATTGCCTCCATTTACACCTTTCTCAAAAAAAGAGAGAAAAGGGGTGGAGGGAGGATTTTGGTTTTGAATCACTCTCATAGCTACTCTGCCACCAGGATAAAATCCGATAGATGTGTGAGAAAAGGTTTCTTGTTACTGTGTACGACCCATAGCAGCCCCATAAACAGCAGATCTGATCCTGGTCCTGTTCTGTGCCATCCTCTCACTTCCTGGCACACTGGAGCACACTGCAGCAGTCACTCTGTCAATCCTTCTGCTTTAGGGTCTTCCTTTCTATCCAAGCATGATGTTCCTGTCCAAGGAAGAGAGAAAAGCTTTGGTCCTGTTTTATTATTTTATCCCTCAGTCCCAATGAAGGAAAAGTCCCCTTCACCACAGCCAGTGCAGATTTTTTTCCTAACCTATTAGACCAAGAGGCAGTCATCAGAACAGGGCAAGGAAACACTGCATGGTTCAAAATTGGGAAAGGCGTACGCCAGGCATGTGTCCTATCGCTATACCTTTTCAACCTGTATGCAGAACAGATTATCCGGGAGGCTGGGCTCTATGAGAAGTGTGGCATCAGGATTGGTGGAAGATCTATTAACAAACTGCGTTATGCATATGACACAACCCTACTTGCTGAAACTGAGGAGGACCTGAAACACTTGCTGCAGAGGGTCAAGGATTGCAGCCTTCAGTATGGATTGAGGCCCAGTGTCAAGAAGACAAAGATTCTCACCACTGGACCAATTGGCAGCATCAGGATGGATGGTGAAGAGATTGAGATTATCAGCAACTTTAGTCTTCTTGGCTCCACGGTCAAAACTCTTGGCACCAGTAGCCAGGAAATAAAAAAAAATGTATTGCGATGGGAAAGTCTGCTGTTAGGGACCTCTCCAAAGTACTGAAGAGTGATGGTGTCTCTCTGGAGACTAAGGTGCGTCTGATACAGTCTATGATCTTTGCAATCACTTGTTATGCATCAGAGAGTTGGACAATGACTAGGGAAGACAGAAGGAGAATTGATGCCTTTGAGCAGTGGTGCTGGAGAAGAGTTTTGAGGGTGCCATGCACTGCTAAGAAAACAAACAGGTTCATCCTGGAGAGGGTTAAATCGGGTGGCTCCTTGGAAGCAAGGATTCTGAGGCTTCATCTGACATACTTTGAACATGTTGTGAGGAGAGACCGGTCCTTGGAGAAGGACATCATGCTTGGGAGGGTGGAGGGATGGCACAAGAGAGGAAGGCCCTCTATGAGGTGGATTGATTCAGTGACTGAGGTGATCAGGGTGGGTGTGTCAGAGGCAGTGCGATTGGCACAGGACAGAACAGAGTTTAGGGCTGTTGTACATAAGGTCGCTATGAGTCGCAAGCTACATATAGCAACAATAACAATTTTGCATTTCCAACTCTAGCAAGGTTTGCTTTTGATACACTTATATCTCCTGCTCCTTCTTCAACCAAATGACCTTCTCTGTAGGGCCTTGTGCTGCTAATTCAACCTTCCTCTTTGGAGTATTCTAACCTCTCTCTGATGGTTTGAATCCATCATGGCTCCTCTCAGGCGATTTACGGCCTCAGAAACCCAGTGGAGGCTCAGCTATGAGTTGATTCTAACGCCATAGCAGTGAGTGAGTGAGGTTCTTTTCTTGGGGATCATCACTGTCACAGTGGTTAAACACATACCAGCTTACGACCCAGCAGCTGCTCTCCAGGAGAATGATGTGGCCGTCTGCTCCCGTGAAGATCACAGCCTTTGAAACCCTACAGATTCCCTGTAATCTACTCTGTCCGGAAGAGTTGCAATGAGTTGAATCCACTAGACCAGGCGGCAGATTTATTCTCTCCCCTCCTCATTTCTGTGCTTACAGCAGTGGGGACTTGCTCTTCTGCCATCGGACTGGAAAGCACAGATCATTCTTTCTCATAATGCTTGGAGCCTCCTCTGCTACCCTCTCAATCTCGCTCTTCCCACACCCGGCATTTTCCAAGGATTTAGGAGATGGGTGTGGAGAGAGGAGGGAGGCAGGTCTCAAAGCCTCACAGACCCCGGTTCTTTGGTGTCTGTTGTCCCAGGTCCACCTTTTCCTTCCTTCCCGCGGACTCCCTGCCCCATCCATTTCCTGCCCTTCTGGGGGCTGCTGCTTTGTGTTCCCAATCCTGCTCCAATGGCTGATATTTGAGGGCCAAGCGCCAGCCGGATCTCATCAAAGGTGTTGGTCCTGTGAGCCCCTGGGGCACAAGTAGGGAGGGGACCCAACTTTCCCACTGTTTCCATTAATGTCCCAACTGGAAGACATTATTTGGCAATAGAATCCTTCTGCTCCTAAAGGGACCCTGGGCCTAGGAGTTGCAGATTCTCTCTGGTCTGGTAAAAATTATCTGCCAGACTTGTGGGCGCGCAGACTCCGTCTCAGCCTGCTTAGATCTCTGCTCCTCACCTGGTTTACCCAGGTCCCTGCAGTCAGAACTAATTTCTGTCTCCAGGATCTCATGTTGCTGGTGCCTCAGTTATAGCAGTTACATGATTCTGGGAAGGGTGGAGAGTCAGCGAAGAAGAGGAAGACCCTCAACTTAGGTGAATTGACACAGTGACTGCTCCAATGAGCGCTTGTGTGTCAGGAAGTGTGAGGATGGCACAGGATAGAACAGGGTTCAGATATTTTGTTCATAGGGCCGCTGTGAGTTGTATTCAGCTCGATGGCACACAACAACAACAACATCTTGGCTTTTTATTCTATTTCTAGCCTGAAACCCTTTAGGGCTTTTTAAGCATCACAGCAGCCCCTCCTGCTGGCAGACCCGATGTCCCTCACTGTGCACCCACCTTGACAAGATTCTCGGGAGTTTTTTGGTTGTGTTTTTTTAACACCAATGTCTTACTTACATACTGCTCCTGTAACAGAAATTCAAGTGCATGACTTTAACAAATATAAGTTTATTTTCTCACAGTTCTGGAAGCTAGAAGTGCAAGTTCAGATTGCTGGCGCTACAGGAAGGCTTTTTCTCTCTGTTGATGCTGGCGGAAGGCTCTTGTCTCTTCTGAGCTGCTGCTGTTGTATGATCTTCATGAATTTGCCATGTTTTTCCCCTTTTTTGTTTTGCTTCCTTGTTTAATCTCTTTTATATCCTAAAGAGATTAATGCAAATTATACCCGATACTAATCTTGCCTCATTAGCATAACAAAGGCAATCCATTCCCAAGTGGAATTATGATCACAGGCCTAGAGGTTAAAATGTACAGCCCAAATGAAGGAGTGAAAGCCCAGAATCCCTGTGAATGTTCATTGAAACTAATAAAATGTAATAATAATAAAAAAAAATGTACAGCCCATCATTTCCTCCCTAATATTTCACCTATTGGCTTCCTAAAATTCATGTCCTTGGTACGTGCAAAACACATTAGTCCCAATATATCACCCCTAAAGTCTTAAGTCAACCCCAAAATACCATTTTATTAATAATCTAAATCAAATATAAATAAGACTTCGGGCAGATTCTATCCTAAAAGCGCAAATTTCCCTTTCTTCCGTGTCGTTGTGTACTGCCAAGCTGGAACCAACCCATTTTGACCCTCCAGAGGAGCTTGCCCATCCTTCACCTGTGAAATCTAGACTACAAATTATCTATTTCCAGAATGCCATGGTCAGATAAACACAAGGTAGACATTTCCATTACAGAAGAGAAACTGGAGGGGAAGAAAGGATCCAAGGCATGAAACAAGTCCAAACCCCAGCAGAACGGGTTCTGTTCACTCTCAAGATCTGAAAACAATCCTCTGTCCTCTGAGGCCATCTGGGCGTTGGTCTTGCCCTTTCGATTCAGAGTGCTGGCCGTCGTCCTCTGGTTTCTGGATGGATGGAGGCCGTGAGCTTCATCTCTCCCTTCCAGGCCCACGGGAACAGCAACCCTGCTCCTCTTCTTTAGATGACCCTATTCTCCAAGTCTATCTGAGTGTCAGTTGCACACCCTAGGTCCCAGTAGGCCCTGTTCTTCTGTGCAGTGGTCATGCCAGCCCCGTCATCCTGGCACGTCCTATAACAACAGCCTCACCCAGCAGGACCAAGTTGGTGAAAATCTGATTTTCTGACTTTTCTAAGTCTGTGCCCTGGCCTTTGAGATCCAGGAGGCTACGGCCCCACCTTGTGAGAGTGAAAAGGCTCTGCGTCCTGTGTTCCTTCCAGTGTTTCTTTTGGTCTCTGAGCTGCTCAGGGACGGTCCTTTTCTTCTCTTGGAGGACAACAGATGGAGCTCCTTTGGCCTGTTTCCTGCCTGTTGAATTCCAAGAGGCAGACATTGCACTTTTTTTCTTTTGTTCATACTCTGTCCCCTTCAGGCTGAGCTGATAGGTTTTCTACTGTGGTTGGTTGTTGGTTAGATCTGTCAGTCACAGGCTTCCTCTCTTGAACAAAAGGCTGTGTAGCCACATTCTAGAACATATACCCTCAACTTTGTACAAGAGAATTTGCCAAATCTTTTAAGTCTTGCTTTTATTTTGAGCAGCTCCATTTTAAAGCCCATCTCTTTCCTCTCACATTTTACTGTATGTAACAAGGAGAAACTGCCTGTCCTCTTAAGCTCATCATTTACCAGTTCTGTCTTCCTTCAAACATTTGAACATAATTCAGACAAGTTCTTCACTGTATAGAAAGCACCCCCTTCCTCTGTTACGCTGTCACATGTTAAAACCTCAGCAGAAGTGCATTTAACGCAATGCATTACATTTCTAGTAATATTTTGTTGTTGGCACCATGCGCATTCTCTAAAACAACAAAGATTTTTCTCTCCGGCTCCCTTCACTCTCTGAGCTCTCATCAGAATCACCTCTGACATCCATAATTCTGCCAACAGCCTCATCAAGGCAGGCTAGGACTGTAAAACTCTTCCAAACTCTACCCATTACCCTATTCCAAAATCACTTCCACATTTTAGGTATCTGTTAGTGCAGTACCCTGTTCTTCTTGGTAATAAATTCTGTTTTGGTTATGTAGTGCCGCTACAGCAGACGACCATGATGGACGGCTTTTAAAAAAAGAAATTGATCTCCTCCCAGTTTAAGGGGCTAGAAGCCCAAATTCTGAGTGTTGGCTCTGGGTGAAGGCTTTCTCTGTCCCCTCTGGAGGAAGGGGATGATTCTTCTGACCTTTTGCTCTATTGATGTTCATCATGTGACTTGGCATGTCTCTTCCTCATCTCTGATAATCTCTTTTCTATTTCAAAAGATTTACTGTAGATCCCAAATTCACACAAGTCTAGTCCGGCTGACTTGATTCTGATTCCGAGGGACCACATGGAACATGGTAGGACTCCCCCCATATGGTTTCACAGGCTGTGCATCTTTAAGGAAGACAAATGCATCTTTCTCCTGCAGAGCAGCTGGTGTGTTGGAACCCTAGCCTAGTTCTTTAACCACTGGCCCATTAGGCTCCCACTTAAGTTACACCCTGCACGAACGTTGCCTCTTTAACATAACAAAGACAACTCCTTCCCAAATGGGATTCTAGCCACAGGCACACCCAAACCCAGCCCCAATGCTTTTGAGTTGCTTCTGACTCATAGTAACACTACATCCCTTTCCAAGACTGTAAATGTTTAGTGGAAGAGATTGCCCAACTTTATACCAGTGAGCACCTAGTAGATTCAAACTACCGACTTTCTGGTTATCAACACTACTCTATCAGAGCTCCTGGGAACAACAGGAGCAGAGGTTCGGCTTGATAACACATACTGGGTGTTGTTGTTCTGTGCCATCGCGTTCACTAGGATTCGTGTATAAGGCATCTGAACCTTGCACTATCCTGTACCATCTTCACCATCTCTGATACGTTTGGGCCCATTGTTATGGTCACAGTCTCATTCCATCTTGTTGAGAATCTTCCTCTCTTCCACTTCCAAGCATGACGTCCTTTCCCAAAGACATGCCCAAAGTATGTGAGGCAAATTGTCACCATCCTTGCCTCCAAGGAGCACCCTGGTTGCCCTTTCTCCCAGACAGACTCCTTCGTCCTTTTGACCGTCCATGGGACATGCCGTGTCTTCTTCAACACCACAACTCAGAAGGCATGGCTTCCTCTGTCATCCTGAGTCACCTGTCCAACTTATAGAAGCAAAGCAAGTGATTCGCTTGGATTTGATGCACATTAGTCTTTAAACTGATAGCTTTGGTCTTTAGTACTCTGGAGAGGTCCCTGTTCACTGATTTGTACAATGGGACTCATCTTTTGATTTCTTGACTGTTGGTACTAAACGTATTGATTATTGGATCCAAGTAAGATGAAATCATTGACAACTTCAATCTTTTCTCTCTGTCTGTCATAGTGTTGAGGTGTTGGTGGTGTTGAGGGAAAACAGCAACATAACAAAACTTTCATGACATTGAATGTGAATAATTGCTACTTATTCTGATAACTTTAATCCCTCTCCATTTTTTTAAGAATGGGTGATATAGTTTGTAATAAATTAAACATCCTTTGTTGTGAAGCAAAGCTGAAGATATTGACTTAATTTTAATATATCTTTCACATAATTTAAATTACCTTTAAGTTCATACTCAGCAGTCTGCTGGTTTTTGTTTTGTTTTGTTTTGTTTTTTCAAAGCAGACTGTTTTACATTGTGCTTGAGGAATGTTTTCTTCAGCTTGAGAAATTCGAAAGGATGAGTAGTGCTGTCCTCAGAGCGGAGCAACACAGACCTGTTGCCACAGAGCTGACGTTCTCGTTGGGCGCTGCGTCTCAGCTGGGGTGATTTTGCACACCAGATGCCAGCTGGCAAAGACTGGAGGCATTTTGGCTGTCATCCCAGTAGTGTAGTGTGTTACGTGTCAGACTGCTAACCAAAAGTTTAGCGGTTTGAATCTACCAGGCTTTCTAAGAGAGAAAGGTGGACAGTCTCTTCCTGTTGAGATGCAAGCAGTACAGCCTGGGACACCCTCGAGAGGGCCCCTGTGAGTCGGAGCTGACTTGATGGTCTGATGAGAAAGACAGGAGTGGGGCTGCTGCTTGTTTCTCATGTGTAGAAGCCAGCCAGGGAGGCTGCTAAACGTTCTATATTCACAGGAATGCGCCACAGCAAACAAGGGTCTACCCCCAAATGTCAGCAGTGCTGGGGTTGAGTATGGGACTAACCTCTTAGGGAGAACTTGAGCAGTTTACCTCGGCATGTCTACCTCTAGGGAGCCCTGGTCGTGTGGTTCAAATCTACCAGTTACCAGTTAGTTACTTCAAGGGAGAAAGATGAGTACTCTCCTCCTGTGTAATTTACTGCCTCTGAAAACCTGCTGGAGGGTCAGCTATGAGTGGGTTCCGACTCACTGGCAAACAACAACAGCAGTGGTATGGTGGTGAAGTGCTTGCCTACTAACCTCGAGTCCAGTGGTTCAAGCACCAGCTACATAGTGAGAGAAAGATTAACAACCCTGGAAACCCATGGGGTCTTCTACTTCATGCTGTAGGGTCAGTAGGGCCCCAGTTGACTGAATGGCAATGAGATGCCCACTGTTGTCTTCACCTGCTTCCCGCCTGTTCTTTGAGGGTGGGGTGGATGGTGGCAAGTGCTTGAGCGGATAATCCAAGTGTTTCTTACAGCCTCCTTCTCCCTTGCTTTTTCACCAATAGGAGGAAAGCTGAAGTTCTGTCTTTCCCAGAAGTCCCTAAGCCTGGGAATGCCCATGTGATCTCATCCTGACCAATGAGCCACAGTAATTGGAAAAGGGTGGACGATATAATAGAGCCTAATGAGACACACAGCTGGTAGGAACAGTGGGAAAGAGCAGGCTTCTTCTGTTGCAGTTACTGTGTTTGGAGAATCAGTCACCAATCAGATCCACCAACGACTGTTGACTAAGGTCCACCACCTGTGACTAAAGTTAACCCTGGAAAAGCAGAGTGAAAAAAGATGGAGATGATGAGTCCTGATGGTATTATTCGAGTTCCTGAATCCAGCCATGGCTGATGCTGTCTCAGTCTCAGACCATTCCAGTTTTATGAGACAACAAGGTCTCTTTTTACTTTAAATCACTTTGGATAGAGAGTTCTACCTGTAATTCAGTCAAGGGATTTGTGGGCCAGATACTATTTCTGGTACTATGGCCACCAAAATGATCCCCAAACCCACTGCCATGTAGTAAATTTTGACTCCCAGTGGCCTGTAGGGAGCTCTAGTTGCCCTCGTTGGTAAGAATTTGTATGCCAACCCAAAGGCAGTCAGTTTGAATCCACTAGTTGTGCTGAGGGAGGAAGAGGGGTGGTCGCTTCTCATGCTATTTACAGCCTCTGAAAACCTGCTGGAGGCTCAGCCGTGAGTTGGTTCTGACTCAACGCAAACAGCAATGACAAAGGCTCTGTAGAACAGAGCAGAGCATCCTACACGCTTTCCAAGACTGAGTCTTTGTGGAAGCACATTGCTTTCCTCATCTTTCTCTGATGGAACTCCAGGTGAATTTGAAGCAGCAACCTTTTGATTGGCAGCCTGATGCCTTACCCACAGTGCCACCAGGGCTCCTGCTGGGGCCACATCAGTGAGAGAATCTCATCTATGCCTTATATTCTAGTGCAAGCAGAAAAATAGTGAGTCAGGTGGTTAAAAAATGCTCTAGAGGAAAATGAAACAGGAAATGGGGAGAGGAAGTGTCGAGGAGACAATAATGTTAAAAATAATTTCTCTTACTGTGTTTTGTTGTTGCTGAGAATATGCACAGTGGAACGTGCACCGATCCAGTAGTTTCTACATGTGTAATTCAGTGGCCGTTCTTACTCTCCTTCTCCAAATTGTTCCTCCACCATTAACATAAATTTACTGCTCCCCAAGCTTCCTATCCAGTCGTCCGAGTTGTTGTTACCAATTTGATCCGGTGAGCTTAATTCTTTGAAAGTGCACATGCTTGAGACAGACAGTCTTTCCTAATTAAGTTAAACTGTTGTTTGCTTGAGCAGCTTTGTTGGGATAGTGGATTAGGCACGGGAGTTGCTAATCAGAGGGTGAGTGATGTGAATCCACCAGCTGCTCTCCCGCAGAAAGATGAAGCAGTTCGCGTCCCTGAGGATTCAAAGCCTTGAGAACCGCAGGCAGTTCTGTTGTGTGCTGGCCTCTGGGGTAAGGAGGAGCCCGGTGTCCTTGACAGCAGTGAGCTTGGGTTTGTTTTGGTTATTGTTTGGTTGAAAGCTGACGGGACATTTGTGACTTGAAGTTAAAAGATTATCAGCCCAGTTTGGGGGTTCATGCAGCCTCAGTGACAGCAAAAGGCCCATGGGAATTTGAAGCTCTGGTATTCATTTTTGGGAGAGGAATGACAATTTTAAGCAGGATGACAGAGAATGCTTAAAGGAAAGTGACATTGGGGAAAATAAAATGAGAGACATGAAGAAGTGGAGAAGAACATTCCTGGCAGAACAGCAAGCCCGAGAGCCCTGAGGCACCAATGTGACTGGATTTTGGAAAAAGAGTCAGAAAGACAGTGTGGCTGGAGCAGAGGAGCAGGGATGAGGAAGAAGGTGAAGAAACGAGGTCACCGAGGTGATGGAGGTCTCTCCAGGCTATCAGTGGCCATGTGAGCCACTGTGGGGCTCTGACTTTTCTCTGGGTGAGGTAGGAGCCCTGGAAGGTTCTGAGCAGAGGACAGCCAGGATCAGACTTAGATTCTGAGGGGACTGTATGTAGGAGCCCCAAGACAGACACAGCAGCTGCTACCACTGCCTGAATGGGAAGGGAAACTTCTGGGGACCCTCCCTCACACCAGCCTCTTTCTGGCTCTTCCCATTAGTCAAATCTGCCCAGGAACCAGTGGGACCTCTTATGCACAGGGCTGGCCCACAGCAGGCTCTATGAACTTGAATTTAAAGAGAGACATTTACTGCTGCTCCGTCTGTAAAATGGGGTGAGGATCACAGCGCCTGGCAGAGTTGTACAGAGGATTAGATGAGGTGATGCATGAAAGTAAGTGTTCCACGAAAGCAACCTCCTGCTAACTCGGACTCCTGGTGGCCCTGGAAGACGGAGTAGAAGTTCCCATCGGGTTTCCAAGTCAGCGATCTCCACTGAAGCCGACTGCCGCGTCTTCCTCCTGTAGAATGACCGACCGGTGGATTAAAACTGCTGACCTTAGCGTTATCCAAAGCTTAATCATTGCACCACTATGGTTTCTTACAAAACAACATCGCAAACCTCATGGTCATCCCGTCAATGCCTTCTCATAGTGACCACTAGGGGACAGGCTAGAACTGCCCCATAGGGTTTCTAAGACTACAGATCTTTATAGAAGCAGGCTGCCTTGTCATGGAGTGGCTGGTGGATTTGAACAGCTGACCCTTTGGTTAGTGGCCACATCCTCTAACCATTCATTGTGCAACCAGGGACAGTTCTTACAGCCTCCATACTTAAGTTTACACGAGCAACATAATTAACCCAGTTGTACCAGGGGGCTTTATTAGTTTGAGAGAGAGAGCTTTCAACCAGGGTCTGTTTTACTAGCCCAGCCCCCAGGAGTCAGTTAGCAGTGCCTGCAGACTTTTGGGGTTTCAGACTAGATGGGGATGGATGCTGCTAAGTATCTGCATGCACAGGACAGCCCCCTAGCAAAGAACAATTGGGCTTGAAGTACAAATAGTGCTGCAGCTGAGGAGCTCTGTTGACTCGCCCTGAACCCTAAGGGGCTCCTATTGGCTGGAACCTCCGTAGTGTAGTTCCATCCTAGACCTTCAGCCCTGCAGGTACCCCCACCAATTGCCAGTAAAGTGCATGGACCCTGTAGACCAACATGCCCCCCGCCCCGGAGAGAGCCCCAGCATGTCACAGCTACAGCTGCCCCGTTGGTTTCCTTTTCCCCATCTAGTCCCTCAACTCAACTCCTGACTCTGCTTTCAATTCCCCATTGGTTTCAAGAAGCTGTTCCTCCTATTTATAGTCTCAAGTTTGGGAGGGAACATCAAGTCACTTCCCTCAGCCAGGCATCCCATGGGGAGCTTTTAAGGGGCTATATTCCCCACTCCTTGTGGTGTACCATCTAATTGGATCCGACTGGCACAGCAGGATATTGCCCTTCCTTCTCCAGCAGAGCATCTGGTGGATTCAAACCACACGCCTTTGGGATTGTGGTGCAGCTTCTTGCCACTAGGCCACCAGAGCTCCCTGTAAGGTGCTTTTTAATTTTCACAGTCTTCTCCAGAGGCCCAAACTATTACTTCCTGCCCTTTGCAGATGTGGGGATTCAGAGAGGCCCGTGAATCCCCACAAAATAACCACTAGGGAGAAGCTGAGCTGGCCTCCAACAAAGGACTGTGTCACTCCAGAGGATGAAGTGTGCCACACCTTGCCCAAGATTCATCCAACTGCTCTTGAACACTTTTTTTTTTTAGCATTCTGACCCTTAGACCATTCTTATTCAGGATTTATGACGAAAATAAACGGGGAGACTCGATTAGTTTTTCTGGCTACATGTTTATTCAACACAAAACAATTCCCTCCCACTTTACTGAGGTGGCTGACCATGTCCACGACCAAATCCACCTCTAAACTGGAATTCAGTTGCTGACCCAGCCCCAGCCTCGGCTTTCTTGTCGGCACCAGGAGGCACTGCGCTCCGTCTGTATGTGTCTCTGTCAGCCTTCCCTTGAGTCAATCTTGCAGGTCGTTCACCTTCCAGACCTTTTGGTCGTGGCCTGCCAGTCTCAGGACGGCTGCGGTGCAAGGTGGCAGGAACCATCTCAGGGCAGATGGAGGTAATCACGTAGGTATTGGATACCCCTGTTGGTAAGGTGCCAGCAGAAATGTCTCCAGGTGAACTGTTCCTTCACGTAACCTTGTGACTGGAGACTCTGCGTGGCCTTCATGACATGAAGGTTGGGCACGTTTTTGTCGGCCAGTTCAGGGTGTTTTGGCATGTGGACATGCTTCTTGGCCACCATCACCCCCTCCTTAAAAAGGAGTTCATGTACAGCAATCCGGTTCTTCTTGGTCATCAACGTTGCGACAGTGGATGTGTCCGGAGCCGGGACTGGAAAGGAAAAGAGCATCTCTTGAACATTTTTAGGGATGGAAAGATCACTTTGATCCAGCCAGTTAAGGAGACTAATTCAGGTAGGGAAGTCTGGTGGCTTGGGGGTAAGAAGTTGTGCTGCCAACCCAAAGGTATATGGTCTGAATCTACCTGCTGTTCTAGGGAAGAAAGAAGGGCAAATCTCTTGTGCCTTATACTGCCTGTCAAAACCTGCTGGTGGGTCAGCTGTGAGTCGGTTCTGACCTGACAGTACGTAACAACTACATTGATCCTTCTTTACAACATGCTGGGTCCTGGGCCAGGTTCTAGAGGAAGCTGAGGCGGGAATGACAATTCCTTCCTTCATGGAGCTTAATTATGTGTCAGTGACTTCTAGATGCAGAGAGACACAGTCCCCTTGAACTCAAGTGGGGACACTGCTGGAAGCCATGCCAGTCCCATAGCTAACTGAAAGGTTGGCAGTTTGAATCCACTAAGGGAAGAAGGATGTGGGAGTTGGTTTCCATGAGGAGTAGAGCTATGGAAACTATAGGCAGCTCTGCTCTATCTGGTGAGGTTGGTGTGAGTCAGGATTGACTCTGAAGCAGTGACTCAAATGCTTGGAGCAGGAGGATACCAGATCCCAGGACTTCATTCAAGGAAGGACAGCGCTTCAGGGAAGGTTGGATTTTTTAAGCCCTGGCAGATCACCCCTGTCAAGGTCAAGACCTAATAGGAAGGTCCGGGCCCTAGACTTGGCCTGAGAACATGTTGGTAGGAACAGCTGAGTCATGAAACCCAGATTCTCCTTAACCAGTTGGGTTCACAGAGGTGGCCCCTTTCCTCTGTTAGATCAAGCAGAGGATGGAAGGGAGTAGGTGCTTTATGAAATAGTGCTTATCTCCAGGATCGACTCACACCTTCCTCCTGGCCACCAAATCAATAAAAAACAAGAAGAGTTGTCATCAATCTATTCCAACTCAAGGACGGACAATCTCCTCCCATCCCACACTCCCCAGTGCAATAGCCGCTTCTGAAAACCTGCTGAAGGGTCAGCTATGGATCAGTTCTGACTTGACAGAACACACAACAACCACCTTGTTAAAATAGTCCATGGGTGGTGCAAAAGGTGAATGAATATACTCAGCTATTAATGATTATTGAGGATAGAAGGATAATTTGATGCCTTTGAGCTGTGGTGCTGGAGGAAAGTATTGAATATACCATGGACTGCTAAAAGAACAAATAGATTCATCCTGGAGAACATGAAACCTGGAACTCTTTGGAGGCAAGGATTCTGAAGCTCTGTCTGACATGCTCTGGATATATTGCAAGGAGAGACTGGTCCTTGGAGAGGGACATCATGCTTGTGAGTGTAGAGGGACAGTGCAGGAGAAGAAGACCCTCGATCAGATGGATTGATTCAGTGACTTGGGTAATGGGAGTAGGTGTGTCAGAGACAGTGAGATTGACACAGGATAGAGCAGAGTTCAGAGCTGTTGTACATAGGGTCTCTATGAGTAACAGGTGACTTGATAGCACATAACAACAACAACAACATTAATGGAAAGGTTAGAGGGATGAGTTTCTCAGTGTTATCTCAGAATAAAGCCCTGGTGATCTACTTCTGAAAAATGAGCTGTGAAAAATTCTACAGAGCTCAGTTCTATTTTGACACACATGCAGCCATTATGAGTTGGGATTTACTCTCCAGTAACCAGTTTGTATATTATTAAAAACATCTGCCGCTGCAATCAGTGTCATAAAACAAAATGTGTATGAGTTGTTGAATGGGAAACCAATTTGCTCTGTAAACCTTCACTCAAATTAGAATAAAAAGCTGAAAAGCAAACACATAAACAAAAACACCTGCCCCTTGTGCCTTGTGGAATAGTGGAGCCATGGATTATCAGTTGTCTTCTTCAGGGAGTTTTTAGGGATGGATAGAGAGCTTCCAGTGCATTTCCATTGCAAGCCAAGTCAAGGCAAACGTCATTTGCACACGAGTGCTTTTCTCTCTGGGATAGAAAAAAAGGGACTAGCTCAGCCAGAGAGAGAGTGTCCATTTTTAATTGAAAGAGATACAAGACATCCCTCCAAAGACCATGTATCAGTTTTTACTTCATTTTCTTGCCCTCTTGCCAATACTTAATAACATCAAACTTCAAAATGCTACTTTATAACCCATGAAACAGATGCTTTTTCCTATGCTTGCTGATTTTCTTTTTTGGCAAATTGTCTGTATCTATTGTTTGTCTGCTGTTCTATTGGGCAGTTCATCTTCTGAAAAATTAATTTGCAGAAGTTTTCTGTATATTTTAGGCACTACTCACTCTGAGTTCTAAGATGCACCTGACCCTAAGCCATTGTCTTTTCAGTCACCTCTTGTCCATTAGAAAGCTGGACACTGAGTAAGGGAAATTGAAGAATTGATGCCTTTGAACTATGACGTTGGTGAAGAATATTGAATACACCATGGACTGTCAGAAGAACAACAAACAATACATCTTGGAAGGTCCAGCCAGTTGAGGCACAGAATCTAGAAGCTTTGTGTACTTTGCATATGTGATCAAGAGGGGGCCAGTCCCTGGGGAAGGACATCATGTGTGGGACAGAAGAGGGTCAACAATAACAAGATGACCCTCCATGAGATGGATTGACATAGCGAGGACAGCAGTGAACTCAATACCACAGTGATTGTGAGGTTGGCTGGGGACCAAGCAGGGTTTCTTCATTCTGTTAAGCATAGGGTCAATATTGAACTGACTTCCCAGTGCCTGACTGTGATAATCTTTTGCCTGCTGTATAAATTGCAAATGGTTTTTCTCACCTGGCCACTTACCTGCCAAGGTTTCTTTTGTGGTGGAGATGATGTACATCTGTAAAGCTTTTCCAAACAATGCCTGGCACTTAGTAAACTTGCCACAGATAGTAGCAATAACAATGACTATTATTTAATCCCTTGTTATGCATCAGAGAGTTGGACAGAGACTAGGGAGAATAGAAGGAGAATTGATGCCTTTGAGCTGTGGTGCTGGAGAGGAGTATTGAATGTACCATGGACTGCTAAGAAAACAAACACGTTCATCCTGGAGAGGGTTAAATCGGGTGGCTCCTTGGAGGCAAGGATTCTGAGGCTCCATCTGACATACTTTGGACATGTTGTGAGGAGAGACCGGTCCTTGGAGAGGGACATCATGCTTGGGAGGGTGGAGGGACAGCGCAGGAGGGGAAGACCCTCTATGAGGTGGATTGATTCAGTGACTGGGTAATCGGGATGGGTGTGTTGGAGGCAATGTGATTGGCACAGGATAGAGCAGAGTTTAGGTCTGTTGTACATAGGGTCGCTATGAGTCACAAGTGACTCGATGGCACATAACAACAATAACATTATTTACCAAGTACTTCCCATTCCCACATGCAAAGCAGGCCAGCACTAGGGTGAAGCAAGCGAGGTAGAACTTAAACACTTGATAATCAGGGTAAATAATAATTATAATATTTAAAAATCAAATTAATGCTTAAAAAAATCTGTGAGGAACAAAAGACTGAAATGTTCAAGCTGAACAGCATAGTGATCACGAGCCTGGGCCTTGGAACCAGGCTTATTGGGTTCACATCCTCGCTCTGACCTATGTTTGCTGCTGGACTTTTGGGCCAGCGACAGCGTCTTTGTGCTTCAGTTTTCTTACCTGTACAATGGGGCTAATAGTAGCATCTACGTGATGGGGTGGCTCTAAAGGTTGAATGAGTTTGCATTTTTTAAAAGCTTAGATGGTCCTTGATAGGTAGTAAGTGCTATAGACATGTTTGCTCCTGTGACTTTCTTTTACATTCGTATGAGGCTGTGCTGGGCCCAGATAAGGCCAGATGAAACCAAGACCCAGCTCAGCTCTGGGTGTGTCATGGGATGCTGGCCAAAAAAAAAAAAATAAATAAATCCCTTTGTTCTATGTTTCCTCTCCATTCACTCCAGACACTCAGGTAGGGCGAGAACTGATGATGTCGTTGCCGAGCTTCTAAATGTTTCCCTGGAAAAATCCAGAAGGAATGCTGGGGAGAAGGAAGCACTTCTAAGTGACCAGATTTAAATGCCTTTGTGAAGACTTCTGGTGGCCTGATGGCAGGTCCTGAGCATTGCACAGCCCAGCCTGTGAAGGGGGATTTACAGGCTGCTGCTCTTAGCTTGCATTGTGCAAGTGGCCCACCACCAAGCAGAAGGAAGTAAGAGGCCCAGTTTCTGGGTGAGCATTATCTGGGGGCACATCACAGCCCCTCTGTGTTCCGGGTCATGCTGTGGCAGCTTCCGGTATTTCTTTTACTCTTAAACTAAAACCCCACTATCCTTGTGCTTTCTTCTTTCGTTCATTTATTTGTAGGCATGCCTTCGTTCAAGAAATAAACGCATGCTACATGAATCCATTTAAAGGGTAAGCACACAGATAGAGACAGAAAGTGCATCAGTCAGTCCTTAGGGCTTGGAGATGGAGCGGGGGAAGGGAAAAGGGAACTGACTGTTAATGGCTTTGAGGTACCTTCTGGGCAGGATGAAAAGATTCCAGAGTTAGAAAATGATGGTGGTTGCACAACTCTCTGAAAAACCACTGACTTTTACACTTTGAAAAGGGTGCATTATATTTTAATTGTTGTAGTTGTTCATTACCATCAAGTTGGAACCAACTCATAGCTGACCCTCTGATGGGTTTTCAGAGACTGTAAATCAATCACATGAGAGGAGACTGCCCATCTTTCTCCAACTTAGCTGCCTCTGCCTTTGTGTTGACAGCATAATTCCATACCCACTAGGCCACCAGGGCTCCCTGATATCTCAGTCAAGTCATTAAAAAGTGAGTTAGTCAAAAGGGAAATTATAGAAAGCAATTAAAAAAAATTAGAGAATAGTTATAATAGAAGTCTCATCTCTATTAAACATAAAAGTAAGCTTATTAAAAGGAATATTTTTAAAAATCAGTTGTAGGAGGGATTTATTGAAGAGTTTGAATTCTTCCCTACCCTCACTCCACATCGAGGGAAAATTGCACTATACACTAAAATAGAACAGTATGACAAATTCACATGCTTCCAACACAGAGCTGAACAATGATCAACTCCTAGCTCACCTGGTTTTAGCTCTACTCCCACCCACACACCCAGCCCTTGAAGCAAATCCTAGAATCATGCCATTTCATTACTATAAGAATATTGTTAAGGACTTTGTGCACCATGTTCATTATTTCTTAAGAAGACCTCTGTGAAAAGAGCAGATACATTGCAATGTGAGAGTGGCCGAGTCTGATATCTTCCTGTTTCACAAAGGGAACTGTCCCCATTAAAAATGTCCCTCGCACCATAAAAATAGCCACATAAAAACAACTATGAAATATCATCTCACCCCAGTAATAATAGCAAAACTCAACAGAGCAGCAAACAACAAATGCTGACAAGGTTGTGGAGAAACTGGAACCCTTATTCACTGTTGGTGGAAGTATAAAATAGTGCAACCACTCTGGAAGGCAGTATGATGCTTTCTCAAAAAGTTGCAAATAGAAATACCGTTCGACCCAGCAATTCCACTACTGGAAATATGCCCCAAAGAGACCATAGCCACCACACAAGCGGATGTATGGACACCCATGTTTATTGCTGCTTTGTTCATAATAGCAAAGACTTGGAGACAACCCAAGTGCCCATCAACAAACGAATGGATAGAGAAGCTGTGGTATATTCATACAATGGAATATGCAGCACTGAGAAACAAGGAACTCATGAAATATTATACAAAATGTGTGACCATGGAGGATATTTTGCTGAGTGAAATATCTCAGTCACAAAAAAGACAAATACTACGTAATGCTACTGTTATAAAACAGGATTGACATGGGGTTTGGAGGGAAACTAAGAAAAGAGAGGATAGATAACGTACACAACATTGAAACAGAAGAGGGAGAGAACTGTATAAGAGGCATATATGATTAGGTATTATTGGCATGACAAGAGTCCAGAATAAGAGCTGCATAGTAAAGTGAACTGGTGGTGGTGGGGTGTCTGTAGAAAAATGAAATAATTTTTTTTCCAAAGAAAAAAGTGAACTGGGGGGATAGAAGGGGCAAGGAGGAAAATGTGCAACAATGAATGAATGGAAATCCAAGTTCTCTATAAACTTACATTAAAATTTCAATAAAGAAAAGAAATTAGTTACATAGTCAGACTTGCCACCCCACATGCCCCCATACCTATTTTTACCAATCAAGTCCAATGTTCATTACAAGACTCACTGGCTTTACTCACAGTTACGGAGTTTATCCAGGAAATAGGTTGGAGAGTGGGAGAGGCAAAGAATACCACCAATACAAGTCCAAGTTTAGTCCAGAAGACCTAAACCAGATTAACAGCAAGACACAATTTCTCAGTTTATCAAAGTCCAGATTCAGTTAGAAGCACAAATGCAAGAAGCCTCTGGTTTTCTCAATCATCCAGCACACTTTATCTAAGACAGCTTTTCCTTCAATCATGCAGCAAGCTAATAACTTTAACTGTGGCCTTTATCTTAAAGGTTCCTCTGGCTACCCCTTGCCACAGTCCCTTCACAGCACTGCCAGTCTCTTAACAATCTTTCCACCATGGTCATTACCATTTTTTACAGTGTGGAAAGCACTCTATTATATTGGTCTCAAACCTGTTTTGCAAGACCATATATCTGCAGATAAGGTAGTTGGAGACCATATCCCTCACAGAGGCTAATGTGATGGTTAGAAAAGCCAGTTTTCAAGGGTTTTGACACTCCAGCCTCTGAGTAAACTTTGAATTGAACCTCTTTTTAGGGAAGATGTCCCTGGGTGGCACAAATGGTTTGTGCTCTTATGCTAACCCAAAGGTCAGCAGTTTGAACCCACACAGTGGCATCTCAGGAGAATGACCTAGTAATTGACTCCCCTTGAGAGTCATGTTAACCTTATGGAGTTCACTTCCATAAATCAGAACTAAGTCAATAGCAATGAGTTTTACATGGAAAAGATAAATTATTTCCATTTACCTAAGCAATAGATTTTCTTTTCTTGCCTAGATCATACACTTTGTATTTCACACTGAATTCTCTTTTACCTAATGACACTATGATGTGCAGAGGAAAGTTAGTATCCTTCTTCCTGATACCTTAACAGTGCTTACAGTAGGCTGTTTTGTGATCCTGATGAACATGTCCTATGCATTTCTTTAAAGCTGTGCCATAGAACAGTATTCTATTATCTATTCTTCTTCCTTTCTTAAAAACTGAGCCCTGATTTTATTTAGGATGGTATCATATACTGCAGCCTCCAATATGGATTGAGGCTCAATGTCACGAAGACAAAGATTCTCACCACTGGGCCAATTGGCAGCATCAAGATGGATGGTGAAGAGATTGAGATTGTACACAGCTTTAGTTTGCTTGGCTCCATAGTCAACAGTCTTGGCACCAGCAGCCAGGAAATTAAAAGGCGCATGGCCATGGGAAAGACTGCTGTTAGGGACCTCTCTAAAGTACTGAAGAGCAATGGTGTCACTCTGGAGACTAAGGTGCGTTTGATACAGGCCATGGTCTTCACAATCACTTGTTATGCATCAGAGAATTGGACAATGACCAAGGAGGATAGAAGGAGAATTGATGCCTTTGAGCTGTGGTGCTGGAGAAAAGTATTGAGAATACCATGGACTGCTAGGAAAACAAACAGATTCGTCCTGCAAAGGGTTAAACCTGGTGGCTCCTTGGAGGCAAGGATTCTGAGGCTCCAGTCTAAGGTACTTTGGACATGTTGTGAGGAGAGACCAGTCCTTGAGGAAGGACATCATGCTGGGGAGGGTGGAGGGACAGCGCAGGAGGGGAAGACCCTCTATGAGGTGGATTGATTCAGTGACTGGGATAATTGGGATGGGTGTGTCAGAGACAGTGCGATTGGCACAGGACAGAGCAGAGTTTAGGTCTGTTGTACATTGGGTCGCTATGAGTCGCAAGCAACTCGACGGCACATAACAACAACAACAACAACATCATATAATTTCTCAGCCTCTTTTGCAGCTGCATCTCAATTCTGGTAAATGATGGGTGATTTTTTTTGGTTCATTTGTTTGTTTGTTTTGCTTGCATTTCTAAGAAGGTTCTTGAATGAAAGCTAAAATTGCAGAATTTTCTCCTTTCTTTCTTGCTGCTTTCAAAGTATGGCTGCAAGGGCTGGAGCCCCTATAGCCAGGTTGAATCATACGATGGTCTTGAGGAGGAAAGTTACATTCTAAGGATAGTGAAGGAAGCTAAGAGCCTGAATCCTGAACGATCTTGTAGAGTTGCCTCATCAGCTCTGCACCACCTCCCTCCAGATTTCTGTTCCAGAAGGAGAAAATGCATTTCTAATGTGTCTACTGGTTGCTGAGAGGTTGATTCCAGTTCGTGATGACCCTGCCTATTTCAGCGAACTGAGCTCCCTAATGTTTTCAATGGCTGGTTTTTTAAAGATATCGCCAGATGTTTCTTCCAGGGTACTTCTGGGTAGAGAGGAACTTCCATCTGGCTTAGCAGCTGAGTACATTAACCTTTCAGAGATTCCTTTATGGTGCTTCCCAAACCAAAGACCCACTGTTATTGAGTCGATTCTGACTTATCTAGTTTCTAAGGCTATACTTCTTATCAGGAACAGTCTGCCTCATCTTCCTCTTGTTGAGGGTCTGGTGGATTCGAACCACTAATCTTTCCATTCAAGTCAAGTCTGATTCAGAGTAACCCTTGATTTGGTTTCCAAGGCTGTAAACCTTAGCAGAGGAGACTGCTCATCTTTCCCCATGTAAGAGCTGGTGGATTTGAACTGCTAACCTTTTGGCGAGGAGTACGGTATGTAAGCACTGTGCCATCGGTGCTCCCTACTACGTTTAGAACCACTGTTATTTCTGTCTTCTCTTACCAGCAGCTGAACAAAAGAGCTTTCAGATACTCTTCCTCATTTTGCCTCTTCGCTCATTCCCTCATGTATTGATTTCATCTTGTACATATTTTTATAAACCACTTTAAGTCCTTTATGGACTTCGAGTCAAAAGAAATAATTTATTAAACAACAGCATTACACAATTGAGCACATGGATTTTTATTTCAAAGAGCTACAACAACAAAAATCATTTGCAGACAAAAAAGTTCAAGTGTGTCTTGTGATTCCACAAACCGAAGCTGGAATCAGGAAGGAGATCCGTTGCTTATTACCAGAAAGATGGGCACCACATGGAAATTCAATTTCCAGCACAGCGAGTTTTCAGAATTTGAAAAGCTGAACAAAAGTGGACCATATGTACCACCGCGGAGGAAGGGGTAGGCCAGTCACAGCGTGTTAAAACAAAGGAATATCAGATTGCCAGTAGGAATGACAAATATGACCCTGATGTAGAAATCAGGGAAGGGGCTGTTTGAGGCACAGGGCAGGGGGGAAAATAGGGCTTGGCCTGCTGCCTACCCCTGAATAATCTCCATGGTGCAAAAATTACAGTCGCTGGCATCTTTAGGATCAGAAGAGGTTACATAGGCAGTAGTAATTGGTGATTTGAGGGATGGGGTGAGATTTCCTGGGGCTGTTGGTAAATTGAGTGTTTCCATTTCACGTGTGTGCATGAAGAGATGATGGCGGTACCTGGATGTGGTATGACAATGAGGTAGTTTGGATGCAGCTAATGGAGCTGCATTCAGGAGCCCCGCCCCCATCCCCTGCTGGGCCTCTTATTAACCCCTTAGATGCTAGATTGTAGGATGATCTGGAGGGCTCCAAGAGAGGGTTTAGGCACACTCTAGAGAGCCAGAAACTGTTTAAGAGAATCCAGAGTTAGGATTCTACAAGCCTCTGGTCATGACATTTGCATCAGCCAATCAGTACATAGCCTTGTTTTACGTGTGTTTCTGTCCAAAGGCTTTATGTCATACATGTGATCATTTCATTAGCAGTAGCATTACCATGTAATGTCAATAGCGCTGTAGCTCATTCCTGAACAACGCTTCTCTAACATGTGTGATTTCTCAATAAAGCACATCACAGCGTGGAAGGCAGTTAGGAGCCTTACACAGCACTTCAACATTATGCTTAGGGGTCCTTTGAAACAAAGAAATCAACAAAAAAAATACAAAACTATGATGCTGCAGAGACCACGGGAAGGACATTTGTTTACAATATGAGGACTGAAACAAGAAGGCAGAGCATCTTAATCTTCCTCCGTTGGTAACGTGTGGATCCAGTGACTCAAATTTTCCACTGTCTGCGCGTGCCTGAGAAAGTGCTTTGAGTATTGATTTAGGGTTTACAAAACAATTTTAGCAAGTAGGCAAATTTGCAGGGAGCCTGAGGGGTGCAAGCTCTTTGCAGTCAGCAAGCCTCCGAGTTAGTGGTTCAGTGGCTCTGCTGAAGAAAGACCTGCCAAGCTGTCTCTATAAAAATTACCAGTCTAGTAACCCAGAACAGTGCACTGTGGCACCAGGGCTCCTTGGAAACATGAGCACAGGAAAATACTTCCATCTTATCAAACTGGTTCATATTTACAGAATTTTCTTTGTAACAATTTATGAACCACAAATTCCTTTTTTCTAGTCAGTTCAGCATCCAGAAGAGCTAGATGGTCCCCAGCTATCACTGTTGAGCATTCTGGAAGAGATCACAGTTGATGGTACCAGATGAGGGGGAGAAAAGTATGGAGAACTCAGTCAGAATAGAGACGAGGCTTACTGGTCTGAGAAGAGATGAGTGGAAGTTCTGAGACTTGTGACCCTTAATTACTCATCAGACCTCAAACTGAAATGACTCCATGGCTCAACAGTTGGCCTTCAAGGTGTTTGGTAATACCTGGAAGGAGATACTCCTTAGAACAGTCATATGGATCAAAGGGGCAGCATCTACCCAGAGATAAACAGTGGGAAGGGATAGGAATTAAAGGTTTGTGGGAGCAGAAATTAATGAAGGAATTGGGAAGAGTATTATTACAATGTGGAGATTGCAACCAATAGTGTAAAAGAATGTGTGAACTGGTGAAGACAGTTTGTTAAATTTCACTTAAATCGTAATAAAATGTTTAAGAAAAAAAAAATTACCAGTCAAGGAACTCATGCAATATTATTCAAAATGGGTGACTCTGGAGGACATTATGCTGAGTGATGTATCTCAGTCACAAAGGGACAAATGCTATGTGGTGCCACTGTTGTAGAATGAGGCTGGCATTGGGGTGGGGGTAAGACTGAGAAAAATTGGATGAAATATGTTTACGGCATTGAAGTCTATGGGG
>NW_006399765.1:21744523-21746890 GCF_000299155.1 Elephantulus edwardii | reverse complement strand
ATGAGGGAGTTTTTCTTTTGCTTTTCAATGAGAGGAGCAAAGGGGGGGAGGGGGGAGGGGTTTGTGCGGGGAGAAGGGTGCAACAATGAATGAACGGAATTCCAAAATCTCTGTAGATGTTCATTGAAATGAAAAATAAACAAACGAAATTAAATTTAAAAAAAAGAACGATATACATACAAGAGAAAAAAAAATTACCAGTCAAGGTGAGCTCTGGTGGCCTAGTGGCAAGAAGCTGCACTGCAATCCCAGAGGTGCACAGTTCAAATCCACCAGGTACCCTGCTGGAGAAGGAGGGGCAATCTCCTCCTGTACCAATCAGATCTGATCTGATGGTACACACACACACACAAAATTAAAAAAATAATGGTCAAGAAACCCTATGAGGGTTCTACTCTCTAACAGGTGGGGGCCCATCAGTCTGGGAGACCCATACTGGCAGGGAGCTAACAACAAAAGGCAGGTTTGGGGAGCTCTGGTGGCCTAGTGGCAAGAAGCTGCACTGCAATCCCAGAGGTACACAGTTCAAATCCACCAGATGCTCTGCCGGAGGAGGAGCAATATCCTCCTGTACCAGTCAGATCTGATTTGATGGTACACGCACACAAGATAATAATAAAAAAAAAAATAGAAAAAGGCAGGTTTGCCAATACAGAATCAGTAAATAATGAGAATCTACAGTATCCCTGCTTATTAGGGGGAAAAAAGCAACAATGAATGAATGGGGAAAAATTAAATGGAAAGAATATGCTGTAAAAATATATATGTTGCATTAAAAATCATTAATAAAAATATTTAATAAAAAATGAAACAAAAGTAAGGCTTATACATACCTAATAGTTTGTGGAGCAGAACGCAAGACAGTTTAGGTAGAACAGAACAAATGAGGGAGAGGGAGCAGGAGATGAAGACAGAAAGGAACTGGGGTTCAGGGAGGCAGATTATGCAGGGCCTTGCAGATATATATATAAAATTAGCATTTACTGTGAGTTAGATTGTGGATCCAGAGAGAAGTGAAACCATCTGACATGGTTGTTTTACTATTCAAATGTGAAATACTATATTGCTGTCTCTAAGCTTTCATATCTATTTTGGTAACAAATAGAAATTGAGGGGAATTCTGTTGGCCTGGTGGCAGGGAGCTGCAACTACAATCCCAGAGGCGCACGGTTCTAGTCCACCACATGCTCTGCTGGGGAAGGAGGGACAATCTCCTCCTGTACCAGTCAGATCTGATTTGACGGTACATTCACACAAAAATAATAAAATAAAAATTAAAAAAAGAGAAATTGAACCTTGGGATCCAGTTTGGCCAGTCAACATCTTCCGTTTTACTGGCCAGTGATTGTATCAAGGATGGGCCTGTTGGTTCAGTGAGACTCAGTCCAGGTGCTTTTATTGTAACTGTTAGTGGAAAAGAAAATCTTCTAATGTTGCTAACAATGGAAGTCTTGCTTGTCGGCAGCCTGCTACTCCCTCAGAAAGAACCTTCTTGAGAACAAGCCCAACACAATGATCACCAAGGCAGAGTGGAGAGGGAGAAAAGTCTGGTTGTAATAGCATCACTTGGCACCTTGATCGAGCCATGCCTAAATTCATTGTAAATCTGGACTTTGCAGTTACGTGAGTCAATAGACCCCAGTTTTCACTTAAACCATTTTGAGCTGAATTTCTAATACAACTGGGAGAATATTGAATGAAATGACACGTGTATTGAACCCTAACATTTACTCAGACTAGAGACCGATTTAGAGATGTCTTAGATTCTGGCTCAGTTCCTGCTTCCAAGGAGCTCACTCACAGTTGAGTGAAGGGGATAGAGAAGGTCGGGGCTTCTTCCCAGTCCTCCCATGTAGATTATAAACTCCTTTTTGGGTAAAGACTATCTTTTGCCTTTTCTGACCTTCTCAGCAAGAACATTTTGCAGGGTCATTTGGTGCATGTTTCCTAAATAGTGCAAAACAGTTTGTTTGATGATGAAGCATCTCATAAGAAAATTAAGGGAGCTCTGGTTGCTTTGTGGCAAGAAGCTGCCCTGCAATCCCGGAGGTATGCGGTTCTAATCCACCAGATGCTTTGCTGGAGAAGGAGGGACAATCTCCTCCTGTACCTGTCAGATCTGATTTGACGGTATATGCACAAAAAATAATAATAAATAATAATAAAATTAAAATAGGTATGCCCTTTGAACCAGTAATTTCATGTATAGAGATCTACCTTTTAAGGTGCACCTGATACATGCCATGGTCTTTGCAATCACTTGCTATGTATCAGAGAGCTGGACAATGACTAGGGATGATAGAAGGAAAATTGATGCCTTTGAGCTGTGGTGTTGGAGAAGAGTATTGAATATACCATGGACTGCTA
>NW_006399765.1:21695464-21744423 GCF_000299155.1 Elephantulus edwardii | reverse complement strand
CTGGAGAAGGAGGGACAATCTCCTCCTGTACCTGTCAGATCTGATTTGACGGTATATGCACAAAAAATAATAATAAATAATAATAAAATTAAAAAATAGGAAGAAAAATGTTATAAATCCAGAGTGAGGGGGAACCCTTCCCAATTTGCAGGCCTGATCTCACCCCCTCCCCCATTCCACTCAACCCTGGCCAGCAATTAACCAGGAGGAAAAGGAGAGAAAACAAGAAAGGCTCTGTTCTCTTTCTTTGATTCTAAGGAGGAGTTTGTGATAAGATAAGGAGTTGGCCACCTCAGAGCATCTTTGATGTTGCATTGGGTTTCCTTTATGTCCTGGCTGCCAGAGCGGGCTGGCTTTTCCTCACCCACCTGAGGCCAGGTGGGTGAGAAAAACAGTTTCCCAACCTTGATCTCAACAGCAGGCCTCACAGGGCTTCCTGACACAGGGTTTCAGGGATAGGGTTACAGGATCTGTCACCTCCATCTGCCACCTCCTCAAAAGATATCTCAGGAAGAGGGGATAGAGACCCAAATGACGACATCTAAACCCTTGGGATGATAGAGTGCAGAAGGGGAGCTGACGTCATTACAGACCACTTGATCCTGCTGTTCCCCAGCTCACCTGTTGGAGACGTCGGAGGCGCTGTACCACCTCTTCACAACTGAGCCATCCGGTGTCCCAAGTGGCCCACTGGTCCAGGAACCTGCACTCACATCCTTCCCAGCCTGAACCACTCAGTCACAATCAGCCTTTGCATCTGCTCGGCCTTCTGCCAGGTCCATCCTCCTGTCCTTACTAAGTAGAACTCTATTCATTCCTGAAGACCTGGCTCAGTTATCACTTTTGTGATGCCTTCCAAACCCCAGTTCCTTCTGCCCACAAACACGCTTGCATTTGCCTCTTTGGTGCCTTGTTCAAAAATCCATTCACTGTTTTGAGGCACTCTCTGAAACCTTGAGTCTTTTTTGCTGAAACTTGAACAGATTAAAGCATATCTAGTGTCGTCACGTGCTTCACGCAAGGCACACAGATGTCCTGTTTGAGAGCTAGCGCTTTGCTACCCTGACCCAGCTCTCCAAAGCTCAGGAAACCATCCTACGTGAGTGTAGATGTGCAATTGCCCTCTGGCGCCAACTGGTGGTCACACCACACCTTTGCCCTCCTGCAGGCATTTGCTCATCACAAGCCAACTTCGGCATCTTCTGTTGCTTATTTCTCCTCCCTAGATCCCTCTCCCTCAACAAGGCTTTCACACCTACAGTCCTCTCTTCCAATCGCACTTCCATGACTCTGCACCTTATTCCCACTTTACCTTTAGGGTTCAGCTGGAGTGCCTTTCTCAAGAAGTCTTCCCTAACCCCCAGTCTAAATTGTGTCTTCTGACCAAACCCCCATATTGTAGCTGCAGCTAAGCATGGCGGTTGCCACCATGCCCGGTTCTCATCAAGAATAAGTCCTTTGTCTTTTCTCTGGCTCCTCCCAGATTTTGTATATCCCACCCCCCAGAGGATGACCAGGGATCCCAGACCCTATCTAAGCATTTGATTGGGTTTTTTTTGTTGTTTTCAAGCTTTTATTTATTTTTTAAATTTTTAAATTATTATTAATTTTAATGCAGATTTACAGAGATTTTGGATTTCTATTCATTCATTGTTGCACTTTTCTCCCCACCCACCCCTTCCCTCCAGTTCATTCTTCTCTTTGAAAAGTGAAAGAAAAATTCTTTCATTGTTATACAATCCCTCCCCACAAGTCCACTATGCAGCCTTCATTACGGACGAACGAAGGTATTATTATGACAATAAAACCAAATCATTTATACCTTTTAAAAAGTTCTCTCTCTCATCTGTTTCAATGCAGTATACATAATTTATCCCACCCTTGTCAGTCTCCCCCCCCCCCAAACCCTATGTCAGTCCCTTTTTACAACAGTGGCACTATGCAGTATTTGTCCTTTTGTGATTGAGATATTTCACTCAGCATAATGTCCTCCAGGGCCACCCATTTTGAATAATATTGCATGAGTTTCTTATTTTTCAATGCAGTGTAGCATTCCATTGTGTGAATATACCACAGCTTTTCTATCCATTCGTTTGTGGATGAGAAACATTTAGTTTTTAAATAGACAACTAACACATCCTGTAGCAACCACAGCCTTGAATGAGTCTTCTCTACAGCATGTCTCTAGACACAATTTTGGACAGGCAGAATATGGTCTCTTCCTCTGTGTAAAGTGTGCATGTACTCATACTTCTTGTTCTGTGTTCCCATTGGATGTTCTTGTTGTTGTTAAGTGCTGTTGAGTCGAGCATGACTCATAGCGACCTTACGGACAACAGATCTGACCCGTGTCCCATCCTGACCCCTGCCCTGTCCTGTGCCATCCGCGTCATCTCTGCTGTCGTAGAGCCTATTGTTATCGTCACTGCTAATCCACCTCACTGAGGGTTTCTTTTTCTCTTTTGCTTACCCTCTGCCTTTCCCAGCATACTCTCTCTCTCTAAGGATTGGTTCCTTCTGAAAATATGCCCTAAGTAAGTGAGACAGAGTTTTGCAATCCTTCCCTCTAAGGAGCATCCTGGCTGCATTCTCCCCCCCACCCCAAATAGGTGTCAAAAAACCCCTCAAACTCATTGCTGTCGATTTGGAACTCGTGATTGACCCTTCATTGAATTTGCAAGGCTGTAAACCACATCAGATGAGATTGCCTCTTTTTCTCCACTGGAGCTCTGCCCTTGTGTTAGCAGCATAACCCTCAAAGACTGTGACACCAGAGCTCCCTGGAATAGGTCTAGCAGGCTGATAACAAAGGTTCCCTCAGCCCTGGGCCTTGGACGGTGTCACAGAGATGACACAGACTTAGCTCGTTTTCATGTGCTTCACATTATTGCACCTCTCAGAGCCTTTTCATCCTCTAAATGGAAGGTTGTGGTCAGTCTGCACTTAGCTTGTCTGTTGACATCATTTTTGCAATAGCAAGTACTGACTTTGGGTGCCTGGGTCACATTTTGAAAATTCTCACAGTGTTTTAAGCTTTTCATCCTGCTGCTGTGGTGTAGGGTATCAGGTGTGCAGTCTGTAGGGAGGTAGCCTGCGCATTCAGAGGCTGTGCCTCACTGTCAGGTGGAATCCACCAGCAACTCCTCGGGAGAAAGATAGCCAATTTCCTCCACGTAATTTACAGCCTCAGAAACCCAGTGGAGGCTCAGCTATGACCTGGTTCTGACCTGATGGCAATATTTTTTGTGTTGAGTTTTAAAAAATTTTTTAAATTACTATTAATTTTAAAGAAAACCTACAGAGATTTTGGACTTCCATTCATTCCTTGTTTCATTTTTCTCCCTGCCCACTCCTCCCCTCCAGTTTGTTCTCCTCTTTGAAAAGTAAAAGAAAAATTCTTTCATTGTTATACAATCCCTCCCCACAAGTCCACTCCACTCCACTATGCAGCCTTCATTCTGACTCATGTCATGACAATAATACACGATCATATACCTTTTAAACAGTTCTCTCTCTCATCTGCCTCAATGTGTTGGATATTTAAATGGAAGTATTAATAGATTATAGTATGACATATACATAACTTTTAAATGTACTGGAAAACCAGTAGTTGGGAAGGGAATTTAATGTATGACTGAAGTATACCTACAGGCCTTTGATAGGTTAGTGGGTAAGGAGTTGCACTGCCAACCCAAAGGCAGTCAGTTCAAGTCCACCAGCTGCTCCAAGGGAGAAAGATGAGCAGTCTCCTCTTGGATGGTTTGCAGCCTCTGACAACCAGCTGGAGGGCCAGCTGTGAGCTGGTTCTGACTTGACTGCAATGAGCGAGTGTGGATCCCAGAGAAGTATAAAGTGACCAAGGAGCTCATGAAAGATGTCCAGCATCTTTCTCATTGTTTAGGGAGCTCTGGTGCCTTAGTCAGTGGGGAGTTGCACAGCCGACCCAAAGGTGAGTGGTTGGAATCCACCACCGACTTCAAGGGGAAAAGGTGAGCAGCCTACTCCCATGCGAGTGATGGCTTCTGAAGACCTGCTGGAGGGCTGGCTGGGAGTTGTTTCTCTCTTGAAGGCAATGAGCTATGCCACTTTTGTGTGATGCCAATAGACACAGTGTCATGAGTGCTTTTAAAGACCTGAACTCAAATCACGTCTATATAAGAGGCAGGTAAGCCTCTTAATCTCGGAATTCTCCACCACCCTGATCCTCTGTTGTCTCCCTTACTGAGACCGAGGTCTGGGTACTTATCATTTTGTTCGCTGTATTTTCTCTTAGAGCAGATCCAAGAGAACCATTAGCCATTTTTTAAAACAATTTTTAAAATTTTATTTTATTATTTTTTGTGTAAACCGTCAAATTGGATCTGACTGGTACAGGAGGAGATTGCCCCTCCTTCTCCAGCAGAGCATGTGGTGGATTTGAACCGCACACCTCTGAGACTGCAGTGCAGCTTCTTGCCACTAGGCCACCAGAGCTCCCTCATTAACCATTTCTTACACTTGTGTCTCTATCAGAAATAGAAGGCTGGGCCCCTGTGATTGCAGAGATGACTGACAAAAGGTGTACAAGTGATTCTTGTTCATCCACCCTGGCTCCTGAGCCAGCTTCGTGACCTGAGGAGGAAGCTGAGGTGGACTTTATCCATGTGGCCTGTCAGGCCCGTGACCCTGAAGCAAGATGAATTGAGACAATGAGTGGAACAGAGGGGAGGTGGGGTTCCAGGCCTTTCTTTCCGTTTTTTTTTTAAACCCAGAAAGTTCTTTGAAACCTTAAGCAAAGCAGAGATTGTTAGGATGGCGAAGGATAGAGCGGGGTTGCGATCTGTTGTCCGTAGGGTCATGATGAGTTTGATTCCTGCGCTGCTTCTGCCTCTGACTTGTTGTATGGCCTTGGCCACGTCACTTCCCCTTTCAGCACCTCTGTTTCCACATCTATTGAATGAGAAGCCTGAAGCCAATGAACTCTGAGACCTCACAGCTCTGTTGTTGTTGTCAGAAGGTGCTGTCATGTCAAGTATGACTCATATCGACCCTCTGAAGAAGAGATGTGTGCCCTGCCCCGTCCTGTGCCAGCCTCATGATTTCAGACATACTCAAGCTGCTTGGAACAGTCACTGGATCAAGCCATCTGGTCAAGGGTCTTCCTCCCTTTCATTGACCCTCTACCTTTATAAGCATGATATCCCTCTCCAAGGAATAGCCTCCCCTAACAACATGTCCAAAATATGCCTTGTCATCGGAACACAGCTCCAAAGACATCCCGTTCTTGTGGTTTAAAATCAGGAAATGTATGCAACAAGATTGTATTCTTTTATCATAATTAATCAAATGACATGATGAGTTATTTCAAGAGACTGGACTATATGAAGAAGAATATGAACATCAGTACTGGAGAAAGACTTAGCGACAACTTGTAATACACAGATGATATAACTTTGCTTGCATAAAGTGAAGGCGACTTAAAATGCTTCCTGAAGAAGATCTAAGACTGCTGCCTTCATATGGACCACACTTGAACATCAGAAAACAGAAAACCTCCCAACGGTACCATACGCAACATGATGACAAGTGCAGAAGAGATTGACGTTGTCGAGGGTTTCCTTTTCCTTCTCTCCATAATCAAAGCTCACGGAGGCAGCAGTCAAGAACTCAAAGGATGTATTGCGTTGGGCAAACCTGCTGCTATGTACCTCTGTAAAGTGCTAAAAAGCAGGGTTGTATAAAGACGGAGGGGCATCTGACCTAAGCAATCGTGTTTCCAGTGTCTCTGTATGCTTGTGAAAGTTGGATCATAAATACGGATGACAGGAGAGGAATTGCTGCCGTGAAACTGGGTTTGGTGATGAATATTGAATATAACAAGGAAGGCCGTGGCCACACCGTGAATGTCCACATCTTTCCTGGAAGCCGTGCAGGGAGAGTGCTCTTTCGGGGTGAGGATGGAGAGGCTCCAATCGCACACACTTTGGATGTGTGGTCAGGTGAGGCCAATACCTGAAAAGGCACATCATGCTTGGAAAAGGAGAGAGTCAGCAAAGGAGAAGAAGACCCTCAACGAGATGGACTTCTCGAACAATGACGGCAGTCACGGGCTTAATTAAGCATGTCGGAGCTTGTGAGGATGACTCAAGCTGGGGCTGGTTTTCATTCTGCTGTGTATGGCGTCACTAGGAGCTGAAGCTACCTCGATGGCACTTAACAACAACACCATCTCCAAAGACAAGTGGGCTGAGGTGAGGATGGGGGTCCAGGCCTTCCTTTCACTTGGGGGCTGTGTGGGCTGCAGTCAGCAGTTCCTTTTTCTTTCTTTTTTTATGTTTTGTTTTTAACCAAAAAGTTATTTTAAGCCCCAAGTGGCGAGCTGCTGAAAGCCACCCAGCTCACATCTCACGTGCTGCAGCCTCTTATGGCAAGCAAGCAAGAGGGGCTGTCAGGCCGTTCACCCTCTGATAGGTTGAGCCACAAAACTGCAAAATTCTCTTGACTTCTGGCCTTTGGCGTCAATGTCTTGACCTTAACCTTGACCGTGCCTACTTCCAGAGAGAGTTTGTACATAATGCTAATGATATGAGGGAGTTCTGGTGGCCAAGTGAGTAAGGAATTGTGCTGCCAACCCAAAGGAGAGCAGTTGGAACTCACCAACTGCTCAGACAAAGACGGGCCATAAGGATGATGATGATGATGATGATGATTGGGCAAATCCTGGGTGTTCAGCACTGCATAGATCCCTTATTGTTGAGTATCTGTCCCCAAAGCTATAGAGTCGATACCCACTCACAGTGACTGTGTAAGACAGAAGAGAACTGCTCATAGATCTGCAAGGCTGTGATCTTTATGGAATCAGGCAGCCATGTTTTTCTCCTTCAAAGTGGCTGGTGTGTTCAAACTGCCAGCCCTCCAGTCACCATCCCAGTGCTTAACCACTATGCCATCAGGGCTCCTTTTTTGTTGTGGATTATTTAATTTATGAAGAAAGCGTAGGTAAAGATGGAATTGTTGTTGTTGCTGTTCTGTGCCGTCTAGTTGAAACTGTCCCGTAGCTGACCCTCCAGCAGGTTTTCAGAGGCTGTAAATCACAAAGAGAGATTGCCTGCCTTTTTGTTTTCATGGAGCAACTGGTGGATTTGAACTGCATACCTTCAGTTAAACAGTGCAACTCCTTGCCACTAGGCCACCAGAGCTCCCTAGATTGAATTGTAGTCCTCAACACTTACGTTGAGGCCCTAACCTAACCCCTAGCATCTGGGAATGTGATCTTGTTTGGAAATACGGTTTTTGAAGATGTCCTTAGTTAAGAGGAGGTCGCACTGGAATAGGACCTTTCACCTCTCCCAGCACTATATGGATGAGGGTGGGTCCTAATGTCCTATGACTGATGTCCTTACAAAGTAGAAGAAAAGACACAGAGACCCAGAGGGAAGAACTTCATGTTACAACAAAAGCAGAGATCAGTTAAGCTTCAGCTGCAAGCCTGGGGCCTCCAGAGGCTGCCAGAAACTGGCCTATCTTCCCTGAGAGCCTTAGTTTCTGGTTTTGGTCACCCTAGTTAATCCTCCACCTTTCAAAGTGTGACGTCTTTCTCCAGGGACTGGTTGCTTTTGTTAACGTGTCCAAAGTGCTTGAGATGAAACCTCAGTTTGAAGAAATACCCTGGTAGTATTTCTCTAAGACAAATTTGTTCAGTCTTCTTCCTTGGCCAGAGCATACCTCTGCTGACATCTTGGATCCAAACTGTGAGCCCCCAGAACCGTGAGAGAGTAAACTGCTCTTTTCAGCCCCCCGCTTTGTGATACTGGTTATGGCAGCCCCGTGCGGCCAGGCGAGCTCTGTAGGGAGTTACGCTGACAGCCCAAAGGCACTTGAACCCATCAATTGTTTGTGGGAGAAAGATGGCCAAGCTCCTCCTGTGCCGTGTACAACCTTGGAAACCTGCTGCAGGATCAGTGCTGAGTTGGTTCCAGCTCGATGACAATGAGTTTGAGTTTATCTATTTTTTAATGTATTGGGTTGGTTGTAACTCACAGTGACCGCATGTATCCCAGAACAGACACTACATCGTGTGCTCCTGTGCCATCCTCACCCTCCTTCCTTGCCTTGTGCCTGTTGGTGTGGTCACCGTGTCACTCATCCCATTGAGGGTCTTCCTCTTTTTCGCTAATCCTACACCTTTCAAAGTGTGACATCTTTCTCCAGGGACTGGTTGCTTTTGTTAACGTGTCCAAAGTGCATGAGATGAAACCTCAATTTGAAGAAATACCCTGGTAGTATTTCTCTAAGACAAATTTGTTCAGTCTTCTGGCAGTCTGTGGGATATTCAGTGTTCTTGGCTAATACCACAGTTTAAATGTAAGTAATACAAGGCCCAGTTTTACAGTTTAGGAAACTGAAGCATGAATAGGTTGGGCAATTTGTTCTTTGTGACCCCAGAGGGGAGGTCAGACTGGGTGGCTGTCTCCAGAACCCTCCTCTCTTTTCATCACTTCTGCAGACAAGTGCCCCCACACCCAACCTCTTTTCGTCAAAGCTGGGATTGCACATAATGTTCTAAGCCCAGCTTTTCCCTCCATAATGATTTATTTTTAAAAGTACCCTATCGCAACACATGAAAAGTTGTTTTCTCCTTTTAAAGTTACATAAAATATCCTTACAAATAGGGTCTTTGTTTTATCTCACCAGCAACCCACTTAGGGTGTAGGAGAGGAAAGAGTGTCGAGGCTCTTTCCAGTCTTTGATTTACGATGAACTTGAACTGCTGTTGTATCTAGCCATGTGGATGCATCATTTTACACGACTGTGATGATGCCTCTTGGGTAAATGCCTATACCAGGAATTGAGGCGCAAAGCTGTGTTGCTTGCAAGCTTGATTCATTGTTCTTAGCACTGTCATGTCGGTCTCAACTCACAGTGACTCTGTGTGGCCGAGGAGAACCTCCCCGTAGGATTTTCTAAGCTGTGATATTTATGAAAGAGAGCTGGTGGGACAGTGGTTAAGGTACCCTGAAGCTAACTGAAAGGTTGGTGTTCGAACCCACTAGATGCTCCATGGGACAAAAGCACTGCTTTGTTTAAAGATGTACAGCTTTGTAAATCCTGTGAACCTGTCTCTGAACTCTGTTGTTGTCAGTTGGAATGGACTCACGGACGTGGGTTTGGCTTGTTCTTTTCTGCAAAAGTCATTACAAAGACAAAAAAGAAAGAAAAAGACAAACTCGATGTAAAAAGAGACTCTCAAATGTACACTTGAACATAAAGAGGCTAAAAAAGGGAACTTCCAGAAATTCAAGCTGGATTCAGAAAAGGTCATGAAACTAGGGCTATCATCCTAATGTCAGATGGGGATCTTGGCTCCAAGTCGAGAATACCAGAAAGATGTTCACTTGTGTTTTACTGCAAAGTTTTTTTATTATTTTTACTTGTATTTATTTTTTTAATTATGTTTACTTGTTTTATTGACTGTGTGGATCAGAACAAAATATGGATAATATTGAGAAGAATGGGAGTTTCAGATTACTTAATTGTGCTCATGTGAAACAAATACAATGATCAAGAAGCTGTTGTCCAAACAGAACAAGGGAACAGTGCATGTTTTAAAAATCAAAAAAGGTGTTCACTCAGGATGTATACCTACTCAATACCTACTCAATCTGTATATTGTTATTGTGTGCTATTGAGTCAGAACCGACCTATAGCTGACCCTTCAGTGGGTTTTTAGAGACAGTTATTTACACGAAAAGAGATTGCCCATCCTCCTCCAGCAGAGCTGCTGATGGATTTGAACCACATACCTTTGGGATTGCAGCACAGCTTCTTATCAGTAGGCCACAACACTCCCTACTCAATCTGTATAGTGAACAAATAATTCAAGAACCTGGACTATATGAAGAATAATGTGGCATTAAGATTGGAGGAAGAATCATCAACAACCTGTATTGTGCAGATGATACAACCTTGCCTAAAGAAAGTAAAAAAGACTTGAAGCATCGCTGCAGAAGATCAAAGACAACAGCCTTCACTATGGATTACATCTCAACATCAAGAAAACAAAAATCCTCATCGCTGAACCAATAGGCAGCATCATGATAGATAGAGAAAAGATTGAAGCTGTCAGGTATTTCAATTTACTTAGAGTCAGAATCAGCACCCTTGGTAGCAACAGTCAAGAAATCAAAAGATGCATTGCATTGGGAAAATCTGCTGTCAAGGACCTCTTTAAATAAACTGCTAAAAAGCAAAGATATCTATTTAAAGACCAAGGTGCGCCCCATCCAAGCTATGACATTTTCAGTTGTTTCTTGTGTATCTGAAAGTTGGGCGATGAATAAGGATCACAGGAGAAGAAACGATTCCTCTGAATTGCGTGGGTGAAGAGAATTGACTATATCATGGACTGCCAGAAGAGCAGACAGCTCTGCTGGGTAGGAAGTACAGCCAGGCTGCTCCTTAGAGGCAAGGAAGGGGAAACTGCATTTCACACACTGTGGGCATGTTGTTGGGTGGGGCCAATCTTTGGGAAAATAACATCATACTGGGCAAAGTCGAAGGTACAAGAATGAGAAGACCCTCAGGTGAACTCACAATTAGATGAACTAATTGGCACAGTGACAACAACAGTGGACTTGAGCATGACAGATGTAACGATGGGGCAGGATAGGACAAAGGTCATAGGGTCACTGTGAGTCATAGTGACTCAGTGTCACCTAACAACAACAAAAGCAGGCATTAGGAGAGAGGGCCTCTCTTAAGGTGTGTGGCTTTGAGATCCCTTTCCATACCCAGTGACTGTGTTCTCCGTCAGGTCAGGTTGCTCCTCCAAAGAGCAGTACTTGTTGTCATCAGGGATTTAATGGTTTCAAAATAAAGGGGATCCAATTGCATGCTGGAGTCCTGACTGGCCAAGAGCACAAGACCTGGCAGAAGGCTCTAGGCCCTTCCCCCAGCCCCCAGGGACCACAGCGAAGAGACAAGAAGAAGCCACAAGAACAGAATAAGGCTCAAAGGCAAAGAGGCCCAGCACAAAGGAGGTAAGACACTCAAGACCAGAGTTTATCCTGGGCTCTGCCACCAGTCCTTGATCTGAAATTTCTCTCTGTATTCTAGTGCAGTCATTAAGTGTGCATATTCAAGGGCCCTGTGACTTCAGTTCCAATCCTATTCCCTTCACTTATGTGACCTTAGAGGGTCTTATTGTTGGTGGCACTTTGTTGTCAGGTGTTAGGACCATGATTCATAGCAACCCTCTGAACAACAGACCTGCATCCTGCCTGATCCCGTGCCGCTGTATGATCTCTGATATGCCTGTCGTTACAGTCACCATGTCAATCCATCTCCCTGAGAGTCTTTTTCTGACATTTTCATCTTTCCCAGCACAATATGGTTTACCAAGACCTGACCCTTTCTGACACGTGCCTAAAGCATGCGACCTTACATTATCTACTGTTACCTTCCCAAGACCCAACTACTGCCTTCCGGTTGATTCCGACACCTGGCAACCATTCATTGGATTCCTGATGTTGTAAATCTTTATGGGAGAATCTTGGCTTTCTTTTTCCTTTGAATCACTTGTTTTGCCCCTTTACATGGCCTTTAAAAGTCAAAGTCGTTGCATGGAGTCGAATCGCCTTACAGCTGACCCTCCAGTGGGTTTTCAGAAGCTGTATGTAACCCTGGAGTTTCTCACTTTTTCTTCCAGGGGCTGTTGGATTGGAACCAAATGTCTTTGGGTTGACAGTGCAACTCCTTACCCACTAGGCCACCAGAGCTCCCTTCCTTGGCCTTAGATGAGTGGTTTCTCATGCCTGCATCTCATTTATCTCACCTGTAAAATTGGCTTAAGAATAGGCTTCTTCTCTGGGTGCTCGCCAGGATTTTAAGATGCCCATGAAAATGAGCAAACATTAAAACAAGCAATGTATGGCACACAGTAAGTGCTCAGTAAATTTGAGCTCTTTTTATTGTTATTAACAGAGAACTGATGGCTTGGTGATTAGGTGCTTAGCTGCTAACCACAGGTTAAAGATTCAAACCTACTCCAGGGCTTTGTTGGAGAAAGACCTGGTGAACTGGTCACCTGAAAATTGTTGTTGTTGTTAAGTGTCATTGAGTTGTAGACAACTCATAGTGACTCTCTGAACAAAAGATCTGAACACTTGTATAACTTTCATTGTTTCTTCAAGTTCACAGAGTTTCTGGAGGCAAGCTATTTCGGAAGTGGATGCCACTCCTGCTTCCAAGCTTGTTTTACTCGGGGAGCTCCACCAAACACTGTCCATCATGGGTAACCATTATCGCATTTGACACATCAGTGTCATAGCAACCACGAGTTACCTCTGTACAGCCAATTACAGCCTAACCAACCCCATGTCATCTGAGGCATTGAGTCAGCTTGACGTCACCTAACAACAACTTTTTATTATAAACATTAATAGTTCAGCTGCCAACATTAAATAAAGAGAACGCCAAGAAAATGTGTTGGGGAGCTAATGGAAATTACGGAGGGAGGTCAGGACTCCCAGGGGCCAGTAGAAGCTGTCCTGGCTTTGTGGCTAATTTCAATGGGCCTCACTCTAGAATCCCATCTGCCACCCAGGGTTAGGGCTGGAGGAGGCAGCTCTGGCCCCTGGGAGCCCATCTGTCTCTTCACCCCTAAACAGAGATAGAAGGCCTCCAGTTCAGCTGGCTTGTGTCCCCTCTGCCTTTCTGCCAGAATCTGGGCTGATTCACTCATAAAGGACTGTCCTTTTCTCTTTCCCTCATCCCCAATTCCCTGCTGCGTGGAGGGGGTATGATATGTAACTATCTCTGCTGGGGAGAGGCTCCTGAGACGGTGAGCTTGGAGTAGACACAGTCCTGGTGAGAAAGAGCTTGATCGGAGCGAGTTGGTGGGAAACTGTGCCTGTGCGAGTCACTTGACAGCCCCAGGGGCGAAGGAGAGTCACATGCAGAAGTGTAACCAGGAACTTCCAGGGACAACAAGGAAATAAGGCCACAGGGGTTTGTACAAGAGCCAGCTCTGTCAGAAAGGTCCAGGTCCCAGCTCGCCCACCAACCAGCAGAGCCTCAGCTGGCCGCTCTCTCCCACTACCCTTAGAAGCGAGATTGTATTGCTTATGAAGGTGGGAGCTCGGCTGTCGTGGTGCATTATAATTTGGTGCTGCTGATGAAAAGTTTGACTGTTCAAATCCACTAGCCCCTCTGCAGGAGGAAGATAAGACAGTCTCCTCTGGTGAAGGTTTACCACTTCAGGAACCCAAAGGAGAGTTGTCACGAGTCAGACTCAATTTGAAGGCACCAGGCTTTGGCAGAGGGAGCTCTGGTGGCCTAGAGGTAAGAACCTGTGCTGTAGTCTGAATGTATGCAGTTCGAATCGGCCAGCAGCTCCAGAGGAGGAGTGGCAGTCTCCTCCTGTGCGATTAACTGCCTCTGAAAACCCGCTAGAAGATCAGCTACAGGTCGTACCGACTCTATGGTAGACAACAACACAAGGCTTTGGCAGGAGCCCCGCTAGTGCAGTGGACTAAGCATTGGACTACTGTTAACTGAAAGGTCAGTGGTTTGAATCCATGAGCCAGTCTCGGAAAATGAGGCAGGCTGCTCCCACAAAGATATACAGCTTTAGGAACCCTGAGGGTCAGTTCTACCCTGTCTTAGACGGTGAGTTGAAATGAGTGTATTTTGGGTTGGGTTGAATTTTATAAGTGACCTACAATACCCTCTCCTCTTCACTTCTCCCTTCTGCTTCTTTCCCTTTTGACCATTCTGCTCCAGCCACACTGATTTTTCCTTCTGTTCCTCCATCAACAATCTTGCTCCAGCCACATGACCTTTGCATATATTGACTCTGGCCTGGAACTTTCTGCCACCTGGCTCTGGTCGTGGCTGTTTTCTTCGCAAGTGACTGGCCCACTGATAGGACACTTACCCTGGGGTTTTCTCCCGATCTCTCCTAAGTTCATCCTGCCTTTCCCTCTGCTTCACGTCACCCATTATCCTTCCGCTGTCACTAGTTGATTGCAAGTTAAAGTGACCCTGTAGCACAGAGTAGATTGCCCATAGGATTTCTGAGGCCGTAAACCTTGCGGAAGCAGACGGACCACCTTCCTTCAGTGGAGTGGCTGGTAGGATTGAAACGTCCACCTTCAGGTTAGCAGCCAAGATCTTGAACCACTGTCACCAGGGCTTCTTATATCAGACATCATTCTTGGTATTCTCAGATACTGTCTTGTTTCTTTTAGTATGATTGTTAGTCCTGGGGGAGAGCAAATGGCTGATGAACTTGACTTCTAACCAGTAGGTTGGAGGTTTGCGTTCTTGAGTTTACCCAGATGTACCTAGGAAGAAAGTCCTGGTGGTTACTTCTAAAAAATCAGCCACTGAACATCCTGTGGAGGCCAGTTCTACCCTGATGTTCATGGGTCCCAGTAAGTCAGAATCGGTTCTCCGATTTGTGATCTTTCCCGCCAGGAGATAACGTCAGTCCCACAATCAGGGCCCATGCTGTCTGTGCTCTCTGTCCTCCCAGTCTAGCTGCTGAGTGGAGAGAGAAACCTGCTGGACAGCCTCAGGGGAGCTATTTCTCCCCTGAGCCTCAGTTTTTCTCATTTGTGCACAAGGGCCAAAGGGCTCCAGAGCGTCTCTGACCTTTACTCATCTGAGAAACCAGGGGAACTATTTCGGAAATCCCAGAAGAGAAGTGGCTTGCTGAGAGCAAAGAGAAGCATTTGCTTTGCAAAGTGTTAATGCCCTCAGCAGAGTCTTCTTGCTCTGGGGGAAGTCGCAGCTTCTTAAATAAGAAAGGAAAGCAGATTTTGTTTACTTGTCTCCACTGGGGGTGGGAGGGTGTGACACTCCTGGAAAGCAGGCCTCTGGTAGGGACTTGGGTGGGTCCCCTGCCCTCTCTGAGCCTTGCTTTTTCCATTGCTCAAATGAGGGGGTGGAAGGTTTGAGCCTTGGTCTCTTCGGTCTCTCAGAGGGATCATATTTAGGGTAGTATGGACTGATCAGGTGGGAGGAGAAACCGCTGATGTCCCAGAGTGCCTCTGGCATGGGCTTCGTCCAGCGAGTCCATTAATAAAACGCCTATCGGCAGGCGGCTCTCCTTTCCAAAGCTCTTTCTTGTCCATTATCTTCTGGAGCTCTGAGTGGGATGTGGGGGGTGCAGCCTGACATTCTCACCCCAGTCTAGCAGAGAAGAAAAGAGGAGAGAAGCAAAGCTCAGAGAGGTCCAGCCACCACCTGCCTCCTCAAACCCATTGCCTAACATTCACCGCTTTGGTCCTGCCTCAGTGCCTTTGCACTGCCTTCTCTTTCTTTTCTTCAGATATTTACTTTCACTTTATTAGCTGTGCTGTTATCCGAGAGAGATCAGCACTTTGAACCTATCAGTTGCTCCTTAGGAGAAAGATGAAGAAATCTCCTCTTGTTACGCTTTAGTCTTAAAACTCAGAAGTTTAAATCCACCAGATGCTCTGCTGAAGGAGGGGCAGTCTCCTCCTGTACCAGTCAGATCTGATTTGATGGTACACACGCAAAAAATAAAAAACCAAAACAAAACCCCCAAACCAAAAAACTCAGAGGTTCCCCATGACTCAGTCACACTCGACTCCATTACAATAGTTTTGACTTAGTTTGGCTCAGATGTTTCCAAGAGGACCTCCCAACATCTTGTTTAAATTGACACCCCTCTCCACTCTTCATCTTCCTACCTGGTTTTAGTTTCCTTCTTGAAATACCACGTTCTATGCTCACTTGTATATTGTCTGTCTTCTTTAGAAAATCAGCTCCACGAGGCCAGGGCTTTGCCTTGTTCAGGGCTGTGGCCCCAGTCTCCTCCCAGGTGCCGGGCACAGTGTGTACACTTACTAAATAGTGGTTGACTTCTCAGGGACACAGGTGGGAGTGACCTGTTGTTGTTAGATGCTGTCAGGTGGATTTCATTGCACATAACAGACTAGGACTGTGCTACAGAGCTTTTGCATTATCACCTTAGGCCTTTTTTCCCTCAAAGCGACTGGTGGGTTTGAACCTCTGACCTTTTGTTCAGTAATCAACCCTTTAATCATTATACCACCCATTGAGACACCATAGCAGCCCTAGATTATGTTTTTAAGACTGTAAATCTGAATGGGAATAGAGCCCTCATTTTTCTCCTGTGGAGAAGCTGGTGGCTTCAGACTACTGACCTTCCTTTGGGTTGGCTTGTTGTGTGGCTGTTGCTGCTGTGAAGTGTTGAGGTGAAATCAGCTCATAGCTGATCCTCCAGTGGGTTTTAAGAGACAGGAAAGTGTATGGAAGGGGACTGCCCATCTTTCTCTTGAAGAACAACTGATTAATTCAAACTGCATGCCTTTGGGTTGGTAGCACAACTCCTTACCCACTAGGCCACCAGAGCTCCCAGTTTCAGTTAGCAGCTGTTTAAGAAAAGTGATGATACCTGAGGGAGCTTTGGTGGCCTAGTGGCAAGAAGCTGCACTGCAATTCCAGAGGCACTCGGTTTGAATCCACCAGATGCTCTGCCTGGGAAGGAGTGGCAGTCTCCTCCTGTCTGAGTCAGATCCGATTTGACGGTACACACACACACACACACACACACACACACACACACACACACACACACACAAAATAATAAAATAAAATGAAAAAGTTTTAAAAAAAAAGTGATGATACCTGGGAAGAAAGCAGGAAGCCAGTGCAAAGGACCTGAGGCAGGACCAAAGGGGTGAAGGGTAAGAAACGTTTGAGGAGGCAGCCAATTTCTGAGCTCAGAAAGTGACCTAGAAAGAGGGGATTCCTCGGTCCCCTGCCACCTGCCCAACTTGGCGCACCGTGTGGATGTCTTCTTTCTGTGAGAGGTTCTTTCAGAATGAATAGGATCGACTGGTGATTTTAAAGTGATTGTAACCCTGACCAAGGATCACACACTTTCTCTCTTGCTTTCCTGGAGGGGATGACAGGACAAGGGGGAAAGGGACAGTATTTAGGTTCTATATCACAGATGGGTGATACTGACAAACTGCTGAGAAAAAGATACTTGATTCTGTCTTTTCTTACTGCTTTACAATTTCATTGAATGATGATAATTGTGAGTTTTTGTTGTTGTATACTGTAAATTCAGAACCGACCCCTAGCTGACCCTCTAGTGGGTTTTCAGAGGAGATTGCCCATCCTTCTCCCATGGAGTGACTAGTGGCCTTTGGGATTGCAGTGCAGCTTCTTGCCACCACTAGGCTACCAGAGCTCAGTGATAGTGGTGAACATGAAAAGAACAACGGTGATATCCACAACAGATAACTCGTGCCAGGCCCTGGGGGCTCTGAGGGCTCAGTAAGGTAATCATAAGTTTGCTGACTGAAAGATCAGCCGTTCAAACCTGCCAGGAGCTCCATAGGAGAATGATGAGGCTGTCGACTTTGGTAAATATTTACAGCCTCAGGAACCCTGTCGGGCAATTGTACTCCATCTGATAGTGTTGCTTTGAGTTAGAATCCAGTCCACAGCAGTGGGGTCACCCGACCCCGCCGTACGCTGGTGAGGCCTCCTGTGGAAGACTTTAAACACTGGGTTATTGTGCTCCAAGGTGTCGTTGAGTTGGCTGCGACCAGCAGCGATCCTAAAAAGCAAAAGACTGAAACCTTGTCCTCTCCTGTGCATCCTCACAGCGCCCTCCACGCTCAGATCCATAACTGCAGCCACTGGGTTAGTGTCTGTCATTGAGGGTCTTCTTTTTGTTCTTCATCCTCAAAGCTCCCCTGAAAGGCGGATAATGTTCGAAGGCTTCTGATTGTGCAGGTGAGAAAACGGAGGCTCGCATAGGCTAAGCATAGGGAGAATATCCGTTGGCCTGCAGAGTGCTTCTTAGAGGCAAGCGTGGTGACGCTTTGTCTCGCATATCTCAGGCATGTTACTATGAGGGGCTATTCCCAGAAAAGGGACCTCAGGCTTGGAAAGGTGGAGGGTCAGGACCCCCATTGAGATGTATTGATTCAGTGAGTACAGCCATGGGCTCAAGTGTAACAGAGATGAGGAGGATGGCACAGGGTAGGACAGGGTTCAGGTCTGTTGCTCATAGAGTTGCGAGAAGTTGTACTTGATTCGACAGCATCTAACAACAACAACAACAACAACCCAGTAGGAGGCAAACACAAGCTGGCGGTGTTCCCATCATCATCATTCACTGGGCCAGCCAGACACCCCGTCAAACCCCCTCAAGGACTGAAGTTCCATGCAGCTGAGAGGTTAAGAGTGAGGTCTCTGGAACCAGGCCACCTGTCTCTGACTCTGAGCTGTGTGGCCGTGGAAGAATGAATTGCCTTCTCTGTGCTTAAGTCTCTTCTTCTGGAAAGTAGGAATGATGATTATGATATAAAAATAATGTTGTTGTTGTTGTTTAATGCCATCGAGTCGTAGACAACTCATAGTGACCCTATGAACGAACAGCCTGAGCACTGTTCGTACATAGAGTTTCCAGAGGCAAGCCATTTTGGAAGTGGATGCCGCTCCTGCTTCCAGATAAAAATAATATTTTTATAATAATAATAATATAAAAATAATGAGCTATCAAAAATAGTAATAAGCTCTCAATGAAGACTCTCTGAGTTGATTTGTGAGATGGATGCTTAGGACAGAGACTGGCACACACTGAGTGCACAAGACACATAATGCACACCGTATGCACGTGCACACATAGGCACACTCAGCAGGCTTCCTGCGGGAGGAATTGTGTAGACAGCTAAGCTCACAGCTGAGTAGCAGCCCTTGGGTCAGGCTGAGCTCTGCTCTGGCAAGAAATTTTCCCCTGACAGGGAGTAACTGCCTCCTGTGGCCTCTGCCACCCCCTCCAGGCCCCACCCACACGCCATCCCACACACGGTCATATGCCCGTCCCTCAGCCTGCGTGTGACTCAGCCGGGCAGCTGGTCCAGATGGTGGGAGGAGGGCAGGAGCTGGGCACTGCCAGGGGTTGTCCAGGTCAGCTGCCTGACTGCAAAGGTCAAGGTGTTGGGTTTCCACCTTGCCCTGGCGCCCTGGGAGGTGGGCTCAGGACCTTGCAGAGACCAGGCGGGAAGCTCACGCCTGCTCATTGCCGAGTCCATGTTAAAATGAGGCCTTTCGTGCTCACTGGACATCTTGTGAAGGGCTGGCCCACCACCCACAGTGTGAGGGGCAGCCAGTGTTATTTTGATCAGCCCAGGACAGGAGGCTCACGCAGGCTGAGTTTCTTGCCCTCTCTCAACTGGCTGGTGGTTTGCAGAGTTTAAGCTCAGTGCGTGTGTGCATGTGTGTGTACACGTGCCTGTGAGTCCAGGTAGGAGGTGACCCACCCTGATGCACACACAGCTCAGCTTTCCTCACTGGGCTTAGATTCTTGTCTGAGCATTAGAAGCCCGTGGAAAGTCTCTCTATTTACATATCAGATCATTAGAATTTAAAATTTTTGTTTATTTTTGAACAGGTATTATCTTCACATATTGTTCAGAATTCAAATGGGCACACAAAATATCAGGCTCACTCCCCTTCCTCCCACCCAGCAAGCTCCCCTCCAGAGGCATCTAGTAGCCAGTCTCTCCTGCCAGGGCTTACACTGTGTGTCTGTAAATTAGCATGAATATGAATATGAATATGAATATTCTCCTCCCCACCAATGCTCTGCACACTCCACACACTGTGCTCATCTTTTTTTCGTGTTTAGTTGTATAGTTAGAGATCATTCCATATCAATACATAAAAGAACTGCCTCAGTGTTTTTCAAGGCTGTGTAATGCTCCTTTTCAGGATGTCCCATAATTTGACCAGTTCCTTACTCATCGGTTTTTAAGTTCTTTCTAATATTTGAAATGACAGACCATGGTGCAATGATTGCTTTCTGCAAGCACCAGTGTGTTTGTGTGGAGGGAGAGCTGAGGCCTTCTTCCTCAGAAGGCTCCAGGATCAACCAATGGGAGCTCCGTTAGGTCCGCGGCATTGCAGGCCCTGCCCCAGGGCAGCGGATGAGTAGCGGCATTTTAACAGAATTCCTAGGGGATTTGAATAAGCATTAAAATTTATGAAGCGCAGGTCTGGAGGATAGATTCCCAGAAGTGGAACTGCTGGGTCAGGAGTTAGGTGCATTTATAATTGTGACAGGTATAACCAGATTGACATCTGCAGACCTTGATGTAGGACATATTCCCACTAATAAGGCAGAAACATTTTGGAAGAATCTATCTATTTTCTATCTATCTATCTATCTATCTATCTATCTATCTATCTATCTATCATCTGTCTGTCTATCGATCTATCTATTATCTATCTATCTATGTATCTATCTATGTATCTATCTATGTATCTATCTATGTATCTATCTATCTATCTATCTATCTTTCCCAGCGCCCCAATCAATGGAGAGTAAAAGTGAGTGTGTCTAGGGGCAAACTCAGGTATCTGCATTTTACACACTTCCTAGGTGAACTTCCTAAGTTTGAAACAACTGGCCTGTATCCCTTTGAAACCAGAGGTTCTTGAGGATTCCTGGGAAGCAGAGCTATAATAACCTGTAACTCTCCGTTCAGGGATGACATACTCAAATGCTTGAAAGGGCCAGGTAGACAGTACTCCTGACTGAAGTTGGTGGTCAGTACTCCTGACTGAAGTTGGTGGTTAGCTCTATATTGACACCAAGTAAAAAACTCGCCGTCTGTCAATTTGTCTAATTTTGGCTTGAATGTTACTGTGATGCTGGAAGCCATGTGAACAGTATTTCACAAGTCAGGCGAGTCAACCATGGTAGATTGGTTTCAGTGGAGTTTCCAGAGTATGGTAGACTAGGAAGAAAGGCCTGACATTTTGCCAGGGAATACTTTATGGATCTCAATGGAGCACTGGCTCATTTTGAGTATATGACTGGAAGGATCAGTCACTAGTGGACATAAGATCACCATGAGAAGGGATTAATTCTATCTATCTATCTATCTATCATCTGTCCATCCATCCATCCATCCATCCATCCATCCATCTCTCCATCCATCCATCCATCCATCCATCCATCCTATCTATCATCTATTCAAAGTGCTCTAGTGGGGCAGTAGTTGAGTCCCCAGCTGCTAGCTTAAAGGTCAGCAGTTCAAACCCACCAAATGTAACAGTCTGTTTCTGTGAAGATTTATAGCCTTGGCAACCCTATACAACAGTTCTGTTGGGTCTTTACAGGTCTTCTGTGATGGGATTCAGGTCTGTCCTTCACAGGGTCACTATGAGTCATATTCTACTGGACAGCATCTCACAAAAACAAAATCAACAACATGAGTCAGAACCAATTCAGAAGCAGCAGGTCTCGCTACCTAAGTTAAAGCTGATTTAGAACAGGTGCAAGCCAAATAATACAGCATTTCTGCTGAAAGGGAGTCATTAATCCATGAGCGTGTGACATCTAGAGCTCTTAGCGTGCTTTTACTGTTCATTTTGGTAATAATCCATGCTGTTTGGGAATACTCAGATCTCCACCTTCCACCCAATGTTAGAATCTCCCTTAGGTATTAAGTTTCCCACTTTGCAGATGAGAAAACTGAGCCTGGAATGGGAAATAGTGGTTCTGAAGTCCTGCAGAACAATTGAATCTCTACTTAACGTCTGTAGGGCAAACCCGATGGCACCTAACAATAGTCACAATATAGGGCAACATAAGCGCTTGGGGAGTGAGGGGACAAGTAGGAAAGACATGACGGCACACAAGCCAGTGTGAGGTGCGCAGTCACATACATTGGCTCCTTGCGCTACAGTTGTTCTCAGGAACGAGGGAAGGTTTCCGTAAAGGCTATCAGGCTGCTAAAGGCATTGCTGTTTGTTCTTGTTGCTGCTCTGCTTTTTTCAGTGGTGATTCAGCCCTGTAATGTAAACATTTTCTGTAAAAAAGTTGAATAATCAATCGTTAGTGTTTTTCAGGCCACACAATCCCTGTTGAACTCACTCAACATTGCCCTTGTGGCATAGAAGCAAGAGAATGGGTGAGGCCCTGTGTCAATAAAACTTTATTTATAGACACTGACATTTGCATTACAGATTGTGTTCACATGCCACGAAATAGTCATCTTTTGATTTTTGTTTTCCCTTGAGCCACTTAAACTTGTGAAAGCCATTCCTAGCTTGCAGGCTGTACAGAAACAGATGGCGGGATGGATTTGGATGGGAGGCTACAGTTTTTGGACCCTTGATTTAAAAGACAAAGGCGAGTGTGCCAAGCACACGAGGGAAGGGTGTGCCACACAGTAAGAATGGCAGGTGCGAAGAGAAGGAGGTGGCAGGGAAGTAACTGGAAAGTTGGCATCAGGGCGTAGGATTTGTAGCTCCAGATTCAGTAGCCTCTTGCCTGCCCACAAGTTGAAAACTCAAATAAATGAAGTGGGCTGGGTGCGGACTGTGCCGAACAGGAGAGAGAGTGGTCCCACCTCAGTCCCTGCCAACTGCTGCCATTTTGGTCCAATTATTCCGGAGACGATTTATTCAAGAGCATTCCCATGGAGTGCCAGGAGAACAAAGAAATCTGTGCTGGAAGCAGTACAGGCAGAGTGTTCCTTAGAAACGAGGATGGTGAGACTGTCCCACGTACTTTGCACGTGTTAATCAGGAGGAACCAGTTGGTCCCTGGAGAAGAAGAGCCTCGAGCTTGGATGAGCAGAGGCTGGGCAGGAAGGAGGAAGAGCAGTGTCGTGATGGGCGTTCAGAGTAGCAGCAACAATGGGTTCGGACATAGCAATGACCGTGAAGGTGGCACAGGACTGGGGTGGGCTTTGATCTGCTGTGTGGATGACCCAGGTGATGACGTCTAAAAACAGTGCAAGCGTTGAGTACCTTTCTAAGCCCTGGGGAATCAGTAGTGGTCAACAGTGTAAGGACACAGTTTATGATATAATGAAGAAGACAGGTAGTGTTGCAGAATGTTGGGGAGGAAGGGAGGGTCTCTGGCCAGGACAGATCGCCTAAGCTCCAGATAGGTGCAAGCCTCCCAACAGCCTTTAATACGGGGTAGAGAAAGCTCCCCTGTTTGGCTGTACAGGATTGAGAAAGCTCCCCACCTGGGAAGACGGCTGCTGGGTCTGTTGAGCTGGGAGTGGTCCGCACGAGGCTGAGGTTCTCCTATCCAATGCGCATGTCCCACATCTAAGCCCACCCTATCCTGTCTTCCTGTTTATAAGTGCACTGCAGATCCCAATAAAATTGACCTGGATTGACTCTCTGATCCTCTCCTGGAGTGGTTTTTCTCCTTTGTGCTTACCCCCATCAGGGTGTCACTGTGGTTGCCGGTGAACAGACAGCGACAAGGTAGTTAACATTTTAAAAAAAAGAATGCAACTCATTGCTATTGAGATGGTTATATGCTCACGGCTAGCCTTCCAGTGGATGTCTGGAGGCTGTAGTCACGCAAGTGGAGATTGCCAGTCTTTCTCCTTTTGAACCAGTGGTTGGATTTGAACTGCCAGAGATGCGTGGCCCTTGGGTTAGCACTGAAACTCCCTACAGACTACTCCACAAGAGCTCCCCAACAAAAGAAACAGATAAGTTATAGGGAACTCTGGTGGCCTAGTGGGAAAACGATGTGCTGTCAACCAAGAGGCACTTGGTTCAAATCCACTAGTTGCTCCATGGGAAAGAGATGAGCGATCTCCTTCTATGTAATTCCAGTCCCTGAAGATCCCCCTAGAGGGTTAGCTATGAGTCAGTTCTGACGTGAAGGCACATCACAACATTGTATTTTGTCCCTGGAGTGTGTATACAGTTAATGTGCTTGGCTGCTGACCAAAAGGCCGAAAGTATGAGTCCATCCCAAGACACCTGGCAGAAAGGCCTGCTGAAAACCAGCCACTGGCACTCCAAGTGGAGCTCAGCTCTGCCGGGACACCTGTGGGCCACCGTGAGTCAGACCATCCCAATGACAGCTGTTGGATGTGGTGTGTCAGTGCCGATGATGCTAGAGAGGAGTCAGGTGTAGTGTGAGCGTATAGATGGCCAGGCTCCGGACGCAGGGCGTATGAGAGTAAAGGCTGAAAGGATTCAGAGAATGAGCTGTGGAGATAAACCCAGGAGAAGAGCAGCCCAGGCAGTTATTGTTGTGTACCATCAGGACCGACTCATAGCTGAGCCTCCAGTGGGTTTTCAGAGGCAGCAAGTCACATGGGAGGAGACTGTCCATCTTTTTCCCACAGAACAACAGGTGCATTCAAACCACATACCTTTGGAATTGAATTGCAGTGCAGCTTCTTACCACTAAACCATCCCACAGCTCCCTAATCCAGGGAGAGGGAGTAGCACAGGAGACAGCTTTTCTGGAATGTTCTAGACACCAGTGGAGGAAGATTCTGTGCAATTAGAGTTGTGGTGGTAAGGTGGGGAGTGGAAGGAGCTCAGGGCAGAGAGGTGAGGGGGGGCAGGTGAGGCAGGAGTTTGTGGGCCACAGTGAGCACTTAGCTTTGGTTGGGATGAGGTGGGAGCCACGTGGGCTTCTGGGGAGAGGAGCGCATTCCCTGACTCCACTAAATCCAGGGAATGGTGGCTGGAGCCAGCAGATAGTAGCAGACATGAGAAGAAGCCATTGAATTATAGATATCTGCATTTTGCAAATGGAACTATGCAATTTGCTGACATTTGGAAGTTAGGGTCTGAAGAAGGAACTCTGGTGGCACAGTTATTAAAGTGTTCACCATCAAAAGGTTGGTGGTTCAAATCCATGGGCTGTTCTGTCAGTAGAAGAGGAGGCAGTCTGCTTCCAAAAAGATCGAACATTCCATGGGCAGCTCTCCTCTGCCCTTCAGGGGCCTTGTAAGTCAGAATTGACCTGAGAGAGTGGATTGGGTTCTGCTTTGGTTAAGGTCTAAGGAATGTAGACATTACGGTGAAAACTTCAGTAAGCAGTTTCTGGTGAAGGAGCCCACCTGAAAAATGTGTCCTATTCAAAGTCTATCACCTAATAAGCAGGTTTGGACACCCTCCATGTTTGAACTCTCTCATCATTAATATAATTTTTTTCCTAATCTAGTATCTTTTTCCAAACTAGACTGAAAGCCATACTTAATTAAGAGTGAGGATGGTGATTTTTATTTCTTGGAGTCATAAAGGAATTAGTGTGCGGGGAAGGGGCCTTTTCCATTCTCCTGTTAACCTGTTCTGTAGAAATCTATGAAACATCTAACGTTGCAACAGGAGAACCAAAATGGCCACACTCTAGTGGGCATTGATGTGACACTGTATTCACACATTGACCTCCTCTGTCTCGCTGGGCTGTTGACATCGAGGGTGGGAGGATGCCCTGGTTCACATGTGCCCAGTGCTCTTCTTGAATGCTTTTCCGAGGGACCCAAGCCCCACCTACCACGTCCAGCTCCATTACCCTCAGACCCTGCAAAACTTGAAGTAACTCCACTTCTCACTCTACTCCCCCAAAAGATTTTTATCCCTGAAAAACAATGCATTATCTGCCCTTTAAGATAAAGCCCAGCCTTGCCAGATACCTCAGAAGACAGTGACAGTCCAGCCCCTATTATGTTTAGGTCTGGCTCTCTGTATCCAGCTGGAGCTGGCTCCTGCCCCAGTGACCCTACCAAGGGCCACTGTTGGTTTCGGCATCAAACTACAGCAGCCTCTTCTCAGCCCTCAACCACTCTGGGTTTATGATATGCTGTTTACCAGCCCTTCCTTCTGGAAGCTCTGGTCTCTGTTTGCTCCTATACAGTTGCTTGTCCCTGCATCCCCTCCCTTCTCCTCAGACCTCTGAGGCTCTTGCTGCCTCCCCCACCCCCTCACTTCAGCACTAAGTGCCCCAGGTCAGAGGACAGAGCACTCAAATGCCTGCAGGGCCTGGAAGGGAAATAAAATAATGGGAGTGGATTGTGCTCTTTAGACACAAGCTCACTTTCATTGTAAAATAACAAATGATGACACATTAGATATTTAACACGTGCCCATCACAGCTCCAAACATTTTCATACATTGTTGTTGTTAGAGGCTGTTGACCTGCTCCAGCTCATCAAAGTCAAAAGTCAAGTCCATCTGTTTTAGGGTGATTTTCTTCTTCACTGCCCTCCCCCAACATGTTGTCTGATTCAAAGAACTAACTCCACCTGAGAACATGCTCAAAGTATGTGAGACACAGTCCCGCCATCCTCTCCTCTTGACTCAACCTGGGCTGTCCTTCATCCAAGACTGATGTGTTTGCTCTTTGGGCAGCTGCTTGTATGGTCAGTAGTCTTCGTCAATACCACAATTCAAGGACATGCCAAGCCACTACAATTCTATGTTAACCAATGTGATTTTCGTAACGTCCTTTAAGGTGTCTATAATTTAGGGACCTCTGGTGACCTCGTGGTAAGTGGTGACCACTGCCAATGCAAAGGTACATGGTTCAAATCCACCACCTGCTCCATGGGAGAAAGATGGGCAGTCTCCTCCTGGGTGATTTACTGCCTCTAAAAACCCACTGAGGGTCAGCTATGGATTGGTTCAGACTCAAAAGTACTCAACAGTATTTCTTTTTCAGGCCCTAAATTAAGCTCACTTGAAGATCAGAGGTCAGAGGGGGACATGTGACACTTCACTCAGGAGCACAGAAGCACAAGGAAGCTTTTGCCACAAAGCCATTTGCCCACAGTCTCACAGCTTGTTGGAGGCAGAGTTAGGACTTGAAGCCATAGTGTCTGAGTGGAACCACCACACTGCAACTTTGATATCACTTTCTCGCCTAGTGGCTATTTTAGAGGTAGTTGTGGATGCTAAGTTGTTATCCTAAATCTCTTCGGCCTTATGGGAAAAGATACCTGGGCCTTTTGTAATTGAAAAGTATTAAGAATAGTCAGCCGGAGTTATAAAATGGTACAGTTTGGAAAATTGTTAGCAGTTTTTCAGATTGCTAAGCATACAACTCAGTGCAAAAAAACTTCACAAAACCAAACCCACCCCAGTAAAAACAATGCTGTGGACTTTGGGGTGGTGGTGTCTGGCACTCACTAATCATGTCAGACATGGCTCCTACCCTCACATACTAACACTTTTCTAACACTTCTAACGCCAGCTGTTTTTTCCAGGACACTCATTACTTCTCTCCTGTGTGTAATAGTTTGTTGCAATGACCACACAGTGCTCACAGATTATACTCACAGTAATGAGGCTTATGAGGGATGTTGCTAAGACGGGCTAGTCCTTGGAAAGGGACATCACGCTTAGAAGGGTACTGCAGAACCTCAGCGAGATGGTTTGACCCAGGGATTGCAGCAATGGGCTCCCGTATGTCAGAGATTGTGAGGTTGGCACAGGATAGGACTGTTTTTTCAGATCTGTTGTTCATAGGGTCGCTATGGATTGTACTTGACTCGACAACACCTAACAACAACAGGTTACAATTCAGGATCAGGAATGATTAGGTACCTTCAATCAAGACAGCCTCTTCCCAGCCATGTTGAAAGGCAGGCTGGCCCCTTGGCCTTTTGGACCGGCCTCTGTCCTGCCAGGCAAGAGTAAAGCACTGTTCATTCTGCTGTTTCCAGTATCATGACACCCTATTCTGCCAGTAACCTAGGCCCAAAGGTGCTCAGTAAGATTGGGCCGCCATGGTCAGCAAACAAAAACAAATGCCCAAGAACACCTCCCACCAGCAAAGCCCTCCGCTTTCTTGCTCCGGGAGCCAGGAGCCAACCGCCCTGTTTTATACTCCTCTCCTGGGTTCTGCCACTCCTGCTGCCGCCTCCACTGCTGCCATCTCAGCTTGTGTCCTTCTGAGGGCCTGTGCCATCTCTGATGCTCCTCAGCCCTGCTTCATGCAGGGATCTCAGTTCCAATGGGCACACCAAGCTTACTGACTCAGTTCAAGTCTGACAGGATGGCAAAACTAACCAGCCTCCTCGTTTGCATGCCTTATCTGCACGGGAGCTTCAGTGGCGCAGTCTTTAGAGAAATGCCTCCTCATCCAAAGGCTGAGCATGGCTCTCTGATGCTTCAAATTCACCGATGGATCCTCAGGAGAAAGATGGGCAGTGGAGGTTCACTATGGGTGGGGACAGTCTCCATGGCAATGGGAATGAATGACCTTCAAAGTACTGTCTCCCTTGTTTACAATACTAGCAAGTTTTCCAATCCCCTTGGTGGGTGGGAGTTACAGTGACCATGGCTAGAAAAAGCATGTGCAAGTCACAGTAATCCCATGTTGGGGAATTTATTGAAGAAAAATTGACAGTTCAGTTGGAGTATCCTCACCTTGCACGTGGGAGACCCTGGTTTGATGCCAGGCTGATGCACCTCGTAGGCAGCCAGCACCTATACATGCACGGAGGCCTGGGTGTTGACAAGGTGCGTGCCGACCAGGCTTCAGTGGTGCTTTCAGACTATGTAGGACAAGGAAGAAAGGCTGGCCGTTTAGATCTGAAAAGCAGCCAGTGAAATCCCTGTGAAGCTCATGGGCCCAGCCTGCAGCTGATCACGGTGATGGCTGGGGCCCGGGCAGCGTGGAGTTCCACTGTGCATGGCCACTGTGTGTCACATGCGACTCCATGTCCTTTGACAACAGTGTCCACATGGCGACTCGTCCGTGAATGTTTATAGTAACTTCAGTCATAGCAGCCCCCAAAGTGGACACAGCCAAAGACCATCACAGGGCATAGGGGTGAACAAATTGTGGAAGATCCACACAATAGAACCCCCTAAAAACTCAAGCCCCAGTGCCACCCAGTGGGTTCTGACCCCTAGGAACCCTCCATCGGGTTTCCAGGCTGGAAATCTGAATGGGAGGAGACAGTTCATGTTTCTCCTGCAGAGCAGTGTGGTGGGTTTGAACTGTTGACCTTTTTTTTGTTAGCTTTGTACAGTGTTACAAGCACTCCTAATGGAAATCCACTTGACAATAAAAACTCTGACTCCGAGCTGACTCTGTGTTGGGTTTCTGAGGCTGTAAATGGCTCAGGAGGAGATTGCCCGGCTTTCTTTCGCCTGTGTGGCTGCTGGTGGATTCGCACTGTTAGTGAAAAGCAACTCGTTACAGATGATGCCGCCAGAGCTCTGCAGTACTTGGTGTTGGATTACCCAGTAAGCACAGTTTATTTCCTAATCTGTAGTGCACAGTTTCACCACATCAAAGACTCTACTGCTAAACATGGCTGGCACCTGTTTCTCTCCCAGCCCCACCGTGCTTACCTACAGAATCAAAGCCTCATTTCAAATTTACATCCCTATGCAGGGACCCATCTCATAAAGCGGTAGAGGTAGAGTACCTGTAAGCGAAGTAAAGGCGGAGTTATGTGTGTTTATTTACTAACCTTTAGTGAATAGTTTTACATGTTTTCACAACATTCATTACTAATTACTGAGCAAGCCTCCACTTTGAAAATCATATTACCTCTGAAGCTGCTGATGCATGAGATTATGTGGATGGATCTCAAACTCTTCTGCCAACTGAAGGCAGACAGACAGACACAGCAGGATGCATGCTGTAAAATTCTAATGAGGGTCTAGAACGGATAAAATCAGAATGGGAATCATAAGAATGGTTGCCAACTGGGAATGGGGCTTGACTGGAAGGGGACCTGAGAGAACTTTCTGGGGAGTCAGAATGGATCCCGATCCAGACGGTGGTCCCATGGTGTAGACATCTGTCGAAAGGATTTGAATGATATGCTTTATATATTTACTATCAGTAAATTTTACCCAATAATTTAAAATAACCATCAAAAACTGCTGTAGTACACCGATGTGTTAAGGGTAGTTATGTGCAGAAGGACAGTGGAGTTATAGGTGATTTTCACTTTCTTCTAAATGCTCATCTGGGCTTTTCAAGGTTTCAAGGATCCAAGGTTTGTTGTTGTATGTCGCCAAGCTGATTCAGCATGGCACACAACGTATGTGTCTGACTGCTAACCGCAGGCCCAGTGGTTCAAATACAGCAGTTGCTTCAAGGGAGAAAGATGGGCCCTTCCTCTCCTGGAGATTTACAGCCTAGGAAGCTGATGGAGGGCTGGACCACAGTTGGGCGTGACAAAGCAGAGCATCTTTACAAGAACAGATTGCCAGGTCTTTCTCCTGTGGACCCACTGATGGCTTTGACAGTTCAGTTATTGGCTAAGCACTTGACCATAACACCACCAAGTCTCCTTTTCCAAGGTTTAAAATCCCAAACCCCAAAACTCAAGTGGAGTCAATACCAGTTCCCGGAGAACCCTCCATCGGGTTTCGAGGCTGTAACTCTGCACCAGGGGAGATTGCCCGTCACTCTCCTCTGAGTAGCTAGTGGATCTGAACCATCAGTCTTTCAGTTAGCTGTCCAACAGGTGACACACTATGTTTGAGTCTGTAGCCTCAAAACCAAACCAAGGTCACTTGCACAGAGTCAGGTCCAAGACACAGGAACTCTCGTTGGATTTCCCAGCCTGAACATCTTAACTGGAGGAGACGGCCCCTTTCCCTCCCGTGGAGTGCTGGTGGATTTGAACTGTCCGTGCCCATGGGCCTTTAGGCCTTACACATATACACACACTCTCACACACGTGTCTATATATATGTATGTTGTTGTTGTGCATCAGTGGGTTAGAACCAACTCAGAGCTGACCCTCCAGTGGGTTTTCAGAAGCATTAAATCACTAGGCCACCAGAACTTCCTTATATAAGGATGGGCAGTCTCCTCCCATGCAATTAACTGCCTCTGAAAACCTGCTGGGGTGGGGGCAGGGGCTGAGCCATAGGTTGGCTCTGACTCTACAGTACACAACAACACACACACATAGACGCACACACGCATGCATATATGTGTAATGACATTTATGCAGAAAAGAGAGATAGACCTTTTTGTACTTTTATGTATTTATTCTTTTTCCTTTTTGATGGAGGAGTATTTTTTAAAATATGAAAGGAGAGGGTCATGGAGAGAGAAAATGAGATAGAGAAAGAAATCTTACTAAGTCTATCTTGATATCTCTCTGAAAGGCCCCCTTCTCCTTGAAGCCTTTCTGGATTTTTTTTGTTTAAACCTTTGCCTCCCTCTCAGTCCCCTTCCTGGACCCCGCAGTCTTCAGGTGGCTCACCCCCCTAGACCCCTCAGCCCCCTGCTCACTCACCGCCCACACCCCTCACCGTCTTCCTCCAGTCCTTTCCTCTGAGTTCCCTCATCACGCTCCAGGCAAGGGTATGTTCCACTCTTTCACACTTTCACTCATCACCCAGGCCCACCCTGGCTGACGAGGAACTGAGGTTGTGACCTTCCAGTCCTCAGGGTTGGGGACAGCTACTTCGGGGACTCCCAGAGACTTTGTAGAAGAAACTCCAGCCTCCCAGGAAGAGTTGAGCCCACAGTGTGTGGTTTCCACACACTGAATGGGAGGCTGGTGGGGAGGGGGCTGCAACCTGCTGCCTTTTGCTCTCCTCTCCCTTCGGACCCCCCCCCCCAACGCTGCCACACCGGCTCCAAGGGAGCTTAATTTACAGCCAGCACCCCATTCTTGGGACCCAGAGAGTGAGTGAATGCTGGTGTGATATTTGGCTGGGAAGCAACTGGGTCACTTGCATTGTTTTCTGTCTCAGTCTGCACAATAGAAGTTTTACCGAAGCTCAGGGAGCGTCTGCAAAGTGCCTTCCTCTGAGAGGGAGGCACTCTGGCCAGGGATTTTGGCGGCTTTCTATCTTGGGATCCAGGCAGATGTGTGGAGGGGCCAGGGCAGGGCTATGGAGGAGGCACATGTCACAGTCGTGGCATGTGAGATGATGAAGGTGTTGTGCTGCAGATTAATGGAGGAGGGGGGTGTGCTGGAGAGGGTGGCCTGGCAGCCAAGCCAGAAGCTGTGGGGACAGTCCAGCTGGAGGAGGAAACCAGAAGGGACAGAGAGGTTCACATCACCAGAAAGTTCTTTCCATCTCTAAATCAAATTCCAGACCCACATGCTTCTCTTTGTTTCCACCAGGCTGGGCCAAGGCAAGCCTGCCTTCCTCCTCAGCCTGTGTGCGAGTCTGTCTCTCTTTCTAGGGGATGAACAGCATAGCTTCTCATTGTCTTCCTGTTTTCGAAGCCCAGGCTCTGATTTATTCTGTGTGTCTCTGGGCAGGTTATTTCACCTCTCTGGGCCTCAGTTTCTTCTTCTACAATACGATTATGGTGCTGACCACTTGAAACAGTTGTGATCATTTAATAAGTTAACATAGAGAAAGCACGTAGAATAATGCCTAACACACACAAACTCATTACCATTGACCTGGAACTTACTCAGAGCTGATCTTCTGTTGAGCTTCCAGGTCAGTAAATCATACTGAAGGAAACTGCCCATCTTTCTCCCAAAGAGCCTCTGTTGGACTTGAACCATGAGAGAGAGTCTTGGCCCTTGAGGTTTGTAGTGCACCTCCCTGTAGACTACACCACCAGAGCTCCTTGCCTGGCATGGAATCTTGCTAGAAAGGGATTAGCTATGCCTGTTTTCATTATTAAAGGCCGTTCTCCATCCGGCAGTCTGCGTGACAATTTAAAAGTCAGAATCCAACAGTTTGTGTGACAATTTAAAAGACAGAATCAGCCCGTGTCACACCCTTAATTAAATCTGTCTTTTAACTCTCAGTGTCCTCTGTAATGAGCATCCGTCCAATCCACTTTTTGCTTAGGGCCTATTGAGTGCACCCCTTTCCATGTTACTTGTTTGACTTTGTCTTCCACTTTTCTCCTCATTAGTCATTTCTGTTACCTTTCTGGCCTTCTTGATGCTTCTAGGATGTTCCAAGCTTGATTCGGCCTCAAGGCCTTCCCATTTGCCATTCCTTTTGCCTAGAAAGCCCTTCCTCTTGCTTTCTGCAGAGCCGGTCTGGTTCAGCATTCAGATTCCACTTTAACCTTCCAAGGCGAGCCTTCCCAGAATGCCTTATTCATCAGCCTGGATTTGATACCTCCCTGTGTTTCTCTGTGAGCACTTCAAAAGAATGAATTAAGAATTGAAGACTATAGGATTTCTCATGGGAGATTATATGAAGAGTGATGCTAGCTGTGCAGTGGAGCAGTGGGTAAGGCCTGCTGGGGAAGGGACAGATAGTTGATTCAAATTGGAACACGTTTTTGACGTGCCCCTAAGATGGCTTGGGGAGGTGACCACTGTGCACTCTAGATGAGTCTGAAGTAATTTGGGGACAAAGGTTAGAGCTGGAGAAAGGGATCTGGAAGCTTCACTATGCACATAGTATATTCATCAGGATAATTCTGGCAGCAAGTAAATGAAGACCCAACTCGTGAAACAATTTTCATATTTAAACACTATGAAAAATGTATCCTGAAGTAAGGAAGTCCCAAGGTTAGTGAATTCAGTGGCTCAACAGTGGCATCAGGGATCCAAGTTATGTCCATCTTTCCAACCACCATATTGACAATATCTCCCTCATGGTTCCAGCATAGCTGCTGTGGCTCCAGGCATTGCATCCTCACCAACAACATTGACAGATCAGAAAATGGGAAGAGGTGCCTGTATCTTATTTAGAGGTTGAAAAAAACATTTTCCAAAGTCCCCAGCTTATTTTCCTCAAAGTCTTCATCAAGTCTTACTGGTTAAGATAATTTTATGTACCTGTTCCCCAGGCTATCAGATTTAAGAAAATTAGTCTACCATGATTGCCTGTGATTGAGATTCACCCACTGGGGTTGAATAAGAACTCATTTCCTCCAGAATCATATGGTGGCCAACTTAAAACCCGAGGTTCCGTTAGGAAGGGAGAGAAAGAAATGGTTGGTGAGTTTGCATCCAATGAATGAATGGGTTTGCATTCTTGGTTGGATGTAGAAAAGAAAAGCTGACCATGTTCCTACTGTCTGTCAGAGAAAACCAGTAGGTGCTGGCAGTGCAAGAAGAGAATAGAGAGGTGGATGAGTGAGGCCACTCTCATCATTTAGATAAATGTTCTTTAAGAAGGAGGAAGATGGCACTGTGTAGGGTGAGTGACCAAGCAAAATCAAGATGGAGGAACAGTCACTAGATTTAGACTTTAAAGTCCAAACTGGTGGCCTTGATGACAGCAGTTACAATGAAATGATGGCTGACCTTGGAATCCATGCCTGCATCCTCTCTGCTCCTACCAACTCCATGCCTTACGAATACTTACCTGTATTCTTAGAGAAGCCTCTTTACTGACCCCTCAGACTTGAGAGGATGATATCATATTACAGATGACTTCTCAAGGAGCTCTGGTGGCCTAGTGGCAAGGAGCTGCAACTACAATCCCAGAGGCACACGGTTCAAATCCACCAGATGCTCTGCAGGGGAAGGAGGGACAATCTCCTCCTGTACCAGTCAGATCTGATTTGACGGTACACTCACACAAAAATAATAAAATTTAAAAAAAAAAGAAGACTTCTCAAGAAGAAAAAAAAAATCAGAGTCGTTGCCATGGAGATGAACTCATCTCATGGCTGACCTTCCAGTGGGTTTTCAGAGGCTGAGACTATCTACCTTTCTTCTGAGGAGCCGCTGGTAGATTCGAACCACCAGAGAGGCAGAGACAGCTTCCTGCAGTCCAAGCCACCAGAGTTCAGTAGCCAGGATAAGGAAATGGTAATGACTTTGGTCAGCAATGAGGACCCACTGGCAGTGCTTGACCAAGAGAATCACTTGATGACAGATAGTTTCATGATTGGACACATGACCCAAGTTGGTCCAGTCAGAAATAGTCTCCCAAGACACTCCTGAGAAAGAGGCAGTTCCTTTCTTGGATTACCTCGATCCAGCTGTGTCTGAAGCTAACCTTACATAAGCCAGTACAGTATTTCCTTTTACTCTGGTTAGAGCTGGATTTTTGCCCCTCATTTCATAAGGGACCTTGAGTAGCATGGTGAGAAGAGATTTGAGGAATGAGAGTCTGCGTATGGACAATGAGGGTACTAAGGTTGATCTTCGATGTCACTTCTTTCCTTGGGAGGATAGCAGTCTTACTTGGGAGAATGGTGATCTCCTTAAATTAAGCAAGTGTGGGTGACAACACATTCATTTAGCGAATTCCTACACAGTTGGTGGCTCAGTCCAGACACCTTGCCTTCACTAAGCATGTATTCTAGTGACTCAGGAAATGGTAGCTACATTCATTCTGTTCCTACAACTGCCATCATCATCCCCATTTATAGATGCAGGAACTGATGTCTCTTGAGGTGAAGTCACGCAGCCAGTAAGGGATGGCATACTCATCCAACTTCATCTCCTTGTAATTAATTTCCAAGCCAGCTCTATCCCTCACAACAGGCTGGCGCTCAAGGGAGCATGCCCGTGTGACAGGGACAGTGACTTCACGCTCAATGGAGAACGCTACATCTTGGTAGAAAGAAGCGGAATAGGAATTTCTCTACGTCAATGCTGCAGGAATCCTCTGCAGGATAGAAATGTGATCAGAATGAGAGTAAGATTTGATTTGCTGATGATGATGGCTTAGAACTGGAAATGAGTTTTTTGCGATCAGATGAATTAAGAGGTTTTTTCAAAGGAAGGATGCTGGTGGCAGGGTCTTAAAAGAAAGGAAAAGTATTGATGGGTGGGTGTATAAGACTTTGGCGGCCCACATCACTCTGTGTGTCACATCCTCATGCTGGTGCTGAGTCAATTTCTTTTTCTCCCTTATTTTCTATTTATTGGATGCTGATGGGCATGTGTGTGTGTGTGTGTGTGTGTGTGTGTGTGAGAGAGAGAGAGAGAGAGAGAGAGAGAGAGAGAGAATGGAGTCCTGGCTAGCGTGGCTTGCCAGCTTTTGTTGTTGCTGCTGAATTAATTAGCCCCCTGCCAATAGCATCCAGACCTTGCAGGTCTGCAGGCCCAAGATAGACACACAGTGATGCATTAAAAAGACGTCTCCAACAGGAGCTGGGTGACTCATACACATTTCTTCTGGGACGAATAAAAATACCGGAGTGAAAGATGGATTAGTCATTGGAGCGCAGTTCGCTGTTGTGAGCCGAGGCCCCCACAATTGCTCCTGCTCCTCATTAACTGTGGAAATTTGGAAACTGCACCCCTAACTGGTCATGTAGGATGAAGCTTGAGCGGGTAGGTGGGAAGCAGGGGAGATTGGGGCTGGTCTCGGTGGAGCAGTGGCAAAGCTGAGAACCAGGCCGTGCCCAGGACTGGGCTCAGCTACTGCCCAGGATCAGCTGTGCACGTGGTCTGCGGCTGGTTTCTGTTCTGACTGGTCTTTGCCTCACTGTCGCTGGAGACCTCCGCTAAATCAAAGCCATTCATTCATCCACTCATCTGCTTCTTCATTTAGTCAGTCAGTCATAGTCAAGGTGATGTGTTAGGCTCCATGTGGGACCCAAACATCGATGAGAAAAGATTGTCAAGGAGCTAAGATGAGGAAATATGGCCAAATGGCTTCAAGGAAATTTAGGGAAAGGAGAGCTAACTCTTTTGGCTGGTTGAGCAGTTGGCACACTCTGGCTCTTAGACCACTGTTTTTTTTTTATTTTAAATAAAGCTTTATTGAAACATAGCCTGGCCTAATTAATCATTTACACATTGTCTTTGATTGCTATAGCATGACAAGGACAGAGTTAAATAGATGTAACAGAGTTGTGACTTACAGTTGTTATGTGCCATCAAGTTTCCTGAGATTCATAGCGACTCTATGCCCAACAGCCCTAAACCCTGCTCTATCCTGTGCCAATCTTACTGTCTTTGACATGCCTATCCTCATTACCCCAGTGACTGAATCAATCCACCTCATGGAGGGTCTTCCTCTCCTATGCTGTCCCTCCACCCTCCCAAGCATGACGTCCCTCTCAAAGGACTGGTCCCTTCTTGCAACATGTCTAAAGTATGTCAGATGAAGCTTCAGAATCCTTGCCTCCAAGGAACAACCTGATTTAAGCCTCTCCAGGATGAACCTGTTCCTATAAGGCTTCAAATGCTAGCTCTCTAGATTTTCACAGGAAAAAAAAAATCCTGACCCTTAGGTTTGGTTGGGTTTTTTTAAAAAAGGATTTTGTAGTTGTAAACACTAAATACATTATAACAATTTCATTCATGGTAAAAGGGGTGCTAACTACCAGTTTCAAGGAGGTCAACCTTAGTGACTATGTCACCAAGAACAGTGCCACTGAACTGACTACTGCTCATGGCAACCTGATAAACAACAGATCTGAACCTTGCCCTATCCCTCACCATGCTCGTGATCTGATATACATGAGCGCATTGTTCCAGTCACTGTGTAGATCCGTCTTGTTAGGTATCTTCCTCTCTTTCTCTGGCCTTCCACGTTTCTCCACGAGGTAACTTTTTGCAAGGACTGGCTGGCCCCTTCCAACAACATACACAAAGTAAGCGAGATGAAGTTTCACCATTCCTGCCTCTCAGAGGCACCCTGGTTATACTTCCAACACTGTCGTCTTTGGTGTTTTGGCAGTTCATGGGATAGTCAGTACTCTGAATGACGGGCTTTGTTTCTTGCTCTGTCATCCTTATTAGAAATGGATAAGTAGACTATGATTTTATTGCCTACCTTTAGAAATGGGTAAGTTGACTATGGTCTTACTGGGTAGGGTTATTATTATTCTAATAGTAGGGTTATTATTAACTGCTGTAACACAGACCTCAAAGCACGTAAGGCCTCAAGCTCAATGCTAGTTTTATTTCTTACTCCCCTGATAGTCCAGGGTGGAGTTACCGGTCAGTGGCAATGCTGGCCTCCATGTTCTCAGGTTCACAGTCACCCTGGGGAGTTGTCATCCCAAACAGGTAGGAGGGAAAAAAAAGAATGAAGATGAGCTCGTGGGAACTTTCCTGGCTGGCCGGGATGGTGATAATGAGTATCTATCTCTCTGGGTCACATGCATTGGTCAAAACTCAACTCACATGGCTCTACCCACCTGCAAGGGAGGTTGGATAATGTAGTTTTTTCTATATACTCAGGAAGAAACAAAAATTTTATCTGGTGAACAGGTAGCTAGCAGTTTCTACCATGGTGGTACATGCATGCAATGGGATACTAGGCAACTGTTGGAAATATATTTACAAATATCAACAAGGGCTGAGCTCATAAACATGGTGTTGAAGGGAAAAGGAAAATGCATAGGTACAAAATAATGCTGTACCATTTGTGTAAAATATTTAAAAGACATGTAAAGCAAAACATTGTCTTTTTCTTATCACTTTACATTTTCTACTCTATCTGTTTGGATACACATATATGGCAGATGGCTAAGAAGAACATCCTTTAAATACACTTGAGTGGGTGCCCATGGGGGAGAGGCAGAAGGAGGTGTAGAGGTGGTGGGAGAGGCAGAAGCAAGAAGATGAAGCGGAGGCTGTACTCTGCTGATGGCGTACCACTGCCTGAGAAGTGTGATCAGCTCACAATACAGACCTCTCAGGAGGGGAGAAAAGTAACACATTAAAGAATGGACGTAGCTCGTGTCTATTGTAGCACATTTGGGACATACAATAAAGTATGTCTGTCAGAATGTGTTTATTTCTGTAGTCTAGATTCCCAGAATAATGGTAACTTAGGTAAAATGTTAATCAGCATAAAGTGAACCGCTCTGAAGTCAGCCACTGGGGACCAAGATAAACAACAGAACATGGTCAACCCCCTCAAATCCCTAGACTCACGTCTCCTTGAAGCCCAGTCCCACTCCCCAGAGGAGACCATTCTCCTGATTTGTGTGGTAAACTCGACTCAGTTCAAATCACTGTCTTTGGGTTGGAACCAACTCATAGCTGATGCTGATTCTGCGCTGAGTTTTGGAAGTAATAGATTATATGGGAGAAGATCGCCCGTTGTTCCCCCTTACAGCTGCTGGTGGATTTGAAGTACCAGAGAAGCTCAGCCTTTGGGTTAACAGCACAACCCCCTACAGACTGTGCCAAAAGAGCTGCTTGTGGGCAAGCACTTCTATTTATACATGTGGTTAGCACTGTCTACTTTGGAGTTGCATATGAATAGGGAGGTCGTACATAAGATACTCAACATCGTGGCTAGATGTCTTCAAGTTGATCTGACTTGCTGCGACTCCTACGTACAACGGAACAAACACCCCATGCCCACAGTCCCCACTGCACGTGTGTCCACTGTTGTGGTCACTGGGTCAGTCCATCTCGTTGAGACTTTTCCTTTTTCATGGACCCTCTGCTTTGCCTACCATGATGTCCTTCTCCAGAGATTGGGCCCTCCTGATAACAGAGCTCTGCATCACATTTTAAATATTTATCCATGTTGATGTGTGACCCTTTATGTAGCTATTTCTCTACCACAGCCTCTCGTGTTTTTTTCTGAGTCTGCTTCTTTTTCTCTGTTGTTGAGGTTTTAGGTTTCTGAGAAATTAAGGTTGTGGTTGTGGAGGAACAAACTCTTTTTGTCTGTGTAGACTTTTAATTTTTAAGGAGTCTCTGAATGGCATTTGGGGGTCTATAAACTCTGAAAGCTAAAAATGAAAAGGGCTTTAAAATCTAAAAATTGAAATTGAAGGTTAACGATGGCATTTTCAATTGCCTCATCTACATGTGACACAGTCACTAGTGGCTGTAGGGCGGCAGAGGTGATGCAGATGGCACAGGGAAGGGCAGGGTTCATAGGATCATTATGAGTTGTACTGGACTTGACAACACATAACAACAACAACATATACCCGCAAACTAGACCATGAATAAGAAAAAATGAAGAATAACTTATGCCTCTGTTTGGTTTTTGGTTGGTTTTTTAATAGAAAAAAATTATTTTTTATTATGATTTTAATGAAAGATTACAGAAAAGTTGGGTTTTCATTCATTCGATGTTGCACATTGCCCTCCTTCCTCCTCCTGTTCCAGATTGTTGTCATATATATATAATGCTTAATCATATATTCCTAAAAAATTGTAAAAGCCTCTTCTCAGTAATAATGCTGTAACTAATAATGTCATCATTCAATGGAGAAAGATTGATTGGTTTTTGTAAAAATTGTGATTTTAATGAAAGTTTACAGAAAACTTGGATTTTCATTCATTCATTGTTACACATTTTCTTCCCTACTGCTCCCCCACAATTTGCTTAAAAAATTGTCATCCATTGTTGCATATTTCCCCCCACCCCCAATCCACTTTGCGTATTATACACCTCTTATTCTGGACTGTTGCCATGCAAATAATGCTGAACCATATATTACTTTTAAACAGTTGAAATGCAGTGTTCATTATTTATCCCCTCTTTTCTTAGTTTCCTTAGTTTTAACCTCCATGTCGGTCCTGTTTTATAACAGTGGTGTTACGCAGAAGAACTCTAGAAGCCCCAATCCACAACATGAACAGTTTTCCAAGCATCTTGAAAAACCATACAACCAGGAAAGAATAACATAGATGTATGGGGCCTTCTAAGAATCAAATCCCTATGCACATCAAAAACCTCACAGGGTAAAAAAAGAAACCCATAGACTGGGAAAAAATATTTGGTATGACACATCTGATGAGGGACTTCTTGTTGTAAGTGCCCTCGAGTCACAGTCACAGTGACCCTATGAAGGAAAGTCCTCAACACTTGTGTCTTTCATCCTCTTTCCAGGTTCACAGGGTTTCTGGAGGCAAGCTATTACGGAAGTGGGTGCCACTCCTGCTTCCAAGATGAGAGACTTATATAAAAAATTTATAGATAATAAAATAAAGAAAAAAAATTTATAGAATACTCCAGCACCTCAACAAGAAAAAGGTAAATAACCCAATCACAAAATGGACACAGGATATGAACTTATGCCTTTGAATTAAAGTGTTGGTAATACACTATGGACTGCCAAAAGAACAAGCAATTATGTACAATTAAGTGCGGCCAAAATGCTCCTTAGAAATGAGCAAGGTGGGAATCTGTCTGACATACTGTGTACATACTATTCAGAAAGATCCATCAGTCCCTGAAGAAGGACATCATATAAAATAACCAAACACCCACAATGCACTGATGGATGATACAGTGGCAACAGAAGTGGGCTCAGGTCAGCAGACACTGTGAGGATGTCACGGGACCAGGTAACGTGTCGTTCTGTTATGCGAAGGATCACTAGGACTTAGAACCAACTCCCCAGGAACACAACAGCAACTGAATATCATGGTGTGTCTTCTCTTGAAGAGCCGGCAGAGCAGTGTTCTTAATGCCCACATTTAACAGATTTGGAAACTGAGGCTTAGCACTTCGAAGGAAACAACAGCTGGGCCTAGGAATTTTGCCCTCTGTTCCATACACTCCACCGAGAAAACGTCATCGAGGACATTCAATCGACAATTGAAAATGTAAAGGACCCTCTAGCATGCGGTGTGGTGTCTGCTCACTGCCTGCCCTAGCTCTGCACGCCGGCATGTGGGACTCTGTCCTTGTCTTCTAGGTCCGCATGCCCTCCCCGAGTGGTCTTGCCCAACCTTGTGGCTTTAGCTACCATTTATATCCTGACAATGCCTGTGTTTGTATTTCCAGCCTGACCTCTGCCTTGTGCCCCAGGATTATGTGTCTGAGTTCCCACTCAAAACACCACCTGGATATTTAATTTGACATCTAACATGGCTAAAGTCACACTCGGGCTCTTCTCCAGTCTTTCTTCCCTCAATGTCTTCCCCATCCTGGTGAATGATGGTCCCGTCTTTCTAGTTGCTCTGGCCCCAGATCACCTTCTTGTTGTTGTTGTGTGCTTTTGAGTCAGACTGACCTGTGGGTGGTCCCCTAGCAGGTTTTCAGAGGCAGCTCATCACACAGGAGGAGACTTTCCATTTTTCTTTTGTGAAGCAGCTGGTAGACACAGCTTCTTACAACTAGGCCACTAGACTTCCAGATCTTAATTCTTTCTTGTGAATTTCCCTTCAGCAAATGCTATTGGCTCTGTTTCTAGAATACATGCAGAACCAACCATTTCTTCTCCTCTTCCTGCTGTCACCCCACTTTTTGCAGTGGCCTCTTCATAGGTCTCAGACTTCTGATCTTATTCTTGTTCGGTAATAACCCACCAGAGTCAGAACATATTCTTCCTCTTTAGAACCCATCATGACTCCCATCCCAGCCAGAGAAAGAATCAAAGTCCCTATAGCCATGTACACAGCTCGTGCATCTGGTCTGCCCTCACCCTCTGCCTCCAACCCTGCACCTGCCCTTTCACCTTCCTTCCCACACCCCTTGCTGCTCCTTGCACAACGAGGCTGCCTCCTGCCTCCAAGCTTTTGCAGTTGCTGGTCTCTGTGTATGGAAACCATGCAGGACTTGAGCCCTAGCTTCTTCCAGTTCTTTGCTCAAATATCACCTCTCATCTCCCATTGATACGTCGGCTCCAGCTCTCTCTTCCCTCTTCTCCATAACCCTTCTCACAATCTGGTCGACCTGTTGTTTGATTTAGGGTACTTATTGACTGTGTCTTCCGCCACAAGAATTTTAGCTTCATAAAGGCAAGAATGTTTCATAAGTGCATGTTTTGTTCACTTGTCTATTCTCAGTGCCTAGAACGGTTCTTAAGGATTAGAGAAAAACTGATCAACAACCTATCTTAAACAAATGACACAAACTTGCTTGCAGAAAATGAAGAAGATAAAAGATTACATTTTTCAGTATCTTTCCATCTCAACATCAAGAAAACAAAAACCTCTGCCACTGGACCAGTAAGCAATGCTAGATGAGGGAAAGATGGAACTTGTCAATATTTCATTCTACCTGGATCCACAATCAATACTCATGTCAACAGCAGTCAAGAAATTAAAAGACATGTTGCATGGGGAAAATACGTTTTCAATGAACTCTTCAAAGAGCTAAAGAGCAAAGGTGTTAGTTTACAAACTAAGGTGCACCTGACCCAAGCCATGGTATTTTCAGTTACTTCACATGTATGTGAAAATTGGAAATGAAGAAGGAAGACAGAAGAAGAAGGAAGGCCTTTGAATTGTGGTGTTGATGAAGAGTACTGAATATCCATGGACTGCCAAAAGAACAAGCAAATCTTGGAGGAAGTGAAACAAGGGGCTTCTTAGAGGCAAGGATGGTGAAACTTCGTCTCACATGTTGTTACTGTTATTATGTGCCATCAGTTGCCTGCGATGCATAGCTACCTTATGTACACAACTTTGAACCCTGCCTTATTTTTAGCCAGTTTCACTGACTCAGACCCACCTACTCCCATGGCCCCTGTCAATCCATCTCATTTGGGTGTCTTCCTCTCCTGCACTGTCTCTCCACCCTTCCAAGCATGATGTCCTTCTCCAAGGACTGATCTGTCCTGGCCAAGTGCCCAAAGTATGCCCCAAATCCTTGCCTTCAGGGAGAAACTTAGTTTCTCTCTATCCAAGACAAACCTATTTGTTCTCCTGGCAGTCCACAGTATGTTCAATACTCTTCTCCAGCACCACAACTCAAAGGCATTGATTCTTCTTCTGTCATCCTTAGTCATTGTCCAGCTCTCTGATGCACAGCAAGTACTTGTGAAGACCACGGCCTGGATCAGGCTCACATACTTTGAGCATACTGTCAGGAGGGTCCAGTCCTTGGAGAGAGCATCATGCTGAGAACAGTAAAGGGTCAGAGAAAGAGAGTAAGACCTCAAGGGGACATACTGACACAGTGAGTGCAGCAGTAGGCCTGAGTGCGGCACAGCTTGCGATGTGCAGGTTCTGCTCTTTAGTTCATAGGAGGGCTGTAAGTTGCAGTCACCTTGATGGCACCTAACAACAACAGGACAGCACTGAGGAGTCCCTGGGTCGTGCACCTGGTCAGTACACCAGGCTGCTAGCTGAAAGGCTGGAGGGAGCTCACCTTGAGATGCTTCGGAAGCAAAGTCTGATGATCTGAAAAATCAGCTACTGAAGATGCCCTAAAGCAGAGCTCTGCTCTGATGCACGCAGCATCTCCTTTGGTCAGACGTGACCGAGCTGAACGAACGAATGCAGAGTTATCTCCAGCTCTTTCTTCTAGACGCCACGCTGGAAGGAACCTCACAGGGAGCTGAAGAGGGAGCCTCTGTGGTAGTGGTTGTGGGAGGTGGAAGGATGTTGCTCTCAGCACATTTGTCCCGAGCACCAGCACTGGCACAGATTTAGGGTCAGACACATCTGCTGACAAAAGTTCTAGAGCAGAAGTAGAATGTGGAATTTCCATTTCAGGTCCTCAAAAGAGCAAACGTTCCCTGCCCTTCCTCTCCTCCCTTCTGGCTGGATGCAGTGTGGCCTTGGAGCTGCTGCCTGAGAGCCCCTGAGGACGCTGGAGACAAGTTACAGGCAGCTGAGTCCTGACCCTTTGGGGCCTCCATACCTGCCCCAGGCTGTTGGTGCCTGAATTGTGGAGACTCCATTTGCTATTTAAAAAAAAATCCCTTATCATTTGTGTCTCGTTACAGTGGCTAACCTCTGTCTTAATATGATGACTTGTGTGGGTTCTTCGCTGAGCCCAGTTTTGTCATGAAGAGTTGCTGTGTGAATTAGATGTTGTATCTCAGTAGTGCCTGGCACAGGGGTGAGGACTCAAAATCACTAATGATTGCTATGACAATTTTCTTCCTTAGAACAAAGGCCCAAGAAATGGAGTTTGCTGGAGAAATTCAGACGGCAGGCCACAGCCCATAGAGGGTGTGTTGCTTTGTGTCTGTGCTGTCTAAAGAGGAAAACATCACCTTTAGGTAGAAGTTACCACTGGGATTGCCAGGTGTCTGGACTTGGTGTGGGCAGTCCTATTTTGAGCCTTCAGTCCAGGAAACTGGGGGGAAAATACCAGACATATAAATGTGCGTCCAGTATGTCTGTTGAAACCATCTGGTATCCTTGGCTGCAAAATTATAAGATACACAGTCCAGGCGAGGCTCTGGCCTTAATTAAGTTGCAGAGATGCCTTCCACACAGTCATTGCCCCTTTCTAATTTCCTTACCTTTCCTCCAACCTAGGCTAAGGCTTTACAAACCTTGGCTCTTTGCTCCTTTGAGTCAGCCATAGGTGCAGATGATCATCCTCGGGGGTGTCTGGATTTAAAAGGTGGAAGCGGAAGAGGAGGAATGCCTATTTCAGTGAACAGAGTGGCTGGATAATCATGTGGTAGAGACCTCTAGTGGCTTAGTGGTAAGGAACTGTACTTTGTATCTTTAATGCAAAGGTATGCAGTTCAAATCCCCAGCTGCTCAGAAGGAAAAAGATGGACAGTCTCCCCCCCCTGCAATTTACTGCCTCTGAAAATCCACTGGAGGGTCAGATATGGGTTGGTTCTGACTCAACAGTTTATAACAACAACAACAATCATGTGAATACGATTTTATTAATAATTCTACTAGGACAACAGTCATGAACTGCGTTTGTACATGACCTCCTTATCAGTAGTCAATTAATCTCTATGGGAGATCTGGTTGAAGAAAGGTGTATCAGTAAGGGTGTTTTTGACTGCAAGTAATTAAAATTCAACCTGTTTAAACAAAAAGGAAATTTTGTTACTTTAAAATATGAATAGTGCAGAGGCAGGATGGTTCTGTAATTGTTAATTCAGGAGCTCAGTGACATCAAAGATGTATCATTTCGTACAGTAGCATGTGCCCCTCATGGTCTTAGGATGGCTGCCACAGCTCCAGGCATCATGGCCTCATCCCATTTATTGATATGCAGCTTGCTTTATTTTAATCCATAAACAAGTCTGGCACTTTTATTTTAATCCAGACCACAAGCTTTTTAGGCAGGCACTAATCTCCAGAGCTCTCACAATGTCCAAAGGCTGGGAAAGAAGGCACATGTCAGTAGCAGAGCTGGGCTTCCAACTGAGGGTCCTACACTTTGCCTCCACTACTTTCCCCAGACTAGGATTCCAGTGCTTTCTGGCACAAAAGTGGTTTGGCAAAGCTCTGGATCCCTGACTTAATCCGGTATTATATTTGCATCAGATCTTGAACTTGAGCCCTCTGGCGTCTTTTGGTGAAGTCTGACTGGGGCAGGTGGCAGTGGCTCAGTGGAAAGTATTAGGAGGAGGATTACCCACCTCAAGGTGGAGTGGCCCATCTCCCCTTCTCAGGAAGCTGCTCTCCATGCTCAGAACGGGGAAGAGCCTGCCTGGGCAGCCAGCTTGACTTACAGAGAAAGCCATTTGGAAAGCCATCGGCACCTCTGGGCCTTCCAATAGCTCCCTTCTCACCCTGCTCGCTCAGCTTATGATGGACAAAAACGGATCTTCTCTTGGCTTTATTTTAAGAGGTCTGTGGGTGGTGCAAATGGTTTGCATGCAGTTACCAACCAAAAGGCTTGGCGTTTGAACACCCCTGGCAGCACCACAGAGGAAAGGTCAGGCGATCTGCTTCTGTGAGGGTTACCACCAAGAGAACCTCTGCGGAGCAGCTCTGCTCTGAACAGGAGTCAGAGCCAACTTGAGGGTAACAGGTTTGATGTGTGATTTCTCCTTTTAATTCATACGCATTGTGTCCCATGCATGTACATTGTGTTTTATACTGTCTTTCATTTACATTATATTTCGTTCATTTATATTGTGTTTTCCTCCCCCTTACAATCATTTTACTGATAACTACTTGTGTGAAAGCATGTAAACCAGCTACTTCATGCTCTGTGCCTTAAAATCCCTCTTTCAGTTAGCCAATTTCTGATTTTCCCATTCCTATCAGACCAGTACTCTGAGGGAACAAAAATGTCCCTGGGATTTAATTTTTTCCCTTCCAAACAGGGCGTGGGGAGGGGCCTTCAAGTCCCCAGCCTGCAAACTTGAGCAGGCTTTTTTCTTGTGAAGAAATCAGGAACTATCTGTCTAGTGTTTCCAAGCAGCAAGACCTTCTCCCCCGTAAATGGGAAACTTATGCAACAGAGATGAGATGGTATTTCCCACTATTTGTGAAGCACTTGGCAACGGAAATTCTAAAATTGTCCCTGTAGCAGAGAATTTCCCTGTCATTATCATGGCTCCACCACCACCCAGTCTCCCCTGAATTGACAGTTCTTTGGTCCTCTCTCCCTGTTCTTCTGGTAAATGTTTCCCAGCTCCTCCAGACTATTTCAGGCCCTGACATATATAGGTGTAACCCCCTCCCCTGGAGATCCTGGAGGGGTTGGGTGGAAGGTGTTGGGGGAGAAGGGAGGAGAGGTCGAGGTTGTCATGGGAAAGGAAAAGAACATCTCCACAGTGTGCGAACCTTAGTCATGTTTGCTGGGTGTGTGGGTCTGTGCCAGGATTCACTGGGAGGCAGCCAGACCCTGAACAGAGGGAGTCCCCATTGATCACACAGAAATAGTGTTCCCTCATCTGAGTCACCACAGGTAGGTGGTGACCTGGGACAGAGGCTCTCAACTATGTCAGCCCTCAACTTTGATGTCTCAGGCCCCTCCCTGGCAGGCCTTAGGGAAGCCAAAAGGATCCTGATGTGTTTATTGGTGGTTTTGCCGGAGGGCTGGGACCTTACCTGTACTATTCACTGCTTGCTCCCAGTGATTGTACTAGTGAAAGCCCCATGGGATTCTGACTCACATGTCCACCTGTGCTCCAGAGAGTTCTCAGTGGTGTGGTTGTCACAAGTAGATCACCAGACCTTTTATCCAAGGAGCTTCTCTGAGTAGGTACGAACCACCAACCTTTCATTTGGTAGCTGAGAGCTTCACTGTTGGCAATGCACAGAGACTCTAGGGCTCTGCTGTTGTGTACCTCTTTCTCATGTGGAGCACCTGGTAGATTTGAACCATGTATCTTTGTGTTGACAGCACAATTCCTTACTACTAAGCCACCAGATGAGGGGAAAAAGATGGGCAATCACCTTCTGTGTGATTGACCGCTGGGGGGTCAGCTATGGCTCTGTTCTGACTCTACTGTACCCAGTAAGATGCCACCAAAGCTCCCTCTATGTCTAGTGTCCACCCTCAATGAACACGTGCTGAAGGACTGTCTGAGGAGGCACATCATGTTGGGTCCGTGGCTGGAATGACAGTGGCTTTAGGGCCTCAACTTTGTCGCTGTCGTTCACTTTGCATTTCTAGTACCTCACTGGAGACCCTGCATAGCTCCTCTCTGTGGGAGATAATAGGTCTCTGGCCACTTGAAAATGGGCTGATTAGGGAGAGTGTGGGTTCATGCATGTAGTAAAGAAGAATTTAGAGAACTTTTTAGGTGTTCCAATTTCTCACAGATTAACACATAACCCTTAGCAGGCCTCATGAAGTAGGTAGTACTTTTATTCCCATTATACTGATGAATAAACTGAGGTTCTTGAGGGGAGGAACCTGCTCAAGGTCACCTGGCTAGTGAGTGAGGCCGTGGGGTTTGAACTCGAGTTGCAGCCTCTTGGCTACCTTACCTCTCCATTCTGTTCTCCCAGAAGGCAGGTGAGGCCATTTCTCAAAGGCACAAAGAGAAGGCGGGATTAGACGCTGGACTTCCCAAGGTCTTCTGGGGCTGGTGGTGGCTGGGGGCGGTGGTGGGGGGTGGGGTAGTGTGTATGCGCTAAGGAATGGGCATCTTGCAGCTGCCACCTAATCACTCCTTCCAGAGTAGGATATAATTTCTTCTGGGAAAAGTGGGATGTACAGGGTCACCTCCTGGAGGCAAAGCTATTTAAAGAATAAAAAAGGAGTAATGGAGAAAACAAAACTCCAAGAAGTAAGAGTGTGTGAGCTCTCCCTCACCTTCGGGCTTCCTTCCCAAGGTCGTGGCAGCGCCGCAGGCACCCAAGGGCCTGAGTGTCCCCTGTCCGAAGGCCCAGCGGCGGTCCCTCTGATCGGGGCGCACGCGGGGCAGGGCAGGCTTGGGGTTAACGGGCCGCTGTGCGCTTTCCCACTCATGTCCACCCGACCCGAGCGGCCGCGGCCGGACCTGCGTGCGTGAGCTCGTGCGCGCCGGGAGTCGCGTGTGCCGGGTGGGAGTGGCGTAGCCCGTGAGGGTGGTGCCACGCGTCCGGGCGCGGAGTTGGTGCGCTCGCCGCTGCGTGTCTGCTGCCCGGCTCTCCAGCTCCCCTTCCGGAGGTCTTTCTCGCCCCAGTGCCCCTCGCGCCCCGACTCCGGCCGCGCCCAGCTTCCGACGGAGCCGCCAGCGCCGCGCCGAGTCTCCAGGGGCCCCCGTGCGCGCGCGGAGCGCCTCTGCG
>NW_006399765.1:21680726-21695004 GCF_000299155.1 Elephantulus edwardii | reverse complement strand
GCCGCCCGGGAGTCGGAGCGCCAACTGCGCCTCCGCCTCTGCGTCCTCAACGAGATCTTGGGCACCGAGAGGGACTACGTGGGCACCTTGCGCTTCTTGCAATCGGTGAGTGCTGCTGGGGTCGCGGGGACAGCCCTGCTCCGGCCGCTCGTCCTGCTCCGGAGCGCAAAACCCCAGACCTGGAGGGGTCCTCCCAACCTGTAGCCGCGATCTCGGGGGCCAGAGAGGCTCCTGGGGGGACGCCCCGCGGGCCCGGCTGAAAAGTGAGGCGATCGTGCGCCCCCAGGGCTGCGCTGTTGCTTTGCTGACCGGCCTGGACCCCAGGTGGGTCTCCCGCACTCGGTTTCCCTGCGCGCTGCTGCCCTTTTGTCTTTTTCTTCCCCCTTCCCCGCCTTTCAAATAGTTTTAAAATTAGTTACATCCGCGAGGCGGGGGCTCTGGGACCCAGACGCCGGCGGCTTCGCTCCTGCGTCTTTTTTCCTCCCGGGAACTTGTTCGCCTCCCGGTGCACAGCCCAGCACTCAGCTGGAGGTGGGGCAGCTGCTGGATATCCAGAGGCCAGTGGCCCGAGGCGGAGAGCAGAGCGTAAAAATCAAACCTGGGAGGAGGGGGGTAAAGCCCCAGGGTAGAGACCACCTCCGCACCCCTTAAGTCGAAGAGAGGTAATTTCGAACTCACGACGTGGCAGTCCAAATCGCCCCAACTTCCCAACCAAGCTGCAAAAACCACGGTTTCAGGCACTGCTTATAAAATAACTGAGCGGTTTTTATGTGCTTGGCACATTGCAAAATGTCATTCACAGCTTTAACTGTCACCAGAGGTGAACCGAATTAGCTCCAGAGTGCCTGACTATCCAGGATCACACCGCTGGTTAAGTTGGGATACTCAGGCATTCCTTCAGTCCCTAAACGCCTGTGCTGTGTTTCTTTCACCCCCCCCCCCTTTCTGGTGTGAGAGGAAGGAGCCACTTCTCTACTCCCTTAGGAAGTGAGACAAGACTAGGGCACAGAGGAGGTGGGAACCTCGGTTGGAACTTAGGAGACTCTGTGGCTTTCATCTCTAGCCTCCTGCTGGGACCTCATTTACTCCCTTCACTACTCCAGGAAGTCTTTTAATCCTGGCTCAGGAAGGGCCAGTGGGGGTGGGGGCCCCTTCACAGACCTCAGAGTGGGGCTCTGCCAGTTTCCGGGCTCCTAAGAACTCCGGAGACTCTAGAATTCTCTGGACACTTAGTGACTTGGGGGTTCATCTGGGGCGGATTGAGTTCCAAGCCCAGGAAAAGGGAGTCTTTTTCCCTGGAAAAGGAGGGGGTGGTGTGGAATGGGGAGAGAAGTGTGCAGAGACATTGAACACCTTTTGGTCCAAGGACTCATCTATATAAAGGCTTGTAAGAATAAGGCAAAGTTGCCATCCCTTTCTCTTCTCTCTTCATAGTTAAAAGAGAAAGAAAGGAAGACTCTTGCTCAGTGTGAAACTGGCAGATTCTAAATTAAAGATGTGGACAGTCCTGGTTTCTGGGAGCCTTGTCAGCTTCTAGGGAACCCCCACTTCTCCTTTTCAGCCACTCCCTGCCCCTTAGTCTGGAAGGAAAAGAGGAAGCACAAACTAATTTTTGTACAAATGAGAAAGAAGCCCTTGCTCCTCTGCCCTTGGGCAAAAGAGTGTGGTTTCAGAAACAGGTATAGATTGCGTTTGAGTTAACTGTGGTTTTAAATTGTCCATGTGCAGAATCCAAGGAAGCTGGAATAGTGGAAATTGATTGGGATTAACCATATTCAGGAAACACTTAAAATTTTTCCCCCTCTAAGTTCTATTTTATTGCCTTGACACTTTTATTATTCTGAGTTCTTCCAGTTTTGGGTTTTTTTTTTTTGGTTTTTTTTTTTTTTTGTTGTTGTTATTGATGATGTGTCAGTTCTGGAGTGAGCTGGTCTGACTTTGACCTTTCAGGCTAGTCCTGGCCTCAAGTTTCTCCACCTGTAAAACAAAAGTAGGGAAGCCAGGGTTCTCTGTGAATGTGTCCTTTAGGACATCCCTGAGTGGGTGCCACATCAGAATGGTGCAGGATGAGACAGGGCGTCTGTCTGTGGTATGTTGGGTTGCTATGGGTTGATGTCTACTTGGTAGCATCTAACAACAAGAGCCTGAAACAGAATGATGCGTAGCCTCACCTGATGAGCCGTGGTGGTCATTGGGAGGCGCTGAAGGCCTCTTTTGCCTCACCCCATCAGAAATGTTCCCTAAATACCCCAAAACATGTGTGTTTTGGAAAGCCAGGGCTTAAAGCTTTAGGAACTGCTAATTACCAGGTCTCTCCACGCAGGTGGGATTGTCTGTCTTCCTGCTCTCTCCTCCGCCCCTGTCTTCATATTTGCTAAGGGATCCACCCCCATCTCACCCCTAATTTAGAAGCACACAGGATAATCTCTCCCTACTTTGAATCCCATGTAATGAAGTCAGACCCCCCAGGGCTCCTCTGGCCTGCTCATTCCCTTACTTTGAAGGGCTGGCCAGACCTGGGTTCCTGGAGGACACAGTGAGAGGCAAAGTTGTTGTTGCAGGGAGTGAGAACAGACTCCTAACCGACCCTCCAGTGGGTTTTCAGAAGCAGTAAATTGCAGGAGAGGAGATTGCCTATCTTTCTTCTTTGGAGTAGCTGGTGGAGGAGGTTTTGTTTTTTAAAATCCCAGTGCAAGATTCTGTGGCTGTGTGACCTTGGACAAAGGCTTAACGCATCTGAGCCCAAGTTTTCTCATCTGTAAAGTGGAGCATGAACCTTGCTGCATGCCATTGAGTCGGTTCTAACGCATAGCATTGCTATAGGACAAAGCAGAACTGCCCCATAGGGTTTCCAAGACTATAATCTTTACAAGATTGCCAAGTCTGTCCTCCCTCAGAGCCTCCGGTGGGTTTGAACCATTAATCTTTCAATTAGGAGCTGAGTACTTAACCACTGGGCCACCAGGGGTCTTGAGGAGAGTAATAGATAGATCGTGCTTGAAAGGGTTTTAGAGAGTTTTGAGTTCTGTAAGTGTATAGAAAGCACTTAGAACAGTGCCTGGCAGGTAGTAAGGTGTATGCTGCCAGCTGTTGTGTTGACTCCAATCCATTGGAATCCTTTGTACAAGAGAGTCAAGCGTGGCTTGGTCCTGTTCCATCTCTAGGGTCATTGTGTCCATGCTTGTGTCCATTGTCGCAGCCACTGTATTACTGTACAGTATTCTGTTGTGATCCATTAGCGAGATTTTCATGAGCCAGTTTTTGGGAGTAGATTGCCAGGCCTTTTCCCCTCATCTTAGTGTGGAAGTTGCTGAAATCTGTTCACCATGAGTGACCCTGCTGGTGGTATTTGAAATATCAGAGGCAGAACTTCTAGCATCACTGTCACAAGCAAGTCAGCATTGTGACAAATTAAAATACTCTATAATGGGGTAAGCTATGTGAATAGTAGTTGTTATCATTAATTATTATAGGTGATAACTAAACAAGTAATCCAGACAGCAGGAGTAGCTGGGAGGGCTGCCTGGAGGAAGTGAAATCTGAGTCAGCACTGAACAGACAGGGACTTTGAGTGACCCTCTAAGTTACTGTCAACAGGAACCAGTGGTTTTGTTTGGTTCCGGACTTGAGGCACTCTGGTTTCTCCAAAGTCTCCCCATCATTCCCTGACCCCTTTAGGAATTGGGTCTTATCCCAACTCCCTTATCACTGCTGACTTTGGTGGTGTGTTTTGTGTGGTGGTTATTATTGTCAGGTTCTGTCACGATGCGTAGGAATCATAGTGAGCTTATTATGAACTGCAGATCGGAACCTAGCCTGTGTCGCCCTTACCATCTCTGAGACGCCGGAGCCCATTGCTGCAGTCACCATGTCAGTCGATCTCAGTGGGGTTCCTTCCTCCGTGAAAAGGAAAGGACCAGCCTGTCCTAAAGACCATGCATCTCTCTTGGGGGCAAACCAAAGGGATTGTAGGAAAGCGTGCCCTGGATTTTGACTCTGACCCTTAGATCTTAATGTCTAGAGGTACTTCCTGTGTGTTCTTGGGTAATGCTAATAGTGATATTAATAAGGATAGCCACTACTTGGTAGAGGGCTCTCCTTGCTCCTTGGAGGCAGGGATTTTGAAGCTCTGTCTCATATACTTTGGGTGTATTGTCAGGAGGGGCCAGTCTTTGGAAAAGGACATAATTTTTGGAAGGCTAGGGGGTCAGTGCAGGAGAGGAAGACCCTGGATAAGATGGACTGGCAAAAAGACTGTGACAGTGGGGTCAGGTGTATTGAAGACAGTGAGACTGGCTCAAGACAAAGCAGGGTTCAGAGCCATTTTTCGTTGGACCACTGTGAAACAGTCTGGAGACTAAGGTGCACCTGATCCAGTCCATGGTCTTCACAATTGCTTGATATTCATTGGAGATCTGGACAGTGACCAAGGATGACAGAAGAAGAATCCGATGCCTTTGAGCTGTGGTGCTGGAGAAGAATACTGCAATTATCGTAGACTGGCAGGTGAACAAACAAGTCTGTCCTGGAAAAGGTGAAATCAAGTTTCTTCTTGGAGGCAAGGATCTTGAAGCTCTGTCTTACACACTTTGTGCATGCTCCCAGGAAGGACCAGTTCTTGGAGATGAACATCATGTTTGGAAGTGTAGAGGGAGAGAAAGACCCTGGGTGAGATGGATTGACACAGTCACTGGAGTAATGGGGGTAGGTGTGTGGAGACAATGAGATTGGCTCAGGATAGGGCAGGGTTCAGAGCTGTTGTGCATGAGGTCACTATGAGTCACAGGTGACTTGAGGGCACATAATAACAACTACAAGTAACATAGTTCACTCAGCAGCGTGTAACAATAACAGCAACAACAACAACAACAACAATAACAACAAAAAGCACTTTAACTCATGTAATCTTCCCACTAGCCCTGTGTGGAGGTGCTCCTGTTCTGCCTACTAACAGTTTGGAAAACTGAGGCAGAGAGTTTAAGTTTGCTTCCCTGGGGCCTGCAGGCAGCTCACAAGTGACAGCTTAGCTCTGGTATCAGGCAGCTTTACTCCACAACTCCTGGCCTCATCCACTTCACAGACTGCCTCTGGCTCAGGAAGGTGTATTGCTGATTTCTTAAGGTGACAGAGATGGCTTGCTACAGTGCAGAGGTGGAGTTTGAACGCATGGAAGAAGGGAAATGGCGGGGTGCCAGGTTCCCCCTTCCTCTCTCTGTGTATGGTATGACAGTTGAGGGGCTGTGGAGCCAGACCACAGGGGTTCACATCCTGGCTTTGCCCTCTACAGACTTGACCCTAGTCTGGTCCCTAATCTGCTTTGTGCCTCAGCTTTCTCGTCTGTACAGTAAACTGGGGGTGTTGTGAAGCTCTTGAATGAGCCTGAAATGAAAGCTCTTTGGACAAACTGGTCACTTCGTTGTTGTTAGGTTTTGTTGAATCACCTTTTGACTCCCTTGCAGAACAGAGTAGAACTGCCTCATAACATCTTCTTGGCTATAATCTTCGTGGGAACAGATTGTCAGGGTCTTTTCCCTCGCAGAGCTGCTGAGCGAGTTTGAACTGCCAGCCTTTTGACCAGCAGCTGAGTGTTGAGCAGCTGTCCTACCCGGGCTCCTTAGGCACATAGTAGGTCTTCAGAAAGCTGTGGTTCTCCTGGATTGTGCAACAGTGTGAGTGGCGAGCTGAGGCTGTCGGGGGCTCAAAGCCTTACCCTCTCTGAGAGGAAATGAATGGGCCCTTGATTCAAATTCTCCTGCCTTCTGGTTGGATTCAAGAAGAGGAACTCATGCCGAGGGGTTTTGTGGTGAACGTGCCAGGCGTCTGGGCTGGGGTGAAGAATGAGAGCCTGGGTGCTAAGGCCCTGGGTAGGACTCGACAAGCAGTTCACAGCAGGTTCTTCATGGCTGGAGAAAGAGACCAGAGTCATTCCCAGGTACCCTGAGAGCCCCACCCTTCCACCCCTGAGCTGGCTAGGTCCCTGGGGAACAGGGGTGCAGGCAGACAGCCTCCAGAACGCTTTCTGTGGTTCTGCTTTTTTTGGGGAGGAGGCCAAAGCTTTTCCCCCATTGGAGCTCTGCTTGGCCAAACAAGAAACTGTGGTTTTGTGTTGTCATTGTTGTTTTGTGGAAGATTCTGTGCTCCCATCTCGCAGTAGGGAGAAATGCTGGGGGTGAGGGCGAGGGGGTAGGGTCAGGGTGTGGATTCGGCAACTGTGAGTCTCCTACCTGGTGACTCGGGGGTTTTTTCACATGATGGTGTTGAGAAAAGCAAGATGCTCTGTCATCCTGTGTACAACACGGAGTGGTTACTGGAAGACTGGCAACGACTGTATACACGCATGGACCTTGTGTCCATATGGAGCCCCACGGTTGAGCTCTCACCTGCAGCTGAATGTCAGTGTTTCACACCCGCTAGCTGCTGGTCCATGTGAGCAACCTGAAAACCGGCTTCTGCAAAGACTGTCCTCTTTTTCAATTAATCTCTGGTTAATATAATTAATTTATGACAGAGTCTTACCACCCAATATTGCCTTTCTCTTCACCCAACTTACCTATTTTACTTCTCCTTCCCTCACTTTCTATACCTATTAACCGCCCAACCTTGATTCTGTGTGTAAACCTTTGATTAGCTTTTTAATTCCCCCCCATTAGCTTTTTATAATTGTAGTGTGATGGCTTAGTGGTAAGGAGTTGCACTGCTAACCACAAGGCATGCAGTTCAAATCTTCCAGCTTCTTGAGAGAAAGATAGGCAGCCTTCTCTCATGTGATTTACTGCCTTTCAAAACCTGTTGGGAGGTCAGCTATAGTCGACTGACTCTGACTCAACAGTATATCAAAACAATACCTTAATTGTCTTTTTTTCAAATTTTTTAACATTTTTATTTTTAATTTGGTGTACTGTCAAATTGGATCCCACTGGCACAGGACGAGTTTCCCCTCCTTCTCCAGCAGAGCATCTGGTTGATTTGAACTGTGAACCTTCGGGATTGCAGTGAAGCTTCATGAAGCCACTAAGCCATCACAGTTCCCGTAATTGTGATTTTTTTGTGACTGACTTGCACCACTTAGCTTAATATGCTCTATATTCATCCATGTGTACGATTTCCCACGAATTCTTCATCGTTCTTTAGTGATGAGTAATTGCTCCTGGAAAGGTGGTGGTTTGGAGCACTCAGCTCTCTTCTGACTTGGAGCAACTCTGCGTACAGCAGGACGAAACACTGCATGGTCCTGACAAATGCCCTGTGCGTGAGTCTGCTGTTGTTGCCCCCGTCAATCCATCTCCTTGAGGGTCTTCTAAAAAACTCTGTGGAGAGGTTCTGTGATATCACTGGATCGGGCCATTGTCGGTCGGAATCGACTTAATAGCAGCCCCGTGTGCACAAGGGCACAGCAGCTGGGAGAGAAGAATGTATGCATATGTCGTGTGAAGAATGGCAAATAAGAAGAAGAGAAAAAAATGCACCAAGAAATCCTGTTTGTCATAGTCAGTGCACATGATGTGAATATATTGGGGAGAAAGTTGACAGGGAAAGAAGTTGCTTGCATTGCCGGGATGACAGTTGCATTAATGCAACAATAGAAGTAATAATAATTTGCTAACATTCTGACAACAAATTAAACTGAGGGCCATTGAATCACTGCTGACTCAGGGTTTGCAGGGCTGTAAATGTTAAGGGGTGGAGCCTGTCCCTTCCTCCTGAGGTCTGGCCAGAGGGCTTGAACTCCCGATGACGCATGCACAGCCTGAGTTAGCAGCACAGTGGGCTGTGCTGCCTGTGTGAAGTATGTTCTGTGTATGAACGCAGACGTTCTAGTTATTACTGTATTTGCCTTTTTGCAAGTGAAACAAAGGCACAGAGAGGCCAAGTCATTTCCCAAGATCACACAGCCAGACAGGGTTGGAGTTCAAACTACAGTAGTCTGGCCTCAAAGCCCACGCACTCTTTTCCTCTACCTTCAACTCCTACATCGTGTTGTTGTGAGTGTGTGAGCAAAGTTTCTGCTTTTGTGAGACCCTTGGGGCTTTGCGAATGGACAGGATTGAAGCCCAAGGGCCAAGTGTTCTGAACTTTTAGATGCTGGAGAGCCTGGTCAGGCTCTGGATACAGGGCTGGACAGCATCAGGACATCAGTGAAAGCCCTTTGATGTTAAAAACCGACGTGTTTGCAATAATTACAGGAGTCCTATGGTTTTGTGTGTGGAAAACAGGTAAAGCCAGTGAAATGAGATTGCTTTTCTCACCCTGCAAATACTAAAGGAGCATCTGCTGTAATTTTAGGCAGTGTAGAGATTGTGTGTGTGTGTGTGTGTGTGTGTGCGTGTGCGTGGTGTGCGTGTGCAGTGGGCAACACGAATGTTGCTGCTGTCATCAGAGAAAAATGAGCCATGGGGAGGTGCTACAGCGCATGTGTTTGATCCAGCATGTGGGGCAGATAGGCCCCCTGACAGCCCATACAAGTACTTATGCCCTTGTGACCACTTATCTGTCACTTTAGGAGGAGGTGGATGCGGTTGGTATCTCTAGATTCTGGGGACTTGAGCACCTCCCTTTTTGGAGAGGATCCCCTATACTAAGCTGGGAGCAGAGAACCTGTTGTCTCTGAGCCGCACCCTCACATGAAGAAACCCACATCCTATTTGCTTCACAGCACTCCCCCCACCCCCGTGCAGGTTTTGCAAGAGTTAAGTTTTCACAGCAGGACATGCCTGGTTGCAGGAGGACCTGACCCTGTGCCTTTTTCACTGGTCTTCTTTTTCCAATAGATTGAGGCTTCTCTCTGGACCCTGGCAGGTGGAGGGAGAGCAGGGTGGGCTGGCTCAGTGTGCAGTAGCCACCGGGCCCCGGGCCAGGGCAGGATGCCGCTGGCCTACACTTTAGGAGATAGTGGAACTTGAACTGAAGCCGGGTGGGTCATTGGGCCCCAAACTCCTTGTTTTGCTGGTGAGGCCCATGGTGGCTCCCAGAGGGGAGGTGAGCTCTCGTGAAGCACTGAGGTCCTGCAGCTGCTTAGGCTTCCATTGTGGGGAGCAGGCTTGAGTGGATCTTTAGGGAATTCGTTTTTGCCTGGATCAAAAGCACAAAATCCCAAATGTGTTGCATCAACTCAATGGCATAGTGAGCCCTGTTGGACAGACGAGAGCTGCCCCATAGGGTTTCCAAGGCTGCAGATCTTTATAAAAACAAACTACTGGATCTTTCTCCCATGGAGCAGCTGATGGCTTTGAACTGTTGACCTTTCTTTCTGACTAGCAGTTGAATACTTAGCTTGAACCCAAACCAAAAAGCCCCAAGTCCACAGACATTGAGACTGTTTCACTCCATGGTTAGCCTCCACCCGCCTTCCAAAGCTTTAGATTTCAGAGGGAGGAGACTGCTTCGTCTCAGTGGAGCAACTTATGGATTCGAACTTCAGGCCTTATGGTTACAACTCAGTGCTTAAACTAGTATGCCACTGGGGCTCCCTGCCTGAATCAGAGTCCTCTTCAGTGGGTTCTGCAGGGGCACTTACAGCCTAAATTCTATTAAGGAGCCTGTGTTTCTACTCTGTCTTGGTAAAACTTAATTTTTAATTATCTGCTTAATTCTAGTTGGTTTCCTGTATTGTTCAGGGTAAAATAAAAGTCCTTGTAATTAATGTCCCATAAAGCCCTACAGAATGGGGAACTTACCTCTCTGACTTCACCTTCAAGGACTCTTTTGGAAGGTGTTTCTACTCCAGTTTGTTAACCCCTTAGTGAGAACTCCCAACTGCCAGTCCCAGGGTTTGTGCCTCTTCCTCTGCCGGTCAGGGCCTCTCCTTACATATCTGTGGCTCCTTGATGAAGTGTTTTCTAAAAACCAAGCGTCTTCTAGCTAGTTTACCTTTGTTTGGAGTTTTCTTGGAGGAGAGTGGATTAAAGGCTGTTCTTAGGGCCGCCTGAACCCTGGGACTCGCTATGAGTTGTACTTCACTTGAGGACACCTAACCAAAACAGCAACATCGTGTCATTGTACATTGGTATTGATTTGAGAGCAATGAGTGTCCCTCACCAGCACAGCACATGGCACAGGGCAAGTACCCAGTCCAGTCTCTTATCACCTGAGTCAATGACTGGGCAGTATGTATGAACATTCTCCTTGTAAAATGTTAAACAGGACACATGGGGCTAAAGTAGGGCTTCCAGCCTCTGTACTAGTACCCTTTACAAAGGGACTGTTCCTCCTCTGCTTTGTGGTTGGACATTCAATCTGTGTTTATCCTGTGGTTCCTTCCCCAGCATGGAACTGACAGATGATCCCTTGGTTCTAGGCCAGGGGAGGTGAGGCTGTTTCAGACTGGCAAGGCCAGGGCCACTGTGGGGTGGTGGGAAGAAGCAGGTGACCACTAACCATTAGGGCCTGGGGTCTGGGCTGGCTCTGCCCTCTACTGCGAAGGGTGGGTGGGCAGATCTGCAAGGAGGAACAAGGTGTGGGCATTTGGAGCTTTCGTTCAGTTACTCTTCGAAGTGGTGAGCAGCACCTACTCTGCCAGGCGCAGTGCCTGTATGCCTGGCGGTGCCAGCCTGTTTCTGGAACAAGATAGACAAGGCCCATGGCTTCACTGAGTCTCTGCATACTACACAGTGCTGGTGGGTCCTTGCAACCCTCTGAAGTGGATCATTATGTCACCCATTTTCTCAATGGGTAAGCTGAAGTCCAGAGTGATTGACTAACTTGGTCCACTTCCTACAGTTGTGCATGTGTCTGGGAAGGAAATAAAACAGGATTCCCGCATTGCTGTCAGGTGGGAATTCCCTCCTAGCAGACCCTCCGTTGGATTGTTAAGGCAGTAAGTCATTAGGGAGGGGCTGGCTCATCTCCTTACCTCAGAGCCATGGGTGGATTTGAACTACCAGAGAGGCGTGGCCTCAGGTTAGCAGTGAACCTATGAACTAGGCCCCCAGAATGGGTCATTCCGGAGTCCTGTGGCACGCAGTTAAGCGTTTAAGTGCTGTCTGCACTCTGTGTGCCCACGTCCGTAAACATTATGGCTTTAGGAACTCTGTGGAACAATTCTCTCACCTATAGGTTTGTTTTAGGTCGGAATTAACCTGATTACAGAGCTTGTGTGCTTTTCTTTGTTGGTGATCAGGGATGGTGGCAGTGCCAGTGATAGGGTGGTCACTAAAGACCTGAAGGAGGTGGCCTCTAGACTGTCCTGAAGGAGATGAACCAGAGATGAAGGAGGGAGGGTGGTGCAGCAGAGGAAGGCCCACGATGAGCTGGATTGACCCAGTGTCTGGGGAAGTGGAGGCAGGTGTGTCAGAGATACTGGGACTGGCTCAGGATAGGACAGGGCTCTGAGATACCATACATACAGGATCGTTGTGAGTCACGAAAGACTCCACGGCACATAACAAACACATGTCCTAGGCAGCAGAAACAGCATGTGCAAAGGCCCTGAGGCAGGATCATACTTGATTGGTTTGCAGAACATCAGGAGGCCAGGGTGGCTGGAGGGAAGAGGAGAGAAGATGAAGCCAGTGGGGTTGGTGGGTACAGATAGATGGGGCAGAGCTGGGGTTTTGTACCTGACTGGGCAGGAAGCACTGGAGGGCTTTCAGTAGAGGTGTAGTGTGAGCTCACTGATTTACAACTAGGACAACAGGGTAGTCTTTTTGTGTCAATGTTAATCACCCCTTATTTTGTAAAGCCTTACCATGTGTCTGCTGTGGAGAGTGACTGCAGCTGGTGCCCTCCCACCTCTGGACTGGACACTGGTCCAGGAGGGCAAGACCTCTCCCTCCCAGGCAGAGCGAGGAGGGCTGGAGCCCCGAGTCCTGACGTCCGCACCCTGTCGGTGCTCAAACTTCTGTGTGATCTGACTTGGTTTCTTCCCCTTTCTGAGCTTCAGTCTCCCTGTGGGTACCCCATTTACCCTGAGTGGCCAGGACAGGCTCTCTGTAGTGAGAAGACCCAGAGAGAGTTTAGATCCCTTTGTGGTTGGGGTGTGAACAGCTGTTAGGGTGACCGTTGCTGGGTTGGGAGAATTGTTTATGGTGAGAAGGGCCCCTGCTTCCTGTGAGCAAGGAAGACACCCCTTGTTATTCTGTTCAGGAAACTGATTTACATGATTGAAAACTGTTTGAGGTGGCCTTGGACTCCACCCTTCACCCCTAACCATCATAACAACACTTTACAGCGCGATATTAGCTGTCTGCCCTGTGGAGAAGGTATTTTTCAGACTCATTTCACAGATGAGGAGAACTGAGGTGCAGAGGTGTGAAGTGGATGCCTGGCTGCAGAGTGGCCGGTACTGTTGCAGTGTTAATTTGTTCCGTCTGCTCTCACTCCCGCTTCCTCCAGCGTCTGCTTATATGAATCCTGAAGGAGCCTGTTGGAACCTACATTATTTCATACCACTGCCTTTCTCAGGAGCCCTCCTATGGCTCCCATCCTTTTAAACATTTGCCTCATTAAGTCAGTCCTTTTCTGAATTTTTTTAAAGTTGTTTTTTTGTTGTTGTTGAGGATTTGCACAGAATTATATACAACATTGCAACAATTTGTTCACGTACAGTTAATTGGCATTGATTACATTCGGCAAATTGTGCAATTATTCTTGAGTTGTCCAATTATTCTTACCTTCCTTTTCCAAAGTGTTCCTTCCCTGTTGACATCAGCTCATCACCTCTTAAATTTCTTACCTAATCTTTTGCGATACTGTTAGCAGTTTAATCCCAAGTAGATATTTCTTTCAGTAGCTCACTCCTCAAAGCAGGCATTCTTTGCTGGTTAAGCTAAATTATTATTTGGTTTTCAGTAGACAGTGGGGGCAAGTTTTTGGTTTAAAGATTAAAAGTAATCTTCAGGTGGTAGTTTGGGGCCTTCATCCAGCTTCCGTGGCTCCACAAAGTCTGGATTCCGTGTGAGTTTGGAATTGTCGTCTACATCCTTCTCCTTTTGAGCAGGACTCTTCTATGAAATCTTTATGTATTTTTAAAAATCACTATCGGTCAGTTTCGACTCAATGGTAAAAAATACCACCACCACCACATAGCTTTTATTAAATAATAGAAATGACAAGTTCTAGTAATGCCTACTCTGATAGCATAGTAAGTAAGGAGTTTCACTGTCAACATAAAGGCAGATGGTTCGAGTCCACCAGTTGCTGCAAGGGAGAAATATGGGCAGTCTTCTCCTGTGTGACTTGGAGCCTCTTAAAACCTGCTGGAGGAGGGACAGCTGCAACTTAGGTTTGACTTGATGGCAATGGCTTGAGTTGACCAATAAGGGGAAGGGATTCTTTCTACAGTGCATTTATACACAAGGGGTAGGAATCTTGGAGGTCATGTGAGAATTCAGATTATAGTAGATAGTGGATTTGAACTCTGGACACTCTGCTTCCAAACTCCTTGTTCTTGACTACTCGATCCTGCCCAGGGTGGCCCCTGATTAAAATGAATTGATTGACGGAGTTAGTTGCCTTTTGAGTGAGATGGAGCATGTGAGTTGTTTGGTAAGGTACACTTCTTTCCTGGCAATAAACTGGTCTGTCTAGAGTGACACCTAGCATCTTCTAAAGATGATTTTCTGATTGGATTTCTGAGGGCCCGGTCATGGGGGAGATCCCTTCTTGAGAACATATTTGTAACAGATACTGCCTTCAGGTACTCTGAAAATTGTGAGGGTACAATGGCTAAACTCTTATCTGCTAACTGAAAGGTTGATAGTTCGAACTCACCTAACTTCTCGTGGGAGGAAAAAAAAGACCTGTTGATCTGCCTCTATAAATATTACAACTTACAAATATATTTTGAAATAATCTTGAAAGCACCTAAAATCAGCAACAATCCTGAAACGAGTGAAGAAGTCATTTGGATTGATTTTTCAAACTTTAGGGCTTCCAGATAATTTATTATTTAATTTCTGTTTTAATTCTCTTGTGCTCGGAGATTATATTCTGCGCATTCAGCCCTTTGACACTTACTTAGATTTGGTTGATGGCGCAGCATATGGTCGGTCTCGGTGACCCTTCCTTGAGTATTTGAGAAGACTGTATAGTTTGCTGTTGTTGACGGGAATGTCCTACAAATACTTAGATCAGGGTGGTTGAAGGTGCACTTCAGGCCTTCTAAATTCTTGCCCATTTCAGTCCAGTTCTTGTACTGGTCACTGAGGGTTGTGGAGGTCACCCAACTATGGTTTTTGGTTTGTAGCTCTCTACTTTTATTTTTTTCCTATAATTATATTTTATTAATTTTCATAAACATTTACAGAGATTTTGGGTTTCCATTCATTCATTGTTGCACTAT
>NW_006399765.1:21584189-21679866 GCF_000299155.1 Elephantulus edwardii | reverse complement strand
ATGTCAGCTATGGTCTCTTCAGGGTATATTCCCAGTAGTGGAATTGCTGGGTCAAATGGTATCTCTATTTGCAACTTTTTGAGAAAGCGCCGTACTGCTTTTCACAGGGGTTGCACCATTTTACACTCCCACCAACAGTGAATCAGGGTTCCAGTTTCTCCACAACCTCGCCAGCATTTGTTGCTTGCTGTTCTGTTAAATTTTGCTATTTTGACTGGGGCGAAATGATATCTCATAGTTGTTTTATCTACTTTTATGTTTCTCTAGTTTTATTTGGTGAGTTTTCAGTCTTGTTTCTAGTACATGCGCATGTATGACTGTTACGGACTTTTAAAAATCAATATTAAATATTGCTCTTTATCACCAGTAATATTCCTTGGGTTGAAGTCTGTTTTACTTGATAGTAATATAATCATGCCAACTCTCGGTTTCCCATCTTTTCTTTTCTAGATTATGTGTTTGTTTATGTTTCAAATGCAGATATTACAGATATTAATAGATATCTCTTATAGATATGATATAGTTGGAGCTAGCATTTTCCTGTATTCTGATAATATCTTTTTAAAATTGGATTGTGTAGCCTGTTTTCATTTAATGTCATTATTGACAGGGTTGGGATTAGGTCCACCATCCTGGTGTTTCATTCTGGTTTGTTTGGGCAATGACAGTTATTAACGGAATTCCTTCCTCTCTTGCCCCTACTCTGCTTAGAGTTGGAAGAGAAAATGGAGATTATATCCCAACTCTTTACTATCATTTACTAAGTTTTAGGTAGTCTTGCCTCAGGGTTTTAATTCAATTATTCATAGACATTTTGTTTAAAATGTTAATTAAAATTGATTAATGCAGTTAATGACAATGTCCAGTAAAATGTCTATTGTTTATTTCCTTCTCCTTTACTCAAATTACCTATTTATTTCCCCTCTCCCACTTCTCTGGTCTTCCTCTCTCTTTCCTTTAATGCTCCAGGACTGATTCTGCCTGTATGCAAACCTTCCCTTAGATTTTTATGCCATGGTCCTTATAGCCTCTTTGTCCCTCAGTCCAGGAGTCCATCTTGGATACTGTGCAGTGTTTAGTCAGTCTCCTCCTGGTCATTCAGACTGTAATTTTTGCCTTTTGTTAATGGCCATAGAATCCTTTGGTTGAATGTGGTTCTGCTTACCCTTGTCCGGAGACCATCACTGCTGTGCCCTTGGCTTCACTCAGTGTTCTCTGCTGTAAAATGAACAAATTTCTTTGTATAGTATAGATTTCTTTGTTATTGAGTGCCTACTGCATTTCTGACCTTTAGATATTGGAGATACTGCGTAGTGCAGGGAAAGGCTATGCTCCTAGCTGCTGAAAAGTGAGATGGGGTTAACTGGATATCATGGATTGAATTGTGTCTCCTCAAGATATATGTCTGTAATGATACAATGTATAAATTTTTTAATGAGCCCCTGTGATCACATAAACCAAACAATTTTAAAAGGTTATGGATAGGATGTAACACACACTTTATCGCATCACAGCCCTGATTGGATAAAAGGGGAATTTTCCTGGGATGTGGTCCTGTTATTTTCTTTGTTGTTGTTTTTGTTTTAAGAGATGTAAAAGGAAAGAGAAGTGAGCTGAGAAGTGGGGGACTTCAGTCCCTCCAGAAACAGCCACCACCGGGAGTGGAGTGTGTTCTCTTGGACCCAGGTCACTGTGCGGGGTAGCTCCGTGACACAGGAGAAGGATAAGACACAGAGGGATCTCTAGTGAATGCTGGCCCCACAGCTGATGAAGGAAACGAGGACCTTCCTCCAGAAACGACAGAGAGAAAGCCTTCTCCTAGAGCTAGCAGTCTAAATTGGAGCTTTTTGCTTCTAAACTGTGAAAAAAAAATTTCTGTTTGCTGAAAGCCACCCACTTGTGGGATCTCTGTTACAGCAGCGCTCGATGACTAAGACGCTCTGAGAATGGTTCCAGGGATGCACGTCAGACGTTGGCTGGGTTTGCTCATCAGAGTCTGTTCAGAAGACAGAGGAGCGAAGCAGCTTTAGCTTCAGATGCATCTCCTCCTGTTCTTTCCACTTTGAATTTTGTGTCAGCCTGGGTGTGATCACACCACTTGTACCATCGTTCCATTTTATGTCTTGCGTGTTTTGGCCCCTTTCAACATCATGTTTCTTCTGCTACTCATTACCAAACCTCCTTCAGTGGGTTCTGAATGAGCCTGGGTTCTGGAGCTGTAATGTCAAGGTCAGGTTCCACCTGCTTCCCAGCTGTGTGATCCCGGGCAAGTTGTTTTCACCCTCGTGCATCTCAGCCTCTTCATTTCTGCAAGCAATACCTGCCTTTAGATTGATTGGACAGTGAAAGGAGTTGAGACCTAAAAGGAGCCCCAGACGGTGCAGGTAGTTAAATGCTCAGGCGCTAACCGGCAGGTAGGCAGTTTGTATCTCCCAGACTCCTCAGAAGAATGGCTGGGTGATCGCCTGAAAAATGGTTTTATTGTTATGTCCTGTCAGGCGAGCTCTTGTGGTCTCATGGTAAGAAACTGCGCCGCATCTTGGCAAGTTCTGGTGGCCTAGTGGCAAGAAGCTGCACTGCAGTCCCAGAGATGTGAGGTTCGAATCCACCAGATGCTCTGCTGAAGGAGGGACAATCTCCTCCTGTACCAGTCAGATCTGATTTGACGGTACACGCATTAAAAAGGAAGAAGAAGAAGAGTTTTTTTTAAAAAAAGAAGAAACTGCGCCACATCTCAAAGGCACACAGTTGAATCCACCAGCTGCTCCCTGGGAGAGAGATGGACATTCTCCGCCTGTGCTGTTTACTCCTGAAAACCTGCTGGAGGGTTAACTATGAGTTGACTCAGCCTTGGCAGTACACAACAACATACCGGCAAGTCTGAACCAACTCCTAGCAGACTCTTCTATGGATTTTCAAAGGCCGTAAATCACAGGGGAGGAGACTGTCTGTCTTCCTCCCAGGGAGTAGCTGGTGCACCTCAAACTGCATGTCTTTGGGTCGGCAGCACAATTTACGACAGACTGTGCCGCCCGAGTGCATACAGACTATTGTAGTAGGCATCATTGAAGTTGTCTATCTTTGTTTATGTGCTGTCAGTTTGTGGATTTAGTAATTGAGGGCTGAACAAGCCTCTTAGGACCTTTTGGCACTGAGCAGGCCAAAGAAAATCCCCCCTTGACAACTGGAATCGTAAAGTCAGGTGGTTAATGTTGGAAGAGCTTGAAACATCTTCTCACCCAATGTTTTCATTTGTCCAGAAAGGTAAACTGAGACTCAGAGCGCCGTTATGGGTTACCACTCGAGTTTGTGACTGAGTTAGAATTTAAAACCAGGTTTCCTGATTCCTATTTTCTGCTTTTGTCCAGTAGCTGACAGTTGCTGGAGGCCAGAGAAGGAGATTTAAGTTGTGTCCAAATGAGTTGGATGAATCCTGTGTTCTAAAGATTCCTCTGTTTCTCGGAACCCTCACTTCCAGATTCTTGGCCTTCAGGGACCAGAAAGGGGTGTGTGTGTGTGTGTGTGTGTGTGTGTGTGTGTGTGTGTGTCCCTGTCCCAATAAATGACATCTGAAAGGGCCCAACCAGGCCAGCTGTGGGCAGGGTGATGTGGTAGCTGCTGAAGACACAGACATTGTCAAAGACTCACTTTTGTTCATAGCCGGAAGCATCGATTATAAGCTGGAGGTCTGAGGCTTGATCAGACCCAGAGGGGATTTTGTTTGACCTGCCCTATATTTTTCTTTCCTTATGCATTAGTTGTCAATGTTGAAAAGTCAGAAATTCCATATAAAAGCCTGTATTTCTGACTTCTCTTAAATAATCAGAAAAATCTCTCTGCACTCACATCCCTCCGTGGCCTCAGGTTGGCTGAGTGGCAAAGCGGCCACCCCTTGTGGCTGGGCTTGCACGATTCCATTTGCTACGGTGCCCACCTAACATCCTAACAGATGCTGATACTCACATGGCATGCTGGTTACCTTTTATCACCTCGCGTGCCCAATTGCTTTCTGGTTTTCTGGTATAGTTCTCAAGTACCGTTAAGAGGACATTGGAATATGTCTTCTGATCCTTACTTGTGGCACATGAAAGCCAGACCAAGGTCATGGGTTTGAAGAAAAGGAGGAAGTGGTAGGAAGTTGTGGTGGTGCAGTGGTTAAGCACTCGGCTGCCAGCTACACGATTGATGGCTTGAACCCATCAGGGACACAGAAAGGGAGCCAGCTCAGTCCACAGGAAGTGGCAGTCTGCCGGTGTCAAGATTTACGGCCTTGGTAAACCTTCTGGGGTAGTTCTGCCATCCTGCATGGTCACAGTGAGGCAGAATCAACCTGATGGCTTTTGAGTTTGGTTTTCTTTCTTTTTTAAAAAAATTATTATTTTTTTTTATTTTTTGTATGTGTGTACCGTCAAATCAGATCTGACTGGTACAGGAGGAGATTGTCCCTCCTTTTCTCGGCAGAGCATCTGGTGGATTCGAACCGTGTGCCTCTGGGATTGTAGTTGCAGCTCTTTGCCACTAGGCCACCAGAACTCCCCTGAGTTTGGTTTTCTTTTTAGGAGGTAGTTGGTTTCTTTTAGGAAGGGAAGAAGAGTCATTTGTGTCCATAGGCTAAAAAAAAGGCATTTCTAATAAAAGAATACAGTTTTCATTGCCCTTAGGAGGGACACCAAGCCAGCCTTGCCTTGTGTGCCTGGTCCTTGTAGGCGTTTGGGTGAGAGACCCTCTTTCCAGCGGTGGGTGGTCTAATCCTTCTGGTTGTGTGAGGTGGTGAAGGGGAAAGAGGGTAGACCCTTGTGCCCCACTCTGACCCTGACTTTCATTTCCTGTGGCATGTGGGTAATCATTCCCTTTTTTTTTCTGCAACATCAGCTCTTAGACTGGAGGTTCCCACATCTGTCTGCGCTATTTGCTGAATCTTCTCTGTCCTGAGGCTCCTTTGGGAGGCCCTGGGGTGGAGGGCCCAAAGAGGAAGTGTTGGGCTCAGACAGAGTCCCAGACTCAGGGCTTGTTGGGATGTCTTCTCAGATCGAAAGACCCTGACACCATTCTGGTTGCACATGGCACTCCCAGCAGAGAGATCTTGATTGATGGTACCCTTGATGGTGATGATGATGGTATCAGAAGGAGCTGGTTTGTCTTGGTCAAGTTCTTTGCCTGACAAATTTTAAGTGACAGAAAAAAAAATTAAACTCATTTTTTCAGGAAAATAACCAATCTCTGCATGGCGATTGCTTGTCTTATTAGAGTCTAACTAACTCCTGTTTATTCTTCTATCCTTATTTAGATGTAACTGCCTCCAGGCAGTCCTCCCTGATCCCTCTTTATCCAGCCCATATTTGAGAGTATCTGCTGTGTGTGTCTGGCTGTATTCTAGATGCCAGGGATGCAGCAGGGAATTTTGAAAAGCTCTTGCTTTCAGAGATTTATGTTCTAGTGAGAATGACAAGTTTGGGACCACCTCCTTGTGTATTGCCTGCCTAGTGCCTAGTGCCTACTGCCTAGTGCCTGCCTAGGTAGGTGCTGTCAAGAGAGGGAGGTTTTGCCATGATAGTGATGTGTAAGCCGACCTGATGGAAGTGGAGGAGGGAGCTCTGTGGGTCTCTAGAGGAACAGCATTCCCATGCTGCAGGAACAGCTAGGAGGTCAGTGTGGATGGAGGAGACTGTTTTTGTTGGTTGTTGTTAAGTGCTGTCTAGTTGACTTAATGACCCTTTAAACAGCAGATCTTACAGCAGATCTTGACCTTGTCCTATTCTGTGCCATCTTCACCATCTCTGACCTGGATGGATGGAGCCCATTGTTACCTTGCGAGTCTTCCTCTCTTTACCTTGACCTCCACCTTTCCCTGCATGATGTCCTTTTCCAAGGACTGGCCTTGTCTGCCCAAAGTATGTGAGATGTTTCACCATTTTTGCCTCCAGTGAGCACCCTGGTTTTACTTTCTCCAGATAGACCTTTTGTTCTCTTGGCATTCCGTGGCATGTTCATTATTCTTCTACAACACCACAGCTCAAAAGGCATTGATTATCTTTCTGTCCTCCTTAGTTCATTGTCCAACTTTCAGATGCATAGCAGGCAATTGAGATCAGCTTGAATCAGGTGCACCTTAGTCTCCAAACGGACATCATTACTCTTCAGTACTCTGGAGAGATCCCTGACAGCAGATTTTCCCAGTGCGACTCATCTTTTGATTTCTTGACTGCTGGTACCAAAAGGTGTTGTTTGTGGATCCAAGCAAGATGAAATAATTGACAACTTCCGTCTTTTCTCCATCTGTCATGATGCTGCCTAATGGTCTGGTGGTGATGATTTTTGTTTTCTTGATGTTGAGATCAAATCCACAGTGAAGACTGTGGTCATTGATTTTCTGCAATAAGCACTTCATGTCCTTGTGTCTTTCCGTGAGCAAGGTTGTGTCATCTGCATAACAGAATGGTAATGTCTTCCTCTGATCCTGATGCCACATTCACTCATAATAATTGGAGGAGAGTGAGCGAAAGGGAAATGATGATGGAGGAGGTGACGTCAAGGAGGTGACATTGTGAGGGTGGGAGCCCCTGGAGCTTTTGAATGGAGGAGGGACAGGGTCTGACTTGATTTTGGCAGGATCCTGGGCAGAGAATAGATTGTATGGAGTGGTGCATGGAAGCAGAGCAGAGAGCCTGCGGTTGTCAGGTGGGTTGAGGCTGGCAGCTGGGGTCTGCGGTGGTCAGGGGTAAACACTGAGTTTGATGCCCTCTTTAGTTCTCCTGTGTTACTCATGAGCTATGTCAGTGAAGTTGAGGCTTCATCTCGTTGAGCCTCAGTTTTCTCATCTCTGAAGTGGGAGTATTGCTGACCCTCTCTGTGGGGCTGGGAGGAGGGGTTTCAGGAGGTGATAGACTTCAGGTACTTCCTAGGAAGCCAGTACCTCTTGATCACAAGCGAAGGCTTGTGGAGTGAACCAGCGCATGGGTGGCAGGGAGTACGGGGCCGCTCTGAGGCATTTCTCCCCCCCCCCATCAGCTCTGAGCATGGGGCATCCTGCTTCTCGCTCATGCTGTCCACCCCTTCCCTGCACACTGAGGCTTCATTGAACAGAACCCAGAATGTTCTGCAGTGGTCACTTGCCTTTTCCTAGGGACAAAGACATCTTTGTTCATCCTGGGTGTGAAATCCATCTCAGAAAGGCGATGCAGGCTCAAGAGTCAGCTTCTGAGGACGAGAAGGGGATTGGAGGGAGGTGTCTCAGTCCAGCCCATGCCTGCTTGGTGGACAGCCCGTACCCCTCTCACCAGCTCTCCTCCATTATCCGGGTCCAGGACACCCTTGACCTTGGTCACATTTTGTGGAGTGCGAACTAGGTGGATCTACATTTCTGCTGAGTAGCACCAGTCAGTGCCGCCCTCCATGCTGTAACCACTGACACACAGAGTGAGGATAATACTCAATGCTGGTATCGCTGTTGGCAAACAAGCAGACGCCCCACCGTCCTGATGACAGTGCGGATGAGTTCTGTTTTCAGCGAGATAAACTTGCCAAAAATGAAAAACACAAACAGTAACATGGCATACTTATTGATTTAGCTTCTTTGAGGCTATCTCTTACAGAACTAGAAGAATAAGGTATATAAAGATGTGCTCTTTGGAGGCAAGGATGATGAGGCTTTGCCTCACATACTTTGGGCATGTTGCTAGGAGGAGCTATTCCTTGGAGAGGACACGATGTTGGAAGGGTGGAAGGTTGGCGAAGGAGAAGATCCTCAACCAGGTGAATTGACACAGTGACTGCCACCGTGGGCTCTTGTGTGTCAGGAGGTCTGAAGATGGGACAGGATAGAACAGGGTTCAGATCTTTTGCTGTGAACAAAAGGATCACTGTGAGTTGTACTCGACTCGACAGCACCTAATAACAACAACAAAGTTTTTAGTTTATAATGGTAAAAAGTAAGAGGAACCCACAAGGGCATGTGCTAGGAGGCAGGCTAAGATTGTTAACTCTGCATGGTGGGCCCTCCGGCAGCTGTTTGAAAGAATGAACGTTGACTCTCTCAGCTGGACACAGTGCTGTGTATGCTGGACCGTGAGAACTGCAGGTTGCTGAGTCCCATGTACAACATGACCAACATTTTGTAGGGATGGGGAAGGACGAAAGAAAGAAAAGAGAGAGAGAGAGGGAGAGAGAGATGGAGAGAGAGGAAGGACAGATCCTCTTGATTATTTTTTTTATTGGTTTGCATACAGTCATTCATATACATTGTGGTTCATTTGTGTACATTGTGTTTTATTTAATCATCAATATACATTATATTTTCTATAGTTAGCGACTATTGTTCTATGTCTATTCTCACCCCATCTTTTCAAGTCCCCGTGGAATCTTCCCTATTTCTTCACTTCCCCTCTACTCACTCACTCCTGCTATTTTAGTAATTTTCCCCTTCTTCTGTTTCTTCCCCCCTTTCCCCCATCCCATTCCCTTTTTGAGCATTTATACACATGTTGCTCTGTTATCCTCCTGTTTTCACAATGATCTTATGCAGTATTTGTCCTTATGTGACTGAGTTGCTTCTCTCATGGAGCAGGATCCTGTAAGATGTACACCAGAATGCCAGCAGCAATCATGACATTGGGCTGAGAATGGCAAGAGAGTTTCCTTCTGTAGGAGGCCTACTGGTGCAGTGGTTACAGAGTTGGACCACTAACCAGAAGATTGGCAGTTGGAAACCACCAGCCACACCAAGGGAGGAAGATGTGGCAGTTTGCTTCCATGAAGCTTTACAGCTTTCAAAAGCCAGTTCTTCAAAATGCCTTTCCCTGTCCTGTAGGATTGCTGTGAGTCAGAGTAGTTGCATCAGTATTATTGGGTTTTACTAACTGTAATTAACACGTTTTTCAAAATTAAAAAAAAAAAACCAAAAGTGACCCAAAATTGTTGCCCTTGTGTTGGAACCAAATAAAAAACTGACCTTCCATTGAGTTTCTGAAATTGTTTTTGCAATTAAGGAGATTGGTCATCTTTCTTCTGCAGAACTGCTGCTCATGGATTTGAACCTGTGGGTTAGTAGTGAACTCCCTCTGGACTCAGCTCATTTGCATTGAGTCAGAACCAACTCACAGCAGACTCTTCTGGCAGCTCTTAGAGGCTGTGGGAGATGGTTGCTTATATTTCTGCCTCAGAGCCGCTGGTGGCTGTGATCACCAGAGAAGTCTTGATTTGGCGTTAGCACAACTCCAAAATATAAACTTTGCCACCAGAGCTATCCTGCCTTTAACTAAGTCAGGAAATAAAGAAGGACAGGCATTGTCTTCTTTCCCTTTAAAATGCTGACGTTTGAGGGAGGAGTCGCTGGGTTCCCTGTGTACCTGTTGTCTGGCGTGCCTGTTGGGACAGTGGCAGCAACATGACCAGGACACCTCCTGGGTCCTCTGGGGTCAGAAGCACAAAGGATAATTTCACTCTGCTGTGCATGAGCTCTGGTAAGAAGCTGCACTGCAATCCCAAAGGCGCGTGGTTCAAATCCACCAGCTGCTCTGAGGGAGATGGATGGGCGTTTCATCCTGTGTGATTTACTGCCTCTGAAAACCCACTGGAAGGTCAGCTATGAGTCGTTTCTGACTCAGTGGCACATAACAACATGTATGTGCCAAGACAGGCTCCTTGGACTCTGGATCCACTTGCCTTCTCGGTCTCTCTTCCTGGACACCTTTCCATACCCCTCCTCTGGCCAGTCCTCCATAACACCAAGCAGGTCATCCTCCAGATCGTACACGCATTGTTCCCTGTGCCAGCTCTCTCAGATACCAGCACGGCTGCCCACTTTCTCCAGCCACACCTCTGCTCTCATGGCTCTTCCCTGGAAAACCTTTCCCGACCATTCCACAAAGATGAGATTCTTTTACCCTTTCCTTCTTACTCAGAATACCTCCTCTAGAAGCTGTTCCTGCTATGTGCAAGTATCTGTGACTCTCCCTCCCTCTTCAGCCATCTGGTCTCTCTTCTGAGCATGCTCCACATTCTGGTGTCTCTAGGGAGTAGACCTGTGGGGGTACAGAGGGAGCACTAGTTGGAGTTCTGGGCTGAGAATGGCCGGTAAGTCAGGGAAAAGGAAGATTTGATTCTGGGGCAGCTCTGAAGACCACATCTCTTGCGGGATGTTGGGGAGGAAGAAAGGGTCTCTGGCCAGGACAGATCGCCTAAGCTCCAGATAAGTGCAAGCCTCCCAACGGCCTTTAATACGGGTAGATAAAGCACCCTTGTGTTTGGCTGTACTGGCTTGAGAAAGCTCGCCACCTGGGAAGACGGCTGCCGCGTCTGTTGAGCTGGGAGTGGTCCGCATGAGGCTGGTGTTCTCCTAACCAATCCACATGTCCCACATCTGTATGCCTACCCTGTCTGGTCTTCCTGTGTATATAAGTGCATTGCAGATCCAAAGAAAATTGCGCTGGATTGACTCTCAGATCCTCTCCTGGAGTGGTGTATCTCCATCGTGCTTACTCCTATCAGGGTGTTGCTGTTAAGTTGCCGGTGAACAGTTAGTGACACACATCCTAAGTGTGGTGCCTCTCGTTTCCTGACTCTTTGCCAGTGCTCATTGTCTGTCAGGCCCCATGCTGCCGAGGGCCGAGGCACGTTCTCATTCCCCCTCCCCTATGTGTCAGGTTTCTGTCTTGTCTGTGCTGGCAGCCACAGAGGTGGGGTCTCGTGGTCTCTGCTGGTGGGAGTTGTGTTCGGCAGCACGTGAGTCGTGCCTGCAGCCCCGGGCTCAGGTGGCTCTGCTGGCTGAGTCAGCCTTCGCTCACCTTATGTCACCCTGCTGTCACTCTGAGCCTCAGTTTGTCACCTGGATGAGGAGATGGGGCAGGAGTGCTAATTCGTGCCTCTCTTTCTCTCAGGACTGAGTGAAACTCCTCAGCCCTCAGCCAGTCATTCCAGAAGAAGCGGGGCGATTGTTAGTGTCCAGGGCATGCTTCCCATCGGCACATGGACAGACCTCCCAGCCTGATAACGGAATCTCGCCTCCTTTCTCACTCTTATCTTTTCCTCACCTTTTGGGTTTTTGTCTAATCTCTTTCTTCATTGGACTTTAAACTGCTGGGGGGGAATGTTTTTGATCTTTCTCGTCCCCTGCAGTGCCCTCACACCTACAACAGTGCCTGGCACATCGTAGATGCTCAGTAAATATTTGCTGGTGGAAGAATGGTCATCCATTCATTGTTAACCTTTCTCTTGAGAGTTCATTATATACCAGATCCACTTCTGGGTGTTAGGGACTCATGTAAGTCAAATAGTCATTTATGTCCTCAAAGAACTCCAGTCCAGGGCAGGCGGTGGACATGCAAGTCATGACACTAGTAGGCGGTGAAGGCTTTAACGGATGTATCAGTCAGGGCTCTGGATTGTAAATGACAGAAACAGAAAGTCAAAGGCCTGCAGCTCTTGGCACTCCCGGTCTTCTCTCAGACCTCTTGCTGTAAAGATGATGGAAGGTTTGTGAGTCATGTTCGAACCCATTACGCTCCAGGAATTTCCATAACTTTATGAGTTCACTTGGCACAGGAGGGATGGCTTCAGGCATAGGTGGATCCAGATGGTCTCTCTTAGGCCATATACTCAACCATGTTTTGCCAACGAGTTGCTTATCAGGGGAGTTAGAGCTCTGATTGGTCAGACATGGTTCACTTTTTCATAGTAGACAAAGCTAAGGTTCCAGCTCCTTTGCAACTGTATGTACCAAGAGCAGGACTCAGGGGGAGTCAGATTCTTGGGAACCACCCAAAGCAAAAAACCAAACCAATTGCTATTGAATTGATTACAAATCAGAGTGGTCCTGCAGGACAGAAAACTGCCCCATTGGGTTTCAAAGACTGTAACTCTTAGACGCAAACTATCTTAGCCTTCTGCACAGTGGCTGGTGGGTTCATGTCACTGCCCTTAAGGTTAACAGTCAAGTGTTTTATCCTTTCTGACACCAGGGCTTCCTGGGAGTCACAGAAGGGGTGCATTTTGGGGATACGTGACCCTGTCTGTTGCAGTCAGGAGTTGGAGTGGGGGTGCTGTAGGCTACCTGGAACAGGTGGCGCCCCATGTCTGCCTCTGCACATACCTTCCCTGCCCCCTCTCGCCATGCTTCAGAAATAATCCCCCTTCTTGTGCCGTCCTCCCTGCCCGATGTTACAAAGAGGTTCCAGATGGCTTGGCTCTTGGTGTGTCTGCCATGTGAGTCTGTTGAGTTCATATCCCCCTTCCCCCTCCCCACCCACATATGCCAGCTCTGGGCTTCTAGGACCTTGTTTCAGGGCTGAGAGAGGAGGGGTGCTCCAGGGTCTCTGGATGGGACTCTGCTCTTTCTGGGACATGGTGCTGACAAGCCACTTTCTGCAGGAGAGGGGCCCATGGGCTTGTCAGGGACCAGCCTTGCCCGCTGTCACCTGCTCCTCCTGGGTCACATGCAGGGGGTCTCCGGTTTCACTCTGCATGGACCACCAGAGGAGCTAGTTAAATCACACACAGCAAGTCTGAGGTGAGGCCAGAAGTGCTGCAGTTGAGACTCACATGCCGAGTAACTAAAACCCATTCTTCTTTAAAAAATCTTTATACACATTTTAAAATGATTATTTTAATGAAAATTTACAGAAAGCTTGGGTTTTCATGCATTCATTCATTCACTGTTGCATATTTCCCTCCCTCCCCCACCAGCTCCTCCCCAGTCCACTTTGTAATAATGCACCTCTTGTTCCAGATTGTCAACTGTCACACGTTATGCAGCATCGAAAAACAATGAACTAAGGGAGCTGTGGTGGCCTAGTGGAGAAGTTGCACTGCAATCCCAGAGGTGTGCAGTTCGAATCCACCAGATGCTCTGCTGGAGAAGGAGGGGCAGTCTCCTCCTGTACCAGTCAGATCCGATTTGATGGTACACACACTAATAATAATAACCACCACCACCACCAATGAATTTGTAAAACATTATACAACATGGAAGGCAATCCTTGGAAGACATGCTGAGTGAAATATCTCAGTCACAAAAGGACAAATGCTGTGTAACACCCCTGTTATAAAATAGGACTAACATGAGGAGTTGAGGGGAGAACAGGAAAAGAGTGTATAGATAATGATCACTGCACTGGACAGATGAGGAGAAGGACTGTCCGAGGGGAAGTATGATCGGGCTTTATATGTGTGACAGTTGACAATTCAAAACCCATTCTTGTCGAGGGGGTTCCGATTCATAGCAACCCTCTGATGAAGCTCTAAATCTGTATGGGAGGAGACGGCTCATCTTTAGTTCTAGTGGGTTTGAACCACTGACCTTTTAGTTAGCAGCCTGATAGCTTACACACTAAACCACCAAGGCTCATTATCCCCTGAGTGGTGAAGGTCTATAGCTTTCTCTCAGGACATTCCTCCGTGGTTCGCTCTCTCTTTGCCCCTCAGCCCAAGTCTTCATCCTGCTACACCTCTAAGGAATTCCTGTCTTCTCAGTGCTGGTTTGGAAGCAGGAGTGGCATCCACTTTGTAAGAAACATGCCTCCAGAAACGATGAACTTTGATAAATGTCGATAGTTACAGAAAAGCTTCAAAAGCCTTTTGTTCTTAGAGTCTCTATGGGTCGTGCTCGACTTGAAGACAGTCAGCAACAACAATACAACAACAGTGCTTGTGAAGCGGATGGGAGAGTAGTGCATCACAGGAGACATCCGTTCAGCTCTGGGAATCTCAATAACTATCTTTACATTGTTAACATACACTGATTAAGGTTACTGGGAGGGGCCCTTCCTTGGAACAGGACATCTTGCTTGGAAAGATGGAAGGTCAGTGGAGAAGAAGACCCCAGTGAGATGGATTGGTAGAGTGACTGCAGCCGTGGGCTCAGTTGGGTCAGAGATGGTGAGGTTGGCACAAGACAGGGCGGAGCTCAGATCTATTGTTCGTAGGCTCGCTGTGAGTCAGCCTGGACTAGGCAGTACCTAAAAACAACAACAACAGCAACCTGTGCCAGGTGGTATAGTGCCTGTTTGGCTGCTAACTGAAAGGTGGATGCTTGAGGCCGCTAGCCGCTCTGAGAGAAGGCTCAGGTATTATCCTGCCATCAAGGTTTGCAGCCTTGGAGACCTAGTGAAGGGTCGCTGTGAATCAGAGTGCCGCTGCCCCCGACGGGCCCCCGGCCCCAGCTCCCACCATGCTCCCCAACAGTAGGTGTGGTGGGTTTGCTTTATGTGCCAGGCACTGGGGAAGCGAAAGTGAACAAAACAGACAAGAACCTCCTAAAATCTGACCTTTGCGTTCAGGGAGATGGACGATAAACGCATAAGAGGGAAAGTCCGACAAGTGATTAGAGCGATGGAGATGATTGTTGGTGGTATCGGGTGTGGGTGATTGTGACTCACAGTGACCCCGTGTGACACACAGAACTTCCCCAGAGGGTTTTCTTGGCGGTGATCTTTATGGAAACAGATATCCTCCTCCCACGGAGCCTCTGGGTGGGTTTGAACCAGTGACCTTTCTGTTTGTTAGCAATGACACTTTTAAAATTCACTTTACAAAGTTTCAAAGCCAGTGACACCTGGATAGATGAGAGAGGCTGTTAGAGCAGTTTTGGATTTGATGAACAGAAAAGGCTCCTCTGATGATGTGGCTTTTGAACCAGGACTTGAATTCTGAGAAGGTAGCTGTGGGAACACAGGCAGGGAGCTGTGCTCCAGGCTGCTGTCACAGCAGGTGCAAAGGCCCTGAGGCAGCAGCCAGCTGGGCTAGTTTCCTGTCAGTGAGGAAGCCGGTGTGGCTGCAGTGTGAAGAGGAGGTACTGTAGGGGCCACTCGGTGCAGGGCCTTGGAGGCTCATTTGAAGAGCTGGGTCTTTAGTGTAAAAGCTGTGGAAGCCACTGGGAGGTTTCAAACCAGAGAGTGACAGTGAATGGCTCATGTTTTGAACCAGTCCCTCTGACTGTAATGAAGGGTGTAAAAACAAAAGTGAAGAGATCAGGTAAGAGGAGATGATGGTCTGGTGCAGGATGGAGGTGGGCGGAGGGAGAGAAGTGACAGAGTTCAGAATATGGCCTGATTTCGAGCAAAAAGTCAGTTTCCATGGAGCTGAATTGGTAGCCTCACTCTTGGGCCAGAACGGACCGTGATAAAGATGCTTTTGAGAGCATCCCTCGCCTCCGAGCTGACGACTGATGAGAAGTGAGGGTCAGCCGGGCCGGGTGCGGCCTCCTCTCTTCCACGCTTGTCTGAAAATGCTGGCTGGCTGGGCCTGGCCCCTCGGGGTTAGTTCTTTGACGTCATCTGTCCATAAAGGCTGAAAGGGGCGAGTGAATGAGGGGAGCCTTCATTTCCTGATTTACGTGGTTTCCACAGAAGACCACACAGCATGTGGTATTCGTAAATTATGATGATAATAATAGTAACCGTTGATATTTAGTGAACGTTGCCTTCCTGTGAGTTGGCCCCCATCGCTGCAGATGGTTAACGTGCTTGGCTCTTTACCAAAAGGTTGGAGGGCTGTTGGAGTCCACCTAGAGGGGTCCTGGAGGGGAGACTCTGCGGAACTCTGTGGAGCACAGTTCCACTCTGACATGTGCAGGGTCACTAGGTGTTAGAAGTTACTATACAGCGGTCATGTTTTAAATATATGCTAGACCCTGTTCAAAGCCCTTTAGAATATGATCTTGTAATGAGATGCTCACTGTGACCCTTCATGTGTGTACATGAGTGTATGTGACCAGAGGTAGATATGCTGTTGTTGTTGTTGGTATGTGCCATCGAGTTGCTTGGTACTCATAGCAACTCTGTGTACAAGAGCTCTAAACGCCATTCTATCCTGTGCCAACCTAGCCATCTCAAACACACTCATTCCCACCACTCCCATCACAGAATCGATCCATCTCATTGAGGGTCTTCCTCTCCTTTACCGCCCCTCCACCCTGCCAAACATGATGTCCCTCTCCAAGGACCAGGCCCTCCTTGCAACATGCCCAAAGTATAGATATACACATATGTGTAGTTGGAATTGACATGTATATATGTGTGTGATTATACACACATGCATAGAGATACATGATGTGCGTGTAATATGTTGTGTACCATTGAATTGGAACTGACTCGTAGCTGACCCTTGAACAGATTTTCAGAGGCAGTAAATTGCACAGGAGATTGCCCGTCTCTTCCCCATATATCAGCTGGTGGCGTCAAAAAATGTACCTTTGAAATAGCAATCCCAATTCATAGTGATGGACTGGAACTGTCCACTAGAGTTTCCAAGGCTTTATCGAAACATATTGCCTCATCTCTCTCCCGTGAGGCACCTTGGTGGGTTCAAAAATTTTATTTTATTTTATTTTTTTTTCTGTAGGTACTGTCAAATTGGATCTGACTGGCATAGGAGGAGATTGTCCCTCCTTCTCCGGCAGAGCATCTGGTGGATTTGAACCACGTACCTCTGGGATTGCAGTGCAGCTTCTTGCCTCCAGGCCACCAGAGCTCCCTACCTGCTTGGTTTTGAGTTTATTTAAGGCTTATTTCTCCAAGGGAGCTCTAGCGGCATTGTCTGTGGGGAGCTGCGCTCCTGAGCCAAAGGCAACACCTTTCCGGCAGTTTCATCCACCAGCCACTCTGTGGGAGAAAGAGGAGCAGTCTGCCCTTTCTGTGCGATTACAGCTTCTTAAAAACCTGCTAGAGGGTCAGGATAGTATTTGAGTTTTGAGATTCTCCATGTTACAGATGAGGACTCTGAGGCCCAGAGAAGTTCAGGAATTTTCCCAAAGGCTGTCCAGCGTGAAGTGGTGAAAACTACCTGAATCTTCATTTAGGAAATCCCAGAGTTGACTTGCACTCAGACCAGTTTGCTCACATGTCCTGGGTTAGGGCCTGTGACTTGATAAAGGTGTTGAAAGCATGCACTGGTTTCCTGGAATCTGTTGTGGTCATTTCTCATTTTGAAAAGGTGCTGGTGGACCCTGGGGTCTAGAGAGGCTCAGGTCACTTTGACTGCGCTCAGGTCTGGAAGCCTCGCAGGGCCTCAGTTTCCTCATCTGTGAAATGGGAGAGTGGAGAAGGAGAATAACGGCCCCAAGCTCACAGGACCCTGTGGTGAGGATTCCGTGACGAAGCCTGTTAGGTGACCGGCACACCATGGTGCCCACTGAGAGTTAGTGGTTCTTACTGTTAACCAAAACCCTCCGTGGCTGTCCAGTGAGTCTCGGTTGGCATCCATTGAGTCCTGGTTAGCGTCCAGTGGATTCGCAGTGACCACACAGGTGTCAGAAGAGCGCTGACTCTGGATTTATACCAGCAGATTTTTCACAAGTAGCTTGTTGTTGTTGTTGCCGTTGAGTCATTTGCGACTCATAGTGACCCTATGTACAACAGCCCTAAACCGTGCTCTATCCTGTGCCAATCTCATTGCCTCTGACACACCCATCCCGAGTACCCCAGTCACTGAATCAATCCACCTCATAGAGGGTCTTCCCCTCCTGTGCTGTCCCTCTACTCTACCCAGCATGATGTCCCTCTCTAAAAACCTGTCTCTCCTTAAAACATGTCCAAAGCCCCAGAATCCTTGCCTCCAAGGAGCAGCCTGGTTTAATCCTCTCTGTGATGAATCTGTTTGTTTTCTTGGCAGTCCATGATACATTCAATACTCTTCTCCAGCACCACAGCTCAAAGGCGTCAATTCTCCTTCTATCCTCCTTAGTCATTGTCCAACTCTCTGATGCATAACAAGTGATTGCAAAAACCATGACCTGTATCAGGAGGACCTTAGTCTCCAGAGAGACACTGTTGCTCTTGAGTATTTTGGAGAGGTCCCTAACCTCAGACTTTCCCATCGCAGTACGTTTTTTGATTTTCCGGCTACTGGTGCCACGAGTGTTGACCGTGGAGCCGAGCAAACTGAAGCTGTGAACAATCTCAATCTCTTCGCCATCCCAGCCTCCCACCTTTCTGCTGGCCAAAGAGAGTGTTGGATGGCTTTTCTTACCCATATTACCATATTACTTATTCCTGGTCCTATCTTTTTTTTCTTATTGGTGTTAGAATTGTAAACAGGGTGACCAACTGTCTGGCTTTGCCCAGGTCTGTCCCAATTTGAAGGTCATTTTCTATTAAATCCCTGAAAAAATCAATTACGGTTGAGTCAGTTCCGACTTGGGGTGACCGCTATCATGTCTCCAAGGCTGTGAGTCTTAACTGAGCGTCAGTTTTCTCCAGAAGTGTGGCGAATGCATTTGAACTACTCCTGGTTCCGAGTAAACTGGGATGTTTTGTCACCCTCGTAGGTAGGGTGCTCATAAGTTCTGGCACTAGTTCGGCCTTGATTTGAATCCTACTCTTATCTAGAGAGCTCTGGTGGCTTAGTGGTAAAGAATTGTGCTACCAAAACAAAGGTACAGGGCTTGAATCCAGCAGCTGCTCCGTGGGAGAAAGATGGGCAGCCTCCTTCATTGTGATTCACTGCCTCTGAAAACTCCCTCTCGGGGCAGCTGCGGGTCAGTTCTGACTCCATGGGACTCAATGACAACAAGAACTGCTACCACTTCCTAACTTTATGACCTTAGACAAGTGACCTAGCATCTCTGTGCCTCAGTTTCTCTCCCTTACTAAGGGGATGATCACGGTACCTTCTTGTTTTGCTGTTAGGAGGTTTGTGTGAGATGATGCCTGTCCAGGGCTCACTGGAAGAATCCACAGGCCCGGGCGTGACTTGAAGCCCAGGACTCTCCTGGCTCCTCCCTCCTCCTCTGCTGGCCTCTGGCTGCCCAGCAGGTCAGCTCTGTCCTCCACCACATCAAAGCCCCTTCTGCTCCTCTTTATGGCCCCCTTTACGGTCTGAGCTACCACACCCTGGCCTTTGGAGACCAGAGGCTGATTAGAGCGTGATCTTATCTGGGCATTTGGAACTGCTGGGCTGGTGGACAGCTGGGCCCCAAGTCTCTGATAAGCAGGGGCTGTTTTTCCAGCTGACCTGCTCTCCACAGAGAACACTGAGCTGCTTGCCTACATCTCTTGTTTTCTACCAGGCTGGCCCCTTCGATAGCCTTCTTGCGAGCGGACAGAAGCTGGACCTTTCTGGCTATTCCCTGGACTAGCTGTGCACCCTCTCCGTGCCTCATTCTCCCCTTGTCTATGCTGTGGATGATAGGAGGCTGGCCCCTCCAGCTGGCCCGTCCAGCTCAGCTCTATCCACAAAGCGATATTGGACAGCATTGAGTCCGCTGGTGATACAGCTCTTAATGCTTGTTAGCTAACTGAAAGGTCAGTGGCTTGAACCCACTCAGCCCTTACACAGCAGAGAGACCTGTGGTCTGGAAAACCCTGTGGGTCCGTCCTCTGTCACATGGGCTTGCTGGGAGTCAGAATCGACCCCATGACACCTAACCAGCCACTCCCGCTCCTAATGCAAACAGACAGTAGTGCAGGGCTGCCGCTCACCTGAGATAACGTAGCTTCTTGAAGTCACTGTTTATTTTTAGGACACCGCGAACCACATGCTCAGGCAGTGGACACAGGTCATTGGACTCTCTGCACAGCTCTCTCCTCAGTCCCAGCGTGTGTCCTTGTGGGCGTGGCATCCGTGTGGGTGACCATGTGAGAATCCACCCTGGGCCCAGGCCAGGGGCCCCAACTTCCTCAACCAGCCTGCAGGGGAGATTTTTTTTTTGTTTTGGAATGATTTTTTAAAAAAATTAATTTTAGTGAAAGTGAAAGTTTGCAGAGACTTAGGGCTTCCATTCATTCATTGTTGCACTTTTCTTCCTGCCCACCCCCTTTACCCCAATTCACTCTTCTCCTTGAAGAGTAAAAGAAAAACTCTTTTATTGCTATGCAATCCTTCCCCCCAAGTCCACTCCACTGTGCAGCCTTCATTCTGGACTCCTGTCGTGACAATAATACCTACTCTTATATCCCTTTTAAACAGTTCTCTCCCTCATCTGTTTCAATGCAGTATACATTATTCCTCCCCTCCTTCTCTGTCTTCCCTCAACCCCGATGTCAGTCCTGATTTATAGCATTGGCTCTATGCAATATTTGTTCTTTTGTGATTGAGATATATCACTCAGCATAATGTCCTCCAGGGTCATCCATTTTGAATAATATTGCATGAGTTCCTTGTTTTTCAATGCAGTGTAGTATTCCATTGTGTGAATATACCACAGCTTCTCTATCCATTTGTTTGTTGATGGGCAGTTGGGTTGTTCCCAGCTCTTTGCTATTGTGAACAAAGCGGCAGTAAACATGGGTGTGCTGTGGGGGAGTTTTAAGAATTAAATGAAGGAGAGACTGTGGGAATTCAAGAAGTGCTATTGTTGTTGTTATGTGCTGTCTAGTCACCTGCCATTGATAGCGACCTTATGTACAACAGTCCTAAACCCTGCTCTGTCCTCTGCCAATCTAGCTGCTTTTTTTTTTCAAAGTTAGAATCTCAGTTTTTGTGTTTTTTACAGATTTAAATCAGAGTCTTGCACAGATTCTGAAAAAAAAAAAAAAAGTAAAAAATTGCAATTTTATGAGCCCCTGATTCCTGTCGTCTCATTTGGCCGGTTGACAGTAATGACTTTGTTGTCAGGAGATGATGTTTTTGAACACCTGTTGGTGGGTGCTGTTGCATCATTACTGACTCCGTGTAACCTCGCCTCCAACACATGGGCACACTGCCCAGCCCAGGGCTCTCAGCCGCCCCTGTGTGTGAGTCCAGTGTTGTAGCCACCATGTCAGTCTGTCTTCCTGAGTGTCTTCCTCGTTTCTGGTGACCCTCCACTTTACCAAGCATGACGTCCTTCTGGTTGACATGTTCAAAGTGTGTAACAAGGAGTCTTGGCATCTTTGGCTTCTGAGGAACATCGTGGTTGCACTTAGTCTTCTGAGGTTCATTTGTTTGGTTTTTGCAGCCACTGCTATATTCAGTATTCTTTGCCAACATCGTAATTCAGAGACATCAGTTCTTCTTTGTTAATGTTATGTGCTGTCGAGTCACCTGTAACCCATGGTGACCCTAATGTACTGCAGCTCTGAAGCCTGCCCTGTCCTGAGCCAGTCTCACTAATACCGACACACCAGCCCCCATTGCCCCGGTTACTATTATCAATCCATCTCCTCTACTTCTTCCTTGTTCTTCCTTATTCATCATCCAGCTCCCACACTGCCCAGCACCTGCTATCTGCCAAAATCCTCTTGGTCCTTGTTCACCTTCAGGTGTGGTCTGGGGACCAGCAGCCTCAACCCTAGCTAAATGCAATCTGCTTTTAACAAGATTTCCCAGATGATTCACATTTTATTTTTTGGTGGCAGGTAGTCACAATAACAGATACCCATCCAGTAATTTCTACGAATACAGGTGCATGTCATTGGGTACCTTCTTTGTACTGTGCTACCATTTTTACCATCTCTACCCAGATTGTTTTATCACCAGTAGATTTTACTCTCTCTGGCCCTTCAACTTCTCATCTGTCAGACTTCAAGAGTTTCTATAGTTAGATTGATTGCATATAGCCAATTCTTTAAAAGAGTAGACTCTTCAAGGCCAAGGTTCATGTTATGAATTCAGCTCAACACTTGCTTTGTTTTCAAATAACTTCATGGGATAGTTTCAGTTCAAGGATTAAGGATTATATCAGGACTGTGTGTATAGTCAGGTCTTGGAAGAAGCCTGGTTTCCATAGGAAGGTGTTCTGTTCCACATTTTCTCTCCCTTTTGGTCAGGAGCCGTCTACTGGGTCTTTATCCGAATAATTGATCTTTGACATTGTACTTTGAAAAGTGGTGGCTTGGATGTTACTCACTCACTTAGTCCCAGCAGGTATCCTGTAAGGTAACACTCCACCTTAAAAAAGAAGAAACTAAAGCATGGCAAGACTCAGGAGCGTGTCCAAGTTCATACAGCTTGCAGGTTTGTAAAAGCAGCAGTTAGAAGAGGGAGAGTTAGAACTTGAACCCAGGACACATGGTGCCAGAACTTTTTGTTGTTGTAGTTATGTGCCATTGAGTCACCTGAGACTCATAGTGACAATACAGTACAATACAATACAATACAATACAAAATCAATGCAATGCAATGCAATGCAATACAATACAAAATCAATACAATCCAATCAATACAATACAATCAATATAATACAATACAATACCAATAGCTCTGACACTTGCCCTCTCCTGAGCCAGTCTCACTGACTCCCAACACACCCACCACAGTTACTGTGTCAGTCCGTCTCATTCGGGGTCTTCCTCTCCTGCACTGTCCCTTTACACTTCCGAGAATGATGTTCTTCTCCCTCTTGGCCATGTGCCCAGTGTATGTGAGACAGAGAGCTTCAAAATCCTTTCCCCCAAAGAGAAACTAGGTTTCACTTTACTAAGACAAACCTGTTTGTTCTCTTGGCAGTCTATGATATGTTCAGTACTCTCCTCCAACACTACAACTCAAAAGACATTAATTCTTCTGTCATCATTAGCCATTGTCCAGCTCTCTGATGTATAAGCAGTAATTGTGAACACCATGGCCTGGATCAGGTGCACGTGAATCTCTAGACTGACATCGTTGCTCCACAGTACTCTGGAGAGGTCCCTGACAGCAGATTTTCCTGACTGCTGGTGCTAAGGGTAGAGCTCTTGCCCTTGACCATCAGTTGCCATTCACTCCATGCCAACAGAGAACACAGAAAGGGGATGCGTACCTCTGTCTGGGGGTGTGGTGTGGGATCAGCAGAGGCCCGAATGAGTTGGTTCTGACTGAGATAGGAGGCTTCGCCCACAGAACAATGACCTTGGTTCACCCCTTCAACTAAAAATAGACCGTTCAAATCCACTAGCTGCTCCTTGGGAGAAAGATAGACAGTTCCTCCCAGGTAATTTAGAACCTCTGAACACCTGCTGGAGGGTCGGTTATGAGTTGGTTCTGACTTGATGGCTCAAAACAACAATAACAAATTTGCCAGTCTTTGGTGAGCACCTAGTGTATGTCATATGCTGTAGGCAGCCCCTGGGGCCCAGAAGGGAACGCTAAGAAAAAACAACCTCCCCCCCTTGTATAGCTGATGTTGTACACTGATGTGCACAAGTATGTGGCTAGAAGCAGCATTTCTTATTTTAGTACATATTCAGAAGGAAGCAGAGTGGGGAGTGTGACCTACAGTGACCGAGGAGGTACCATTGGGTCAAAGCCAGGAACAGGAGCAAGAGCCAGATATGTGATAATTTGGGAATAGTTGTTTTTGAGTACCATCAGGTCAGAACTGACCCGTAACTGACTCTCCGGTGGGTTTTCAGAGGCAGGAAATCACATAGTTGTTGATTGCTCTTCTTTCTCCCGTGGAGCGGCTGGTAGATTTGAACCATATGCCTCTGGGTTGGCAGCACAGCTCATTACTGCTAAGCCATGGGGAGGAGGGAATGGCTTGTGAAGAGGCTGAAAGATGGGCGAGCGCTTGGTGTGTCCATGGAGTGGCCTGAGTGGAGGGGCGGAGGTGATGAGGTGAGGGAGGTTAGGGGGAGGGAGGCACACCGTCCCGCAGGCACAGGTGAGGAACAGTCTTCTCCTCCAAGTGCAGTGGGCAGCCAAGTGGCCTTAGACAGGGACAAGAGTGACTTTGAGAAGTGAGGGTGCAGGTGGGGTGTAGGGGCTGGGATGTAGGAGCAGTCATACTGGTCAGGGATGGGATGGTGGCCGCATTCTTTGCATGGAGAGGAGACAGCAGTAGGCTGGCCAGAAAGCTGGACCAGGCTTATATCAGTGTCCAGGGAACGTGGGAAGTGAGGCTCTGCAGGAAGACATTAGCTCTTGACTGCTGTAACCGGGAAGACTTCCTGGAGGAGGTGGACTTTAAGAATGGGTATAACAGGCTGGGGAGAGACATTCAGGCGAAAGGAACACTTTGAAGCTGAGAGGGGGCCTGTTGTATGTCTCTTTGAAGGGCAGGAGGCTGGCAATGTGACCTCTTTCTCACCCTTCAGGACCAGCAGAGTGAAGGGTCAGTCCTGGAGCTGTGAGAAGAAAGTCAGAGGCAGCACGTTGGTATTTGCCCGAGTGGGGGGTGAAACTGGTTATGGAAAGGCACGAGAACTTGGCTGAGGAATGGCAGGCCTGTCCACCTCCCGCTCCCACCCCACCTCCTGCCTCAGTTTCCTCACGGCATCTCGTGGGGTCACCAGGAGCTTCCAGTGAACTGAACGTGCCAGGGCTGGGACAGCCGGAACAGAAGATGCCCGCCAGGGCCTGATGCCCCCGGTCCTGGGCCAGGAGCAGCTTGGCTGGGGGGCAGCACGTTCTGGGTGAGAACAGAGCTGTGTGAAGAAGGCGACGAGAGGGTTGTGGGGGCGTCTTTCTCCTTTCTCTCCCGGGAAGATCATTGAGAAAGAGCCGCTCACAGAGGGGCAGGGAACAGAGACAGCCCTGTGGGCCTGGGTTTTTTGGGGGATGGGGAAGCAGGAGCTGGGTCAGCTGTATGGGCCACTTAATACCCATGAACTTGCAATTAAATGCGGAAGTAGAGACAAGAAGGGTGGTAAAAGGGGGTTATTGTTCCCGCTCAGGATTGAAGGACCAGCCTCCAACATGAATGGGCTTCAGTGTCTTCGGGGTGCTGGGGGAACGGAGGGCCTGTCATTTGGCCCTTTGTCCTGCCCCAGTGGACTCGGCCACAAAGGCCAGCTTGATTCCCTTTCGGCTTCTTTCGACCTCTGCTCAGGCCCCCCACAGCCCCTGGGCAGAGAGCTCTCCCTGGGGCTGGGGTGAGAGAGTTGGCTCTCGTTGGGAATTTGGGGCATTTCTCGAACATCTAGCTTAGCCAAGGCAAACTCCCCCCCCATTAAATGTTTGGTTATTTTCATTTTGGGGGTGTTTTGGTTTGCACATATCTGAGATTAAAAACGCCCTGTGGTAGAACGTAATGGGAAGAATTTTTGCCTGTGCTGCATCACTGAGGTGGATTGACGTGTGATGAGTCTTACTATGGACTGAAACGTATCAGAAACGTATCAGAAAGCGTATCAGAAACGGTCAGGGTGTCACAGGATAGGACAGGGTCCGGATCTGTTGTTCGTAGGGTCAACTTGATGGCACCTTATAAGATCAGCAACACCGCCTCTGTGTAACCACCACCCAGATCAGATACCACCAGCAGGAGTGGGGTCTTCTCCGATCGGTGCTCCCAGGAGTAACTGCTGTTTTGACCTCCCTTGCTTAGAACCTCCTTGGGCCTGTTTTTGAACTTCATGTGAATGAAATCATGCCATCTATGTGTTTTTTCTGTGTCCTTAATACAAATTTCAAAACATAATTCATACACATCTCTCTCTCATTGCTGTTGAGTCTGAACTGATCCATGGCTGACCCTCCAGCGGGTTTTCAGAAGCTGTAAATTGCATGGGAGCAGATTGCCGCCCTTCGCCTATGTAGCAACTGGTGGATTTGAACTGCCAGAGAGGTCCCATCTTTGAGATGGCAGCACAGTGCTCAGTGGACTGCATACTCTAACAGAGCATGCTCTTTTTTTACAGTTTTATAACTGTATTTGAAAGTCAGCTGTTAGTTTTCATCCGCAGTGAGAGTCTGGTAGATTTTTGAAAGTGGTGACAGTATTGAAGTAACCAGTGTATTCGGCTTGTTTGGGGAATCTTCATCCTCATTATGTTTTCTGGACAGTCGTACACGGACGTGGTACGGGACATTCCTTGTTCCTTTGGCCCAGGCTTTGTTAAGCCTGAGGTCAGTGTGGACATCTGGTGTTCCCACCTCTTTCATGGCAAGTTTCCAGAGCTCCTTGAGTGCCTGAGGGGCCCGCTTCTTAAATCCCACTCCGTGGATGCCCTTGTGAATGGTGATGGTGTCCTCTCTGGTCATCGCTTCATTGATGGCTTGAACGGCCTTTCTTCTCACCACCCTTCTTTGTGAGGGCCCTCGCACTGGGACCAGGCTGGGAAGGGAGAGGCAGAACTTGCTGTTTAACGTCATAGAGGTTGAGATTGATGACATGTAGGGTGATTATGTAATACTGAGAGTCATGCCCTCACCGAGGGGACACGCACGTTTGGAGGACACAGTTCAATCTATGACACAGGTGATGATGCCTCAGACACCACACGTCACTTCCTACCTGCAGGTTTATACGGTTAGAATTTTCATATGAAGGAGTTGTTGTTGTTGTTATGTGCCGTCGAGTCGCTTGCGACTCATAGTGACCCTGTGTACACCAGCCCTAAACTCCGCTCTGTCCTGTGCCAATCGCACTGTCTCTGACACTCCCATCCCGATTACCCCAGTCACTGAATCAATCCACCTCATAGTGTTGTTGTTATGTGCCGTGGATGAAAGAGTACGTTATATTATGTTGATGACCTGGAGCTTTCTGGGATGACCTTTGACCCCATGTCTCTGGACCTCATTAAGTCCATTGAAGGTCCTCAGGGTTCTGTGCTCACCTGTGGGGCTTCTGAGAGGGCCTTGGAGTGTATGTGTGAGTGTGTGTATGTATACGGTCATTGGCCACAGGTGTTCTGATCCATTCCAGTGACCTCTGACCTTAACCCTTCCCCCGTTCATCTCCTCTCTCCCCCTTTTCCTATCACTGTCACCTCTTTTCCCTTTTCCTTTCATTGAACAGCCAAGCAGCGCCGGTCATCTGTCTGCCCCAGGCTCATCATTGTTGCTGAGGGCCACTGAGTTAGTTGTTGGCTTCTGCTGCTGTTACTAGGTGCTGACCAGTTGACTCTTGACTCCTGGGGACACTGTGCACAACACAGGGAGCCCCTGCCTGACCCTGCACCGTCCTCACACTCCGTGCCATTGTTCTAGTCGCTGTGTCAGTCTGTCTCACTCCAGCTCTTCCTCTCTTTCGCTGACCCTCCACTTTTCTAACCATGATGTCCTTCTCTAGAGTCTGACCCCTCCTGATAACATGCCCGAAGGAGTGAGGCAGTTCTTTCGCCCTTCCCTCTGAGGAATGCCCTGGCTGTATTTCTTTGAAGACAGATTTGTTTGTTCTTTTGTCAGGCCAGGACATACTCGGTGTTCTTCCACAGAATACTGAAAGGCATTTGAATGACATTGATTGTTCTTTTTTCTTTATTCGTTGTCCAACTTTCCTGTCAAAGGAAGCAATTGAAAATCCTCCAGATTTTGGTCAGGTTCACCTTAGTCTTTAAAGTGATAGCCTTGCTATTTAACATTTGAGTGCTGTTCTCAGCATCACAGTATAGGTGTTTGTCCTTTTCCATTAATCACGTCCACTCTGTGAGGGTCATGGGGATTAAGACTAGGACATCCAAAGTGTGGTTTACAGACTGAATGCTACCAGTCTATCACAAGATGTGGACAGAACTGGAGAATAAATGTTTAAACTTTTATAGTAATTTGGCAGAGTAATTTTATACCTGCTGAATCTCATAATTTTAAAAAAAGTTTTCCTAGTCACTGATTTTTATTCCATTGTACAGTAGTATTAGTCTTGAGTGGCTTAGGTAGTAAAAAAACAAACAAACAAACAAACAAACAAACAGACAGACAAAAAAAAACCAGAAGGAGACCTACAGATCATTTGAGGAGCACTATATATTATGATGGAAAAAGTGGTCTGAACACACCTGGCCCTTTTTTAAAGTGTCAGATCTTATTAATGATCATCCGTTTGATAAATACAAACTCTTTTTTCTCCTTGGAGAAAGGAGAACATTGTTCTCCTCTCCCCATTTTGCAGATTCAAAAAATTGAGGCCCAGCTAAGTTTGACAAGTTGGGGGCAGCCAGCGGGGTTCACGTGCTGTAGGACCATCTCTCTGATGACCCTCCCTGGGTCACAATTTTTCATTGCTTCTACGGCCCAGGCACCTGGATAGGCCCTGCCTGACCTGCAGGTCTTTCTCTGTGTGTGTGTGTGTGTGTGTGTGTGTGTGTTTGGGGGTGGGGAGGGCACTGATTGATTGGCTACCACCAGCTAGAACCTGGGTTAAACAGGTCCTAGAGACAGGCCAGGCTTCCCTGAGGGCTCTAGGTGGCTGAGGCCTCTCTTGGGGACCCTGTCCCAGGCTTCTCATCAGCCCCTCTCTTTGTCTTGGTATCCATGGCAACCTGGCTGGATGCTTGGCACTCCCAGGCCCAGCCCCCCAGCCTGACCAGCTGGCTTCCTCCCTGGCAGGCTCCAGACTGGCTGGGGAAGCCGCCCCCCACCACCCATGGCTGGGAGCTCCTGGGCAGGGCTGGGACTGCCCTGCGGTGTGGGAAGGACCCCAGCGAAGGTCCCTCCAGGCCCTCCTCTCTGCCTTCTGGCCTCCTTCCTTCTGGCTGGGAGTGCCCTTGTTTTCCGACTCCCGGCTCTGCCTCCAGCTCCTTCTGGGGCTCTTTGTCTGCCTCAGTCTGTCTTGCCTTTCCTGGTTCTCTGTCCTGTTCTCTTTGGGCCTCTGTTTGTCTCTCTGGGTCCCTCTCTGCTGGCTTCTCATGCATCATTTGCAGGTTGGTCCCAAGAGGGTGAGAATGGGCTGGCCTGGAGCCCTTTCCTGCAGGGAACCCTGGGGGACCCTTCCATGACCAGAGAAAGGGCTGCAGGGCGGCATATGGGGCTCGTTAGCAAGAAAGCACAGCCCAGCCCCCTCCAGCTCTCTGTGATTCAGCTGCTCCAGACAGGGAGGCCCATGAGAAGTCCTCTCCATGGGGGGCCCTCCTGCTAAGAAGAGGACTTACTCTTGAGGAAGAGGCCTCCCAGCCCATGCAGTCAGTAGTCTTCTTCTCAGGAGGAGGTGGCCTGCTGAGTCCCCTTGTGCTGACCTCTGATCCCACAACATAAAGGGTTTGGACTGGAGGCATCCACAGGATTTCCTTCCCACCCACCCGAGGGGGAGGCCATCTCTCACTAGCAGGTCGTTAGAGTCATCATTTATTAATGGCCACAGCTGTCCCTATAGATATGAATAAATAATGCCCCATACAGTGCCCTGGACATGGAGGGTCCGTGGGGACCTTTGTGATCTCTGAAAGAGTCATCCCAGTATACCCTTTGGAGCCTAGAGCCGGGGGGTAAGGGTCTGCTGGGGGGGTCAGGGGCTGCACATCCAGCTGCTTGGTCTGGCGGGCAGGTGACTGGCATGAGAACCATCACAGTACCCTCCTCACCCATCTCTTGCTTCTGCATTTGTAGCATTAGTGTAGATGTAGAGAAATGGTTCTCTACCCTTAACCTTTCTGTAAGGAGGCCCAGTGTGGTGCAGCAGTTCAATGCTTGACTACTAAGTGAAAGGTTGGTGGTTTGAACCCACCTAGAAGTTGAGAAAGACTCAGCATCTGTTCCCGTAAACTCCGTAGGGCATGTCTTTCCTACCCCATGGGGTTGCTGTGCGGAGAAAGAGACTAACACACCTTGCAGCAACCACCAGGTCTCTGCACCTTGGTTTTCTCATCTTTTAAATGCGGATTGCAGTCCCATTTGCCGCATACATGTCTTTCTTAATGTTTTAGATGTATCATTCACTCTTTGAAATTTAACAAGGCAGTCGTTTTGACAGAATATTCAAGATTTTGTGACCATCACCTCCATCATCATCATCATCTCTAATTCCAGAATATTTTCATCCCCAATGATACCTCTTTCCCATTTCCATTTGCTTCTCTCCTCCCTGGCCCCTCAGCTCCTGGCCGTTACTGACAGACTCTTCTGTCTCTTGGGGACGTTTAGTGCATGTGAATTCATCTAGTATATGGTCTTCTGTGTCTGATTTCTTTCACATAACATAATGTTTTCAAACTGTATCTGTGTTATACCACATATCAGTACTGCATTCCTTTTTATGGCTTAATATTCCATTGTATGAATGTACTGTCTTTTAAAAAATTCCATTTATCAGTTGCTGGGCATTTGGGTTGTTTCCGCTTTTTTGGCTGTTATGAAGAGTGTTTCTGTGAACAGTCTTGCCCCAGGTTTGTGTTTTCAGTTCTCCTAGTTACACCTTTAGGTATGGTCTCACAGGTTTCTTGGGAAGATTAGAAGAGTCCATATAAAGTTCAACTGTTAGAATGGTACCTGGAGCCAAGCTGCTCTTTGGAGGCAGAGATTTTGAAGCTCTGTCTCACATACTTTGGACATGTTGCCAGGAGGGACCAGTCCTTGGAGAAGGACTTTTATGCTTGGAAGGGTGGAGGGACAGTGAAGGAGAGAAAGACCCTGGAGGATATGAATTGACTTAGTAACTGGGGTAATGAGGGTAGGTGTATCAGAAACAATGGAATTGGCTCAAATAGGGCAGAGTTCAGAGCTGTGGTACACAAGCTTGTTAAGAGTCAGAGGCATCGTGACAGCACATAACAGCAACAACAAAAGATGTATTGTTGGAGGTCTTCAAGTTTATTTGCGACCCAGAGGTGCTCCCCTCAGAATTGCCCACATGATTTTCTAGGCTGTAATCCTCATAGGAACAAGTGGCCAGGCCTTTCTCCCGTGGAGCTTCTTGGTAGGTTTGAACTGACAAGCTTTAAGTTTGCACCCAGGTTCTTAATGAATTGTTTCACCATTAGTGTTCCATATTAGCCCTTGTTAGTGCAAAACGAGTCCTTGAGCTGGTGATGAACACCCAGTGGCCACTGGGGAGGTGTTAGGGAGACAGCAGCGCTAGTTAACATTTATTGAGTGCTTACTGAATACCAGGTCCTCTGGGATGGGTTCTTTTTGACAGGTGAGTATACTGACGCACAGAACATGGAACAGTTTGTCCAGGTTCATACACTGAACTCAAGCCCAACTCCTAGGCTCCAGACCCATGGACTACCACGAGCCTCTGGAGAACTGGAGACCACATGTTCTTGTAAAGGGGACAGTGGCCTCTCAGCACCCCAGCAGGGTTTCCCATATGGGAACATGAACCTGGCATTGCCAGATCTCCTGACTGTCTAAAGACTTTTCCCCAACAGCCGGAAATGTGGATTTTTTGGTATGAAATCACTTGATTTTGAAATGTTGGCGACCCAGTCACATTTTTAACAAAAACACTAGATGGGCCAAACAAAACATTTCTGTGAGCCCAACCCGTGGGCTGCCAGTTTGCATGCTCAGGCCTGAGGGCAGCTCAGCCGTGCAGGGCATTGCCGGACAGTGACCTTGACTGGCTGCACTTCAGAGCAGTGGTGCCCACCTCCCTTGGGGGATCCTCTTTGTGCTTGTGCCATTAGTATTCAGATACGACCCTTTTTTTTTTAAAGAGGAAATTAATTTTATTTTTCAAATGCAAGGGAGATATGACCCTTTTTGCCATGTGGACTTGTTGAGGGCTTACGGGGGCCACGTGGGTGTTTCAGGATTCCTCCCTCCCTTCCCACCCTGGAGTCATAAAACCTAAGAGTCCTTGATTGGTATAAGCCGCTAATACGCTCAATGTTCATGGAAAGATTGAAGGTTTGCATCTGCCCAGAGGCACCTTGCAAGAAAGGCCTGGCAACCTACCGGTGAAAACCCTCTGGAGCCGTTTTATTCCAGCACGTGAGGAATTGTCTTGAGTTGGGATTTACTCTCCAGGACTGGTTTTCTCCTGGTGGGTACTCGCTATACAGCACTTGACTTTGCCTTTGGGAATTAACTGCCTTTAGCAAGCCACGTGGCACTTTAAAACCTAGACTCTAGCTCCTGAAACCCTAGTTTGAATCCCAGCCCTTCCATTTCCCAGCCTGTTGCCTCAGTCAAGTTGTTTTAACATCTCAGTGCTTCAGTTTTCTTATCTGTACCTCTGTCAGATGGGGCTAGGAGCTAATTTCAGGGTTTCACACATGAATTGTAATTGAGATGCATGCAGAGAGTAGCATATTCTCTGACTATGCAGTTACAGCAATATAAAGTGGCGGCAGATTGAGTGCCCGAGTTCAAACCCCAGCTCTCCCATTTACCGTCTCCCATGTTACATTGGAGCAGTTCTCTTTGCCATCCCTTAGTTTCTCTGCCTACCAAACAGGGACACAGATAAACCCTCCCTGATGAGCTTGTTGTAGCCGTGGGGACTGTGGGTGGCTCGCTTAAGCACTGAATGACGTTGGGCATTTTTATTATCATATACAAATGTGCTGTCGTGTGCAGACACACACGCTCATTGCCAAGGCTCTGCCATCTGGCAGGCACAGTGTGAAGGTACTGATTTATTTTTGAGCGTGTTTCTCCGTGTTTCCGACAGGGAGTGAGGCATGCATGTGTGTGCAAAATCTGCACAGTCCCAAGCCAGCTAGCTGGGCACTTCGTTCTCTCTGCACATCATCGTCTTGCAGAAATAGAACATACACTTTATGCACACACACACACACACACACACACGCGCGCACACACTAATGTTCTTCACTGACGTAAATATGCATTGGGGTTCTTGGCCATCAAGTTGAGTCACTCGAGCGGCCAGTAATGCTTTTGAGGATAGTGAGAGCTGCTGGGAGTAGATGTGGGCAGAGGTGGGTAGCAGAGCTGGGGGTTACTGCTCAGAAGGTGGGCATCGGACAGGGAGGAATTTGGGTGCAGAGTGGGCTTGGATGGGGGACTTAGATAGCATGGCTGAGGCAGCAAGGAAAGATGCTGGGGTTCAAGGCAGAGTCCCCCCCCTTGCTGTCCAGCTCTGGCTCCTTCTAGGGCATGTTGGTAACCCCTGTTCCTGCCTCCCCTTCTTGTTCACCTCACCTTCTCCTCAGCATATTGCAGGCATTAATTTAGGCAAAAACTCCTCGGGTAAGAAAAGCTGAGGCACGCAGAATCCGCACAGCGGAATTGCACTGTCTGAGGAGGCAGCTTGGATTGCTGAATTTGTCCTCCTTTTTTTTCTCCCCACTCACGTCAGAGTTCATTTGGTCCCCTCTCGGTTACTCTTCTTCAAGTGACTCGCAGCCTACAGCTCTCCTTTTTTCTTTGAATCTGTGGAAATGTGTCTTTTCCTCCACTCCCTCCCCCCCATTTCTCTCAACTTTCTGGGGAGACCAACAAAGTCAGGCTCTTTCTGAACAATTGAGGTGTAGAGATTGGATCTTTCCCAAATTCCACTTCTAGGATACATTCAACAACCGACTCATCATCCTGTTAGCTGGGATGTTCCAGGCTTTGTCCTGAGTGTGCCATGTAGTTTAACTCACTTATTCCTCCCAGCAACCCTGATGGAGGTGCTCTTATGGTCCTGTTTCCTAGACACGGAGGCACAGAGAGGCTGTGCCCCATACCCAGGGTCCCACTGTTAGGAAGAACAGAGGCAGGGTGTGAACTGGCAGTCTGACTGCAGGGCTGTAGTTGTACACGTAGCACTGTGCTGTCTCCTTGCTGATGGGGTGAGATCACACCTTAGCTGAGCATCTGCTTTGTGCTGGCCTGGATTCTTTGCTCCCTTTCTCCCTTTCTGTCTTTCTGTTTCATAGACTCACTGAGAGTCATTGGCTCAGTGGCACCTTCTTTCCCTCTCAGAATCCTACCTAGCCATCCATCCATCTGTCCAGCCACCCATCCACCCACCCACTCTCTATCTGTCTGTCCATCTGTCCATCCATCCATCCATCCATCATCCGTCTGTCCATCCATCCATCCATCCACTCACCCACCCATTCACCCATCCACGTATCCATCCATCCATCCAGTTCCCCACCCACCCACCCACACACATATAATTTTCTCCCCTTTCTCCCTCCTTCCCTACTGTTCCCTTCCTCTTACCCATTCATCCATCCACCCATCTCTGCACTCATTCATGGATTCATTCACTCACCCATCCATCTAGTTAGTGGTTCCTAAGATTTACCTATTCCGGTATCAGTCTCATGACTTATGTCCTATTTGAATACCAGCTACAACATTTCTTAAGTAATATTTCCCACTTAATCTGGCCCTTCCTTTCTGTTCAAAGCTCTGATTTCATCTTAAGCAATAATGTTTGCAAAGTCAGGGATTTGTTATCATAATCATAGTTGTTAGTACCAGAATAAAGAGCACTCGTCTTTGTGCCCACGTTCCTTCCCCACCGCGATCTGAGCACATTTGGGGAAACCCATCATTGCATTTACGAGGTTCACTGCCCGAGCCAGGCTCAAGGGTGATTGGATGCCCTTGGCGTGGGGTTTCCACAAGCACTTTTTACTGTAACATGGTGAGACAAGGACTTAAATGACTGGCACCTGAGAAACCCTGAGTTGAAGAACTCTGGGTGTCATTAGAGGTCACCTCTGGTCTGGGACTCAAGGAGAGGTGGCATTTGGACTGGAGCCTAATATAGTAAGAAAATAAGCAAGTAAATGCAGTTAGTGTCAATTGTGAAGAAATGCAGGATGGGAGATAGGGCAGGGAGGAGATGGGAGAACAGAGATGGAGATTTGTTTTCCTTCTTAGGCTGACCAGGAAAGGTGATGTTTTGAACAAAAATCTTTAAGATGTTTGAGGCTGAATATGAGAACTGAGGCACAAACTAAGATTTTTATACCAGTGTTCATAGCAGCATTATTCATCATCACAAAAACATGAAAACAGCCCAAATGTCCAACCTAATCCAAACTAATGGATTGAGAAATTATAGTACACAATGGAATACTATGCAGCACACAGGAACAATAACTTTGTAAATTACTACCTAACTTGGGAGGGACTGGAGAGCATTATGCTGAGTGAACTAACTCAGTCCAACAAGGATAAATATTGTATAAGACCGTTATTGTAGAATGAATATAAGGATCCAGGAGGGGTGGGAGAGGCTGGAAACAGAGGGATGTGTATGTGCCGGGGGAAGGGGAGATTAATCATTGGGTTGTAAAATTTGATGGGGGCTGAGGGAAATTGAAAGAATTTGTTCAAATTTATATTAGAGTTTTGTAAATAAATTTGTGGGGGGAAAAAAAGATGTTTGGGGCTGGCGCTAGATCCATGCTAGTATGTAAGGGAAGAGATTTTTAGGCTGCGAGAACAGCATGTGCAAAGGCCCTGAGGCAGGGTTTGTGCCAGGGTGTTTGAGGCTGGCTCAGCACAGAGGCCTGTGTGGCTGGAGCAGCATCAGAAGCGGAGTGTCAGGAGGCCAGGTCAGAGGTGGCCAGTGGACCGGGATAAGAACCTTGGGCTTTATTCTCAGAGGGATAGAAGCCGCTATCTGTTGGGAGAGACGTGATTAATTCATGAGGCTGCTTTGACTGGATAGCAAATAAGAATAAGTATACTGAGGGGGCCACTGCACGAGCCCAGAGGAGCCAGAGTCACCGAGGCTGGAGAGCAGCTGGAGTCACTGGAAGTGGCAGAGTGCCTAGTGTCAGGGGGCAGATGGCTGGGTCAGAGGGTCTGGTGGCTGCTGATAGGACGGACTTATTGGTAGCCTGGCCCTGCGTGATCACCAGGCTGTGTGACCCTAAGCCAAGTGACTTATATTCTGCCCCTGGTTTAGGACATATTCCGGGTACAGAGATCATATGTATGACTGTCTTTCTTTGAGTGGTGGTGGTGGTTTTGGTTTTTTGTGGGTTGTTTTTTGCTACATCTTATCATTACTTATATGCACTGCTTACATTGTCACAGTGCGTAATTTCCTGTTATCATTCTCAGTTGTTCACTCCCAGAAGTTCAGTGTTGTGATTTATGAAGGTATTGATGATGCTAAAAGGCAGTAATAATAAAGAAGACTTAAGGAAGTGAGGCGGTTGGACTTAGGTCAGAACTGACCTGCAGTGGAGTTGTTGGCACAAACCGCCTTGTAACCTGGGAACTGTGTGTTGTCATCAATGTTATCACCTTCCTCTCCTCCTCCTCCAGAGAAGTCTAGTTGCAGGGCTGAGGGTCCAGAGCCTGAGGCACGGTCGGTTTGTCCTGGGGGTGGTGGTGACTGGGGACTTTGAGACGCAAGTAACAGGCTTGGCTGGGAGGTTGGATGTAGCCTGGAGCCTGTAATTTGCTCTTTTCCAGGCCATCTAAAGGACTGATGCCGTCCTGAAGGAGTGGGTATTTGAAGCAGTAGAATAGCTGGGTCATAAAGAATTTCTACATTCAGCTTTTTGAGGAAATGCCAAACTGCCTTCCAGAAGGGTTGTACTATATTACAATCCCTCCAACAGTGTAGGAGATTTCTTATCTCTCTGCATCCTCTCTAACATTTATTGCTTCTTGTTCTGTTAAATTTTGCCACTGCTACTGGGATGAGATGGTATCTCATTGTGATTTTGATTTGCATCTCTTATTGCCAGTGATTTTGAACATTTCTTCATGTGTCTGTTGGCCATCTGAATGTTGTCCTCTGTGAATAGTCTTTCCATGTCTTTTGTCCACTTTGTAATTGTGTTATCAGTCTTTTTCTGCTTCTTGTTCTGTTACATTTTGCCACTGCTACTGGGATGGGATGGTATCTCATTGTGATTCTGATTTGCATCTTTTATTGCCAGTGATTTTGAACATTTCTTCATGTGTCTGTTAGCCATCTGAATGTTGTCCTCTGTCAGTAGACTTTCCATGTCTTTTGTCCATTTTGTTATTGGGTTATCGGTCTTTTTCTTATGGAGGCCCTGTAGGATTCTGTAAACTTTTGTTATGAGATCCTTGTCTGAAATGGTATTGCCAAAAGTATTTTCCCAGTCAGTAGGTTTTCTTTTCACCCTGTTGGAAAAGTTTTTGATGAGCACAGGGTTTTAAGCTGTAGAGGATCCCATTCATCAATTTTATCCTCTCTTGGTTGTGCATTTCTGGCTGTATTTATCAGCCTGTTAAACCATGGGCTTCATTCTTGTGTCCTGTGTGGCTCAGGTGAGGTGGATCAATGCTTTTTGAGGGTGCTTTACCACAGTACAGGGGAATGGAAGCAAGATGCCTGCCATTGTAGCAGGAGACTGAGCGTGTTTGGAAGAGAGAATCATCCTGCTTCAAGACATGTGGGCCTTTGGGTTTAAGCCCTGTTCTCTCCAGCTAAGACTTCTGAAGGACATTGAAGGCTGCTTTTGTGACTCATCGTAGGGTGAGTTCAGTTCGCCCAGGTTACGTCATATTCTCCAACATCTGCCTGACACCCTGCAATAGACTGCAGGGCCCTGCCCGCCTGTTCCCGGGTGGTGGAAAGCGGGCTTCCATGTTGGGAACCGTTTTCACAGGATAATGCTCTCAATTTCTGGAAGATTTCCCTTGGGCCTTTTAACTAAGTCAAGTGAACCACAGTCTGGTTGGGGTTTGTACCCAGGCTCTGGGGTGCCCCACTCCAGCCTCACAGGCTTGGTTTCTGGGGGTGTTCATCACGAAGCCTCTGGCTGTCTGTAAGTTAAGTTTAGTTACCACCCGGGCGGCCCTGCTGGGTATTTTTTTTTCTCTCCTTGTGTATTTGTGATTTCCCCTAATTCTTAGGTCTCTTGAAAACAAAGAAAATAAAACCCGTCATCATTCCACACACCAGCATATGGTGGCCACTTGTCATTTTTGATGTTTGAGAGGGAACCAAAAAAAAAGTGTTTTGCTCATTGTTCAAAATTAGGCTTGAAAAAAATGTACATTTGGGTGTTTCTGTGTTAAAAACTAAAAAAAAACCCACCCAACAACAACAACCCAAAACAAAACCATTTTGCAGCCAGACTACTTTGGGAATTTTTTGGGCTTTACCCTCCTAAAGTTCCTGAAAGAAATGGATTTTTCTTTTTTTTCTCTCTGCATGAGCTCCCTCCACACTTTTTATGTGAATTGGTAATGCTGTGAGCAGCAGGGCAGAAGGCGAGCCTGGGAGTCCTCAGAGGATAGAAAGTCCTCTGTGGACACTGACGCCCCTCCGGTGCTTGTACACGTGGCCTTTGAGATGCATCGTAGAGAAAGAACCTTTCTGATGTGTGTAACAGAAAGGACACCAGAAGTGACTGTACAGTCAGGGTCACTTGTAGACATGCATGAGGCGGGTCTGTTCAGAAATGATGCAGGGCCCCTGTGGTCTGAGAAGTCACTCAGCGTTACCACTGCCTGTTTCCAGAGTTCTCTGGGGATGAGGAGGCAAAGCTCCCCAGGATGGGAAAATTTTCCAGAATGACTTTTGACCTGCTTCTCTGGACCTCACCGAGCCCCTCATCTAGGTCCTGTGCTCATCCAGTGGGGGCTTCTGAGAGGCCCTCAGGGTGTGTGGTGTGGGGTAGGGGTCAGAGGTAGAGGGGCTCTGACCCGTTGCAGCGACTCTGACTTTACCCCTCCTCCACCCTTTCTCCCCTTCACTGTCACGGACCTCTTTCCCTCCCTTCTCTTGTTGATGTCTCCCTGTCCCCTCGCCCTTCCATTGGACAGAACAGCACATCAACCTTTTGCACCACACAGGCTTGTGGGAGTTGCGGGGGGCGTTGACTCAGGGTTTTGTTGTGTTTTTGGTTGTTATTGTTAATTCATATTTTTTATAAACTCATAATTACTTGTCCTCTGGTTTGCTGAAGCGCTGAATCAGACAACACTTGCCAGTCACGTCTAGCCAAGCGGCTAGCTGTAAAAACTCCAGCTCCACGTTTGTCTGGACGATGCTTCTGACGAAGGCGACTCATTTTGCCATTCTCCTCCACCCTTTGAGTGTTTCAGAACAGACAGCTACCTTCTTTCTCTTATACACTTACTTATTCTTCTTGGGAGTGGTGTAAGACTTCTTTGAATGCCTTCCTTATCGTGGATCTTAGCCTTGACATAACCTTGAGGGTGATGGTCTACCCCGTGAGGGTTTTTATGAAAATCTGCATCTTGGCAGTGGTACCACCAGGGATGGCGGATTGGAAAGGAAACTTAGTCACTTTTCAGCCCATGTTGCTAGGTACCATTGAGTCACCTCCTACTCTTAACGTCCTGTTTGCAAAACAGCTCAAAACCCCGCCCAGTTCTACGCCATCCTGACAACCTCTGTGGTGCGTAAATTCATTATTCCAGTCACTGTGTTAGTCCGTCTACCTGAGTGTGTTCCTCTCTTGCTGACCCCTCTGCTTTACCAAGCTTGATGTCCTCCAGCAACTCGTCCCTCTGGACAGCGTGATCAACGTATGTGAGGTGACGTCTGCCCTCCCTGCTTCCCAAGGAGCATCTTGGCTGCACTCCTTGCTATTCCACGTGGCAGCGTGCAATTGTCTCTCAGGGATGTTCTGTGCCGTAATCTTTACCAGAGCAGGTTGACCAGTCTTTCTTCCGTACAGCAGCCGGGAGGGTGTGAGCCACTCACCTGTTACTAAGCTGCCAAGTGCCACTGTCACTACAGACACGTGGTCAGGAGTACATGAATATCTGTGGGATACATTTGAAAGTAGATGCCTGATTTCCAGCACCCCCCACCCTATCCCCGGCGTTGGTGGGACATTGAATGATCAGAAACTCTGAGATGTACAGGCTGAAAGAGGGAGGAAGAGGAGCCACTGTTCAGGTCTGATTTCTTGGAGGAGCTGAGAGCTTGATGGTTGACCAGGAGGAGAGAGAGGCTGGTCCACTGAGATGAAGGCCACTTCCTTGGGATCAAAAGAGGAGACTTTGGATCTGAACTATAGCAGTGTTGCTGTACATTGCAGGTGACTCATGGCACATCAAAACAGTGACATAGTACGTCATGTTTGGAAGCAGGAGTGGCATCCACTTCCTAAATAACATGCCTCTGGAAACTCTGAACTTGAATAAATATTGATAGTTGTAGAGGGGCTTCAGGCCTTTTGTTCATAGGGTTGCTATGAGTCATACTTGACTCAGAGGCAATCGGCAACACCACCACCAGCAGTGATTTCTGAACTTAACATCAGCTGGGGCAGCCCTGCCCCTTGGAAGGGGTTTTTGGGGTGTTGGGCGGGGTCACAGAGACTAGGACATCACCAAAGGATGAGGGAACACGGATGCCTGTTTCTTGGGGCATAGTGGACAGCAGCAGAGGCATCCACGCTCTCCTGTCTTATGCAATTTTTTTTTGTCTTATGCATTTTTTATGAATGAGTCTTCACAGTGCTCCGTCTGGCTTGGTGTCAGCCCTCCCGTTCTGCAGAGGGGGAGCCAGCCAGCCTTCTGCCGCCTCCAGCTGGCCTGTTGGAGGAGACCCTAGGCTGGGAGGGAGTAGTAGACTGACAAGGAGATCACAAATTAAGATTTTTTTCTAAAGTTGTTTATTTTTATTGTGGCTTGGTGAGCGTTTACAGAGCATGTTAGCTCCCCATTCAACAGTTTACTCACATATTGTTTCCTGACATTAGAGAAATAGCACTTGTCCACTTTCTCCCTGGTTTCCCTGCTTCTGTTTGTCTTTCTAGCCAGCCCTCACTGCCCTTGACTTTGCTTTTGGGTAAATGCTGCCCTTTTGGGCTCTTGTACTTGATTGCTTTGGGGAACATGTACCGCTTGAGGGCTGTTGTTCACTCTAAATAAATTTGGCTACAAGGTGATCCTGGAGGTGGGCTGGGCGGGGCTCATTTCCAGGTTTAAAGAGTGTCTGAGGACTATAATATTGAGAGTTCTATTAAGTCTCTATCTTGTAAGTCAGACCCCCCCCCCTTTTTTTTTTGGTCAGACCCTTTTTTAAGATTTTAAATTTTATTCTGAAGTTTTTCCTTTCCTTTCTGTCTGGAACTTTCTATCCAGGACCTCCTCACATATCCTGGTCAGAGTGGTCAGCAGTGATAGCCGGGCACCTTCTAGTTCTTCTGGTCTCCTACCAGCACTAGTTCATGTGAGCTCTTATCTCTTTGGGCTACTTGTTCTCTTGAGTCTTTGATGCTCTTTACTGTTTTTTGATGTGGAGACAAAAAGAGGTCTAGAGTTGTATCTAAATTTGTTGGGGTTCCCCCCCCACAATTGAGATAGAGTTTATGTTTCATAAAATGTGCCCAGTTTAAGTGTACAACCTGATGAGATTTTGTAATGCTGGGCCTGCAGAAGGCGGTAGGCTGAGGGTTATTTCCTTCCTGGCCAGTGGGGAGGGAGGACTGCTTTGTGGCAGATGGATTCAGCAGACAATGCTCATAGCTGCTGGTCCAAGGCTTCCTACCCCTTGGTCCAATGCCTTTCTTTTCTTTGGGCCTCAATTCTTGCAGGAGATCAGCTTCTTGTCCCTCCACTGAAGCAGTTTCTCCAGGATGACCTCACTGTTCACAGTAAATGATACCTGAGAATCCACTGGAAAGGGGCCCCATATGCTGCTGTGTGTGTTTTGTTTATAAGAGGCAGGGTTACATTCAGCTTCATCCTTTCATTAACCACCCAAAGTAAGCCCACTGCCATCAAGTTGAGTCTGACACACAGTGACCTTCCGTTGGGTTCCCAAGGCAGTGGATCTTTACAGAAGGAGACAGATCCATCTATCTCCCATGGAGCAGCTGGTGGATTCAGACTGCCAGTCTTCTGGCTATGAGAGGCTGAGGGTTATTTCCTTCCTGGCCAGTGGGGAGACACAGGATACACCAGACTCCTGCCTTGCATTAGCAGTACCTTGGATCCAGTGATCACTTGGCATAAACTCTTCGACTAAATACAAAAGGACTCAGTGTTGTTATTTTTCATAGGGGATGTAGGTGCATAATTTTCTAATAAAATGACATGAGGGTACGATGTGAGTATAATAAAAGTTTCCCTTTACAGTATGAAGGGAGCTCTGGTGGCCTCGTGGGTAAGGAGTTGTGCTGCCAACTCAAAGGCAGACAGTTCAAGTCCACCTTGGGAGAAAGATAAGCATTCTCTTCCCGTGTGATCTTTAGCTTCTGCAAACTCACTGGAGTGTCAGCTGTGAATCAACGGCCGTGGACTGATGGAGGTACAGTATGGTGATAAAGCCCTTTTCAACATTAGCTTCTCTTTTCAACTTCCATGCACACCCCTCTTTGATGGTCAGCTCACCCTCTGGCCTCTCCTACCTTGTACTCCTCCCAGGTCACTTTCTCTTACATGATGAACTAGCTGACTTCTGCCAGGTCTTCGTTTGTTTATGACTTTACCTGGCACCTAGCTCTTGTTTTCTACAATCACTTTTCTTGATGTCATGAAATTCTGACTCGCAAGCAAAGGTTGTAGTTTCACCTTTACAGTTGATTTGCTTTTAGTGGCGCTGTGTTACGACTTTGATGCATAGAGGAGAGGTGCCTCCCCAAGGATGTGGGGAAAGGGGCATCCTCAAATATGTAGGGAGAGAGGTGCGTCCTCAGAGACACAGAGAGAGAGAGGTGCGTCCTCAGAGACACGGAGAGAGGTGCATCCTCAGAGACTCGGGACTGACGTTAAGCTCGATGATGTCTTCTGAGAACAGATGGCTTTTCTCCTTTACACACTTGACTGACAGGCCACTGGAGTGGACACTGAGGTTGGGCTGTGAGGAGAGAGGGTCAGCAGGTGAAGAGCGTGATAGGCAGCGTGTCACTAGGGTGAGGCACAGGTGACCTTGAGCCCAGATCTCTTGTCACCAGGGTCCCACAATCTTTGTAGAATTAGTGCCTCACTGTCAGTAATCAAGTACGTCATTTGTACTCTCCAGACCTCAGTTTTCTCATCTCTAAAATGGGGAAATAATAGTACCTATCAAGAGAATTTCTCGCATGTTGAGTTAGGCCACGTCAGCAAACAATGCTCCTGACAGCCTTCTTCCACTTTGTCATTAAGGTGAACCCTATGTGGGCATGGTAGCGCCCCCTCACTTGTACTTCGAGAGCTTTCCAACTTGAGGGGCTCTTCTCCCGAGACTCCACCACACTGTGCTCACTGCTGTTTATAAGATCTTCACTGGCTGAAGTTTTTATTTTCAGAAGTACAGCGACCAGTCCTTCTCCTACCTCTGTCTTCTCTGGAAGCTCTGCTGAAACCTCTTTGCCATGAGTGACCCTGCTGGTCTTTGAAATACCAGTGACATGGCTTCCAGTACCACAACAGCGCACGGACCACCGGAGTATGACACACGGACACATGAGTGGGGAGAAGGAACAGCTGCAAACATCCATGAATAATCAGAGTGTGGAATTTATGAAATAGGAATGTAGGAAAATTGGAAGCTGCTGAAAATGAAATGGAATGCGTGAAGATTGAGGTCTTAGGCATTGGTAAGCCCAAACGGACCGGTATTGGGCATTTTGAATTGGACGGTGATATGGTCTGCTCTGAGGGGAATGACAAGCTGAAGGGGAATGATGTCACATTCACTGTCAAAACAAACATTTCAGAATAGATCCTGAAGTATCACACTGCCCGTGATAGACGTATAGACAGACGCTACAAGAGAGAGCGGTTGCTCCAACTATTATCCACATTTGTGCACCAACCACGAATGCCAAAGTGAAGAAATTGATGAGATTTGCCAGCTTCTTCAATCTGCAGTGGATCAAACTTTCCCTCAAGAGCATTAATAACCACTGATGTGGGGAATAAGAAAGGTAAGAATGAAGAAATTACGAGTTCTAAAATGGGGAAATACAGGTAGAGAGACTAGAAACAGTTTGGGTGGTAGGCTTTTGCAAGACTGGTGACTTAATTGTTGAAACACCTTTTTTCAACAACAGGAACGGTACATACAGTGTGGATCTTACAGGCTAGAATACTCGGGCATTAAAGTGACTACCTCGGTAAGATGAGATGATGAAGAAGTCAGTATCATCAGTCACAACAAGGACACAGGTAGAGCAGCAATTGTTCCCACACTGAGTTGAAGCTGGAGACTGTGAAACAAGTCCATGAGAGGGAACATATGACCTTGAGTGTATCTCACCTGAATTTAGAAACTGTCTCAAGAATAGATTTGACACTTTGAACACCAGGGACGGAAGAGAAGACTAATTGTGGAATGACCTCATACTGCGTCTCTCCTCCCCAGCCTGTGGACAGGCCTTATTTATCCCTGAAAACACAGTCTTTCTGCCATCAAGGTCAAGATCCTAATGATGCCTCCTTGGAGATTTTAGAGGATGCCCTTGGATCTTAACTGTCCCTGTTGTTGTGTTGTGTACTGTAGAGTCAGAGCTGACCATAGCTGTTCTTCCAGTGTGTTTTCTGAGACAGTTAATTGCATGGGAGGAGATTGTCCATCCTTCTTCGCCAAAGACCAGGAAATACATAAGAATTTGCAGAACCAGGTGGAGGGAGTTCTGGGATGTGAGAGAGTGAGCCACATAATCCAACCTGTGGGGTTGCTGGAGGGATCAGAGAAGTTTGCACATGGAAAACCTCAGCTGTTAGCAGTTGTTATTGTTTTGTTTCAGCAAACTCATGACCCCATTGTGAATGTAGCCCAATAGGCGGTCACTATATGGCCACCGAGTGCCACCCCCCATACCCTGGGCTCGTGCCCTGACTCTTCCTTTCCCTCTGGGTGAGGCCTGGACTTTGGATGCCTTGCTTGTAATGAGTGGAGGTGGAGGTGAGAGTTTTCTGATTTGACATTTTGCAGTTAGATAACGGAGCCAACATGCATTAACGTTCATGGAAGGTGTGGAGTTTAGGTTGAAGTTCATTCTTTTGCATATGGATGCCCAGTTGTTCCAATACCATTTCTTCTCAAGACTGTCCTTTTCCCCCATTGGATTGCCTTTGCACTGTTGTCAAAAAGCAGATGGCCATGTTTCTGCAGGTCTGTTTCTGGACTTTTCTGTTCCTTTGATTTATGTGTCTGGCCTCATGCCAATACCATATTGCCTTGGCGTCTGTAGCTTTATAGGAGTTCTTAAAGTTGAGTAGAGTGAATCTTCAGTGCTGTTTACTTTGCTTATCCTAGTTTCCTTTCCTTTCTATATCCTAGAATTAGGTAGCACAGAGTTTTAAAAGTAGGAACAGTTGTCACAAAAATGTGTATCTCCCATTTCTGCTTGATGAGAGTTGCCTGGAGCGTAGCAGTGAATATACCTTTAGGTGGACGTCTTAACTTCCAGTTCGCCCTAGTCCTCACCCCTCCCTATTGCTCTGCTCCTGGCTGTTCATTCAGCCTAGCTTCTATGGGTCCTGATGTTTGCAGCCTCTGGTGTGGGCTGCTTGGGCATCTCCAGCTCTAGGATCCAAAATAACTCTGAGAGTAGTGCTGATAGTTCAGCAGGCTCAAACCGACTTACATATTTGACACTTTTCTCCCCGACCCCCCCAGGTCTTGGGCCACTCACTCCAGGACAGAGGCTTTCCTTGGGAAGCTGTGCTGTATCGAGGTGAAACTGTGGCCCTCGGACATACAGCTGAGCTTTGCGGTCACCCCAAGGTCCATGGTCATCATATTGGAGTTCACCACGTGTGTTTCTGGCCACCCCTTGACTTTGAACTCCTTGAGGACAGAGCATCTCAGCTTGTCACATAGCCCCCTCTCCACCCCACCAGCTCTGTGCTCTGTTCAGTTCAAGGTTGCTCCTCGGAGTGTGTGATGTCAAATGAAGGAGCCATTTATTCCCCTGCAGGATCTTTCTCTACGCCCTTGCAGATGAATGTCCGCCCCAGTGGTCAGCTCTGAGGGAGGTGGGTTAACAGCCTTCTTTGTGGTTGCCAGGCTTGGGATTCCAGCCAAAGCTATGCTGCCCTCAGCAGAACGGGGCTGTGTAGCTGCCGTGGGGGTGGGAGCCCCTGGACCTCTAACGTGAGGCTGGAGAGTTGGAAAACTGGGGACTCCACGCTTTTTCATAGACCTGACTCATGTTGTGTTGGCATTTGGCATTAGAAAGCATGGCCATGAGCTGAGGTTTTACTACTTCTTAAGTGTTAGCCAGGGAGCTCTGGTGGCCTTGTGTATAAGGAGCTGCACTGCTAACTCAAAGGTGGGTAGTTCAAATCCAGCAGCTGCTTCTGGGGAGAAAGATGGGTAGTCACTTCCTGTGTGTTTTACGGGCTCTGAAAACCTGCTGGAGGGCCAGCTATGAGTCTCTTTCGATTTGAGGGTAGGTAACCACACCACGTTAGCTGTAGGGAGCTCGGGTGCTGTGGCCCATGCTGAGTTGTCCACGCTGTGAAATGAAAGCCTGTGTCCGGTGGTTCAAATCTCCTAGTGACGCTGTGAGAGGGGGATGAGCAGTCCCTGCGAAGATGTACAGCTTTGGAACCTGATGGGCTGTCACTGTGGGTCGGAATCATCTTGGTGTCAGTGAGTGGATGTGTTCGCTGAAAGGCTCTGAGTTTGAAATCACTCAGGGGCCCCTTGAAGACAGGCCTGGCGGTCTGCTCCTGGAAGGTCAATCTTGAAACCCCCGATGCAGCAGATTCACTCTGCACACATGGGGCCACATTGCTCAGAACTGACTGGTGGAGGAGTATTAACAACAACAGTGAGATTTCTCAGTCTAGTTGCTTTGTTTCCTCCTGCCTCAGTTTGCCCGTCTCTGGAAAGTGCTCTCTGTATTACCTGCTTCATTGGGCTGTAAGGATGAAGTGAGTCAGTACAGTGGAAGGCTTCCGACAGTGCCTGACCCACAGCACACACCTCATAGAAACATCTGCCCGCCCACCCAGTCACTGCGGTCAAGTCAGAACTGACGGATTGCGAGCCATCCATCGGGTCTCCGAGGCTGTAAAGCACACAGGAGGAGAGTGCCTGTCTTTCTCCTCAGAGTTCCTTGTGGATCCAGACCGCCAGAGAGGCACTGCCATGGGGTTAACGGCATACCTCCCTGTAGACACCACAGTTCCCTTAGTAAACACTCAGCTCATCACCGTTGACTTCGAACCAACTCATAAAACTCCAGGGGCCTCAGAGGCTACAATTCATACGGGAAGAGATTGCTCGTCCTTCTCCCTTGGAGTAGCTGCTGGACTCAAACCGCCTGCCTTTGAGTTGGCAGTACAACTCCCTATCCACTGGCCCACCAGTTGATTGGACTGGTGCTGAGGGAAGTACCCCAAGTCTCTGCCCTCCCTGAGCAGGGGCAAAGTTTAATAGAACAGAAAGCAATAAATGTTGGAGAGGACGTGGAGATGTTGGAACTCTGATATGCTATTGGTGGGATTGTAAAATGGTCTAAGTACTCTGGAAGGCAGAGTTTCCTCAATAAGCCGTGCACAGAAATTCCATATGACCCAGCGATACCACTGCTAGGAATATGCACCCCAAGCCTTTTACAACCTGGAAATGGGGGTGAGGGTTGACGTGAGTTGCTCGCTGATGCCGTGTGCTGTTTTAATCTCTCATTGCCTCAGTTTTCTAACCTACAAAACAATTATAAAAGATAATAGTAGTAATTTTTATAACAACAATTAATCAAGAGTGACTACTAACACTTAACCATGTTGATAATCTCTTCCTCAGGAGGTTGCTGTGAGAACTAAGTGCTTGTCAGCACGGTGAGGTTCTAAAGACGGGGTCGTGAAGTGAGACCCAGGGCGCATCCACCACGGTGACATGTGGTTCAGCCCTCACAGCCAGCGTTACCCTCGTCTCAGACTTCGGCATTTGTTATTGCTAGACGTGTGGATAATGTGCAAAATGGGCCCAAAGTAGCTTTTCACTGTTGTAAATGCGAAGTGTTGGCTATGAGGTAGTTGGTAAGCGAGGAGTAATGAGATGAGGCACAGAAAACAAGGAGCACTGGGTCTGGCACCAAGTACGCGCTCCCCAAACAGGACTTGCTGGGTTAATTTCATGTCTTACTGTTTAATGCCCATGTGTCTCTGTGTGGCTGGCATCGGTCCTCCACGGAGGACCCTGAGTGCAGAGAGGACAGTGAACCCTGAGGGCCCAGTGCGGGGAGCAGAGTGGGGCCTCCAGGCTGTGTTCTGGAACTTGGGGGCCTGCTGGATTTCCTGAGGGCCTGTGCGTCAAGCTGGCTTTGAGAGGAGCCTGGGAACGCTGCTCCCCTACCGGCTCCCCCTCTGAAGCAGTGCCCAGCCTCGGGCCCCAGCTGCTGGTTGTCATGGAGTCCGGCTGCCATCCCATTCCACGGTTGCTAGGCAGGCGTTGGTTGCCAGGCGCCTCCTCCTCGGACACCTTGGCTCTCTGTTCCAGGCTGACTGAGGGGGGCCAGGTTCTCGGGGGGGGGGGGCAGTGTTTCCATTGCAGTAGATGTTGGAGCACAGATGTGGAGGGTTCTTAAGGGAATGGGGTGCAGAGCAGCCCCAGAATCAGACCACAGGAAGGCCCAGGCCAGCCTGCCAGTGTCCCTGGTTTAAGTGTCTCAGGGACAGTTCCCAGTGGATTCCCAGCAGAGGCTGAGCAGAGTTGTCTCCATTTCACAGATGGGGACAGATGAGGTGCAGGCAGATGAGGATGTGGCCCAAGGAACTAGGAGGGGACATTAGGAAGTTGTGACACGGGCCTTTGAGCCTGAGATTCTGAGGGCTCAATGCTGAGACCTCTTCCCAGCTCATGAAAATACTGGGTCCCCCTCTTCCTCAGAACCTTCGTGTGTAACCTGCGTGGCCTGAGCCCTTGTTCCCACTCCCCACCTCATCCACAATAGTCTCTTCTCATGTTTTCAGACATCCCGAGCTGACTTCTGTGTGGGGCCTGTGTCCCTGTTGTCCCCATGGTGGGCCTCTCTTCTGGTGTCCCATGCCTCACTCCCTCGCTTCCTCTAGTCTTGGCTGGAAGAGAGATTATTAGAGAGCTCTTTCTGGGCCCCTGAATTTACTGGAGGGTTCTCTCTCTCTGTCTTTCTCTCTGTCTCTCATCATGTCTTCTTTCCAAGCTTGATTTCCTCCATATCACTTATACAGTATAGTCTATTGTGGTTTGGTTGAATGTTTACAGAGAAAATGAATTCCCATTTGATAGTTTACACACCTTTCCCTCCCTGACTTAGTTGCAAACCTCTTAATATAACAGTGTAGCAGCACTCTTCCCCCTCTTTCCTTGTGTTTCCTGTTTTCACTCACCCATCTTTCCTGCCCCAATCTGATTCTGAACTTTGTTGTGGAGCACATAGTGCACTTTTGGTCTTATATGGTTGTTTTGAGGAGTCTTGTCTTTGCAGTTACTGTTTGTTTATATTATAGGCCCATCTGAGGTCATCCCTGGGAGTAGACTCAACCCCATTTTTGAAGGACAGCTAAGGGTCACAGCCTCAGGGATTCTGCAGTTTCTGTTGGACCAGTAAGGTCTTCTGATTTTGAGTTCTTTTCTACCTTTTCCTCCCTCTATGGCTGGGAGTTGATCGGAGCTGCCAGCAGTGCTGGTGGGGCACCATCTAGCTCCTCAGGTCCCATTGGTCTGGCTTCCTGTGGTCCATTCATCTGCTGTACTTCCATGAGTTTGTCCTCCATGTTTCACACACTTCTGCGCCTCGATCGTAGCTCTCTGAGGGCAGGAGCTTGGTCTCTGGCTGACCATTCTATCCCCAGGACCTGGAAGCTGCTCTCAGCAGGAGTTGTGTGCTCTTTGCTGAGGAGTGAATGAGTGAGCTCCTGGTGTTGCCAAGAATGGAGAGGCTGGTGTTCAGCAGTGGGAGTGGGGTGAGCCGAGCGTGGTGATAGGCAGGTACAGGCACAGCCTGTTTCATTTATCACACTTGGCCTTATTGTGATTTTCTAATAGTGTGTGCTAACGTCATATCTCTGGGTCACATTTTGGTAATTTTGAAATTTTCCACGTTTTTTCGTAATGCTATTGCTTATTTCATAGATTAAACAAAGAATGAAAAAACGCCAATCTCAAACAACAAAATAAATGTGTAGCCATTGAGTCAGTTCTGACCCATAGTGACTCTCCGTTTGCTTTCTGAAGTTATAAGTCTTTATGGAAGAGGACTGCCCATATTTCTACTTCAGTGACTGGTGGATTTGAACTTCCAGCCTTTTGGTTAGCAGCTTGATATGGTACGTGCAAGGCCATCTGGGTTCTTTTAATAGACTTCAGCTCTCCTCATCACCACAAGTCAGAACCGACTCATACCTGACCCGCCAGAAGAGGCTGATTTAAATAGCATAAGAAGAGGTCACCCATCTTTCCTTCCTCAGAGCAGCTGGTGGATTTGAACCACCTGCCACTGGGTTGGCATCACAGCTCTTACTCACTTAGCCACCTGAGCTTCAGTAGACTGCAGTAGAGTTTAAACTTTTACACACAGTGGGAACCAGCACAAAGTGTGTGACTGACTTGATTGTGTGTCCTGAACCAAATCTGCAGTATCTCGGGGGTGTGACTATGTAGGGTCAGTCTAAGGGGGCCCAGTCTCCTCAGTGGTGGGGAGAGAAGTAGGGTCTTGTCCCCCAGGTCTGTCTCTCTGTATTCTTCTTCCCCGGGTGGTGGCCCCTGCTGCCCTTGAAGACTGAAAGCAGCCTTGCTCTGTGGAAAATACCATCGTCGCGTGGCAGCCTGAGAGGCCGCGCGTTTTCAGAGTTCCCGTGTCTGATTTATGGAAAATCCCAGAAGGCGGGCAGTGTGACGGACCAGGGTGGTGGTGGGTAAATGGTGTGCCTGCAGCCCTGTGTTCTGGGCTTGTGGTTTCAGCTCCTTGGGTTCAGCACCTTCCTGGCTGAGCTGTGTCCAGCTTCCTTGACAAAGCTCCCACTCACTGAGGCTAAGGGGAGGCTTCACACATAGGGAAGGAAGGTTCTCTATCTCTGCAAGCACTGTACAGAGTTGGCACCCATTTCATGGATGAGGACATTGAGGTCTGGACCTCAGAGCTCTACCCTCATTCCTCTTCTCTGCCCCTTGAGCAGTGAGCCCACACACAGTGGGTAGCTTTTGTTCCTGCCATCCGCTCACTCCCAGGTCCCATCCCCCTGTCCTCATCATCATTACATCTTCTTCCAGGCAGCCTTCCCTGAATACTTCCCTCCCCCATGATCTTTCCCCCACCACCCCTCAGCATGACTGAGTGTGAAGCCGTCATTTTCCAACCGTCTGTCCTCTCTCAGTAGATTGCCTTTGATACACCCTAAATCGAACTATCTCTCTTACTGCCCCCCAAATCCTAATTTTTCCTATCTCAGTAAAAGTGGCCCCCATCTTTCCAGTGTCACCTCTCACATCAGCAGACCTATGGGCTTCGGATCACACTTTTTTATCTACACCCCTCAGCACTTGCAGACCACCACTCTATAAAGCCCACCTTCTCACCCCCTGAGACAGTTGGAGGTACCCCTTTCTCTCTGGGATCCTGCTTCCTCTTTTACATCCCACTGCACCTTTAAGTCAGACCCTTCCCTCCCCTGCTCAGAACCTTCCATGGCTCCCACCTTCCCCAGCAGAAAACCAGTGACCCTACAGTGACCCAGGAGGTCCTCCAGGATCTGGGTCCTCATCTAACTTTGTCCTCCCGTTCTCCCCTCATCCCCACACGCTCCCTCTGACTCAGACTCACAAGCCTCGTCCTGGTTCCATAAACATGCCTGGCTCACTCCTTTGCCTGTGCTGTTCCCTGCATTTGCGACAGTGTCCTCCTGACGTCCTTGTGGCTTCCCCCCATTCCAGTTAGGTCTCAGCTCGTGTGTCATTTCCCTAATAAATCCCCACTGAATGAATGAATGAATGGATGGACAGAGTTCGTAGCCCAGTTCCTGCTCCATACCTGGCATTGCTGGTGCACCCGCCACTGGTGGTGATCAGATGGGGGAGTACAAGAGCTGGAAGGGGACTTGGAGGCTGGTGGGCAGGACCCGAGTCCATCCATGGGAGACTTTAGAAGGATGTGGCGTCCAGACGCTAGGATGAAAAGCTTGAATTTGATCCTCACTCTGCACATTTATTAACCACTTGCTGTGTCCCAGGCCTGTGTGTACGGATTACCTCTTATTTATTACTAATTTCAACAGTGAAACCCAAAAGACCCACTGCTATTAAGCCAGTTCAAACTCAGCACCCTTTTGTCAACTCCCATGACTCTAAATCTTAATGAAAATAGATTTCCTGTCTTTCTCATATGGAATGGCTGGTGGATTTGAACTGCTAACCTTAGCAACCAGCCACAGAATGCAGTACACTGCTGGAGCTCCTTTCTTAATGTTGTGAGGTATCGTCGAGTCTGTTCTACCCTGAGCCAACCTTATTGTCTCTGATACCCCCCATTACCCCAGTCACTGAATCAATCCATCTCATCAAGGGTCTTCTTCTCTTCCACTGTCCCTCCACCTTCCCAAGCATGATGTTCCTCTGCAAGGGCTTCCTTGCAGCATGTCCAGAGTATGTCAGATGAACTCTCAGAATCCTTGCTTCCAAGGAGCAGCTTGGTTTCGCCCTCTCTAGGATGAACTTATTTGTTCTAGCAGTCCATGGTATGTTCAGTACTGTTTTCCAGCATCACAGCTCAAAGGCATAAATTCCCCTTCTATCATCCCTAGTCATTGTCCAGCTTTCTTTCTTAATAGCTAAGTAAAAAAAACAAAATAAATTCGCCGAGTCCTCTGCTGTTGTTGACTCTGATTCAGAGTGACCCTATAGGACAGAGTAGAGCTGCCCCATAGAATTTTCAAGGCTGAAAATCTTCATGGAGGCAGATATGGAGTGGTTGATGAGTCAAACTGTCAAGCTTCCAATTAGAACCAAGTGCTTCAACCATTGCACCACAAGCAAAACCAAGGCCAGTGAAGGTAGGACTTAGCCACAGAAGGTCACTGAGTCAACACGTTAGGTCTGTGCAGACAATTTCTCCACCTGCCCTGGCCGTCCTCCGCTATGTGACGGCCCCTGGCTGGATGGCAGTGGGCAGGATGTGTTGCGGCCTGGCCTGAGCTGCCTCTTCCTCTTGCTTCCTCTCTTGGACTTGCACGCTCAGAATTACAGTCCCTGAGTGATGCGTGATGTTGTCACCATTTCTCCCGTCGGGCTGCCAACTTCTCTTTTAGCTTGACATGACGAGAAGTTCCTCAAAGAGGAAAAAGGAACTGGGATGTTTGTTCTGAGTTGAGTGTAGGATTCTGGGTCCGTGCCCCATGGTTGGTGGGGTGGGACGGGACGTGGGGTGCTGGGCGCTGGGCACTGTCTTCCTGTAGCAACACCTCACTCTCTCGTGTGTCTGTAGGCTCCATCCGTTTATTTGTTCTGTTCTGGCTTCCTGAGAATGAGCCCTGATGGTGTAGTATGGTGTTATGTGTTAGACTGCCAACTGAAAGGTCTATCGTTCAGCCAGCACCTGTGACACCTCGCGTCCCAGACACCTGGAGGACATGTGGGCACATCTTGGGGTAGGATCTCCCACTTTACTGCCCTCCACAGACGCAGTGCCTTTCTCACATTGTAGTATTAGCCTAGCAAGCCTGTCAGCACCGTTTCCCCAGCAGCATGCGCTCACTTTTTGTCTCTGGGTCCCCTTCTGGTCGTGCTGGCAACATCTCAGACTGTGTCATCATGCTTTTGTATACTTAATAGACTGTGATATAGTTTAAACATAATTAACATACTCTTGGTCAGCCAACCCCCATCATCACAATGTTTGCTTGGTTGTGATAGTTTGGAACAGGACCTGCAGGATCTCTGAAGTGTGCTGTATTAAAAATGCAGATGCCCTGGCTTCACATCTCACTGGACAGGGAGGCCCAGGAATCAGCCTTTTACTAAACACCCAGTTATTTTAGGTGCCTGGTGAAACCGGGAATTCATGGATTGGGGGGTTAAAAATGACCTAGTGATGTGCAAGAGCTACTCAAGCGTCTCCCCTGCTGCCTTTCTTTCCTCCTTCTGTTTAGCCAGATTTTACCTGTTTGTTGAGATCACCTTCAGGAGCCTCTCTGTCCTCATCCTCCTCCAAGCAGTCCTCCTTGATCACCTCCCTGTTCCTGAGCCCACTCATCTGATGCACAGAGACTGAAGTGGAGGTCCTCAAACCCTTCGGTCTGGGAAGCTTTAAAAAGCCACCCACACTGCTTGCCTTCCCCAGGCCTGATGAGCCAGCTTAGAAAATATGTGTGTAGGGAGCTCTGGTGGCCTAGTAGCAAGAAGCTGCACTGCAATCCTGAAGCTGCACGGTTCAAATCCATCAGATGCTCTGCTGGAGAAGGAGGGGCAAACTCCTCCTGTGCCAGTCGGATCCAATTCGATAGTACATCAAATTAAAAATAAATTTTTAAAAAAAGAATATATGCTCCTGTAGGATGAGTGTGTTTTTAAAAACAACCCCCAGGTTGTTTGGTGCTGACTGGGAACGCCAGCCCGCCGGCCTGGAGAAGGCCCCCACCTGGCTTACATAACCTGATGTTCAGTGTGCTTTAGATTGTGATGATAACACAGACTCAGAAGAAAACGGAAATAGTGCAGTGATAAAAGAGAGAACCTGCAGCGAGCCTGTGGTTCACATCACTGAGTCTACAGTAATTTTCTGAACACCTACTATGTGCCAGTTCCTGGGAAATAACAGTGCTTGAGATAGACCAAAAACCACCCTGCTTTTCGTGACATTTGTAATGAATGAATATAAGCAATTGTTAAGTGCCTTCCAGACAATACTGATACATAGTAACTCCTTATGAAAGAGCCACACCCCTCCATAGGGTTTTGTTGACTGCTCTTTAAAAGTTGATTACTGAATGTTTTCCCACAAAGCTGCTGGGTGGGCTCAAAGCACCAGCCTTTTGGTTAAGCAGTTGTGTACCTGGACATCGCCCTCCCAGGGCTCCTTAGGAAGGCAATGGAGTTACTAAATGAGAAAAGTTTGTGGTGGTGTTTGTGGACCAGTGCACACTGCAGCACTTTGTACAGTAGTGAGACAATCCGAGTAAGTATCCATTAACAGATGGCTGGATAAACACAATGTGGCACAGACACACAAAAAAGCAGTGTTCAGATAGAAACACATCTGAAATTTTGCTGCATCCTGTAATGTGATGAACCTTGAAAACAAGATGCTGAGTGAAATAAGCCAGACACTAAAAGATAAATATTGTATGATCCAATTTTTTTTAAATGATCCAGTTTCTGTGGAATACGTAGAATAGGAAAAGTGTGAAAAACCAAGCTATAGCTGTTGCAATGCTTTCAGCTCACAGCGACCTTTTAGAAGAGAGCAGAGTAGAACTGACCCATCACGGTTCCTGGGCTGGGATCTTCCCGGAAGCCACTGTCACGTTTTGCCCACAGAGTGACTGGTGGGTTCAAAGCACCAGCTTTTTAGTTAGCATCTAAGTGCTTAATCAGTGCGACACTAGGACTCTGTTGTTGAGCACTGTCAAGTAGGAACAAATACCACACAGTGTGACTGGAGTTTTTATATGTATGTATATGTGTATGTGCGTCTATATATAGATATATAGGTAGTTGTCGTTATATACCTTCAAGGTGGAACCGACTCATAGCTGACCCTTCAGTGGGTTTTCAGGGACTCTGCGTCACAAAGGAGGAGATTGTCCATCTTTCTCCTATACAGTAGCTGGTGGATTCGAACCACCTGTCTTTGGGTTGGCAGCACAAATGTTTCATTCAGTGGGGAGCCCTCTGCCTCCCCCTCATGCTACCACCCCCGACCTTTTTGCTCCAGAACATCAGAGCAGACACAGCTTTCCTGTTCTCACACTTTCTTGGATGCTGGACTGGGTGAAAAGGAAAGGTGTATATGTGGAGGGTACCTTGTGTCTTAAATAGCAGGCCCCAGAGAAGCCAGAGCTTTGTGGTGTGGGAGCCACAGTGTGAGAACTGTGGGTCTGGGGGCTGCAAGTGTGGGTTCTGTGAGTGCAGAGGTTCTAGGGAGGCAGAGAAGCAGAGCCAGGGTCTGCCCACAGCTGGAGGGATACACTGGTGGCCAGGCCTGTGCTGGACTGACCCATCAGTGGACAGATAAATGAACCAGACTGGAGGAGAACAATCTAGCTATTTTACTAGAGGGGGAAAAGTGGTTTTGGATGATTTTTATTGCACTGAAACGACATGTAACAAATTGCTGAAATCTGAAGTGTAAGTTGTTGTTGTTGGGTGCTGGTCTGAGTTGAGTATGACTCACAGCAACCCTGTGAACAACAGATCTGAACCGTGTCCAATCCTGTGCCGTCCTCACAATCTGCAGCTCACTTGAACACATGGCTGTGTCAGTTCGTCTTATTGAGTGTCTTCTTCTCTTTCACTGACCCTTCACCCTTTCAAGCATGATGTCCCTCTTCAAGGGATAGCTCCCTCAGGCCACGTGCCCTGAGTATGTGACATGAAGATCTGCCATCCTTGCCTCCAGGGAGCACTCTCGGTGCACCTTCTCCAGGACGTATCTGGGAAGTGTGTGGACCTGTGAATATTTACCCTTGTACACAGAGCTCTGAGCCCCTTGCCGCTTGGGACTTGGCCTAAGGGTAACCACTTTTCAGATCTTTGTCTTCAGAAGTGAGTTGCACTAAGGGGTTGAACTTCAGAGAAGGGGAATCTAAATTATGTATACTACATTGAAACAGACGAGGGAGAGAACTGTTTGATTGGGTATAATTGTCATGACAGGAGTCCAGAACAAAGGCTGCACAGTGGAGTGGACTTGCAGGGAGGGATTGCATAACAAGGAAAGAATTTTTCTTTTATTTTTCAAAGAGAAGAGTGAATTGGGGGGGAGGGGTGGACAGGGAGAAAAGTGCAACAGTGAATGAATGAAAATCCAAAGTGTTTGTAAACTTTTATTAAAATTAATTAAGAAAATGTTAATAAAACAACAACAACAAAAAGAAGTGGTACCTAGCACAAACCCAAAAGCACTCTGCCTTTGCGTCAGTTCCAACTCATGACAGCTCTCCGTCGGTTTCCTGAGGCCAGAAATATTTCTGGGAGGGAGAGACTGTCTTAATTTTGTCCCACTCTGGAGCAGCTGGTGGATTTGAACTGACAGCCTTTTGGTTAGCAGCCCCGTCCATGACTCATTATGCCACCAAGGCTCTGGGAATCCGTTGTGCGTGTCCACGTCTGGCTCTGTTGGCTGATGCAGAGCACTGCGACACCGTCGTGTGTGAGCATCTCTTCAGTTTTCCGTCCGTTACGTGGCTGTATCAGAGTTTATCTGTTGTCAAAAAGGAAGAGAAAATCTCAAATATCAAAAGGACACATGTGGTTTTGAACATTTGTGCTTTTATTGTGCCTCTTGTGCAAAACACTTGACAGTTGCAAGGATTTTTTTAATTTATTGTGGTTTGGGTGAAAGGTTACAGAGCAAATGAGTTTTCCATTCAGCAGTTGATACACATTTTGTTTCATGACTTCAACTACAGTTTCCTCATGGAATGTTGTAAAGCTGGAGGAAGGAACCCCTTTCCTATGAGATAGTGACTTTCATTCATCCTTTGTAAACCAACAGCAATAAAACCCCCCAAACCAGACTCATTGCCAGTTAGGTTGATTCCAGCTCACAGCAGCTCTGCAGAAGTGAGTAGCCCCATAGGATTTCCGAGGCTCCAGAAGCAGATTGGCCCGTTGTTCTCCTGAGTAGGGCTGGTGGATTCAAACCGCTGACCTTGACGTTAGCAGCCAAGTGTTTTACCTAGGGCACCACCAGGGCTCCTTTTATTTGCATTGCAGATGTGGCTGCAGAGGCCCAGGACTTTTATGGCATCCAACTCTTTAAGAATTTCTTAAGAGAGGAAACTCTTGACGGGTTATTTATTGCACCTCTGCTGTGTGCTTTCCTGTGTTCTCAGTGCTGTGGAGACAGCAGTAACCCAGACTGGCAGAGATTCTGCCCTCCTGGAGCACATGGACCAAAGGAGGCGGGCTTTAGCAGCCACTGGGTACGGTGGTGACCGCTCTGTGGGAACTCATGTGGGGTGTGGTCGTAGGGAGTCAGAAGTGGGCGGTGGGCTAGGCCTTCTCTTCAGTCCAGTGGGCAGGTGGGTTCTCTGAGGTGATAAACTGTCCTGTGAAGATTTAGGGGTGACCTGCCCTCCCCGTTGGAACTGTGAGTGCTAAGACCTTGAGGTCGAAGGAGTCTGGTGTGTTCTGACAACAGCTGTGCAGAAGGAAGGGCCGGTGTGGTTGGAGTGAAATGGTGCAGCCGGTTAGGAGGGCCTGTCAACACTGTGAAGCTGGTTCCTTTGGTGCGTGGACACACTCTGTTCCTGAGACGCGCTACCTGAAGGAAAGGCCAGTGATGGTAAGAGTGAGTACTGGCATTTGATACCAGTTGATTCTGTTACAGTGCTAAAGATGAGGTTCATTATCGCGTCTCATCTTCTGAATCTCAGTTTTACAGAAAAGGAAACGGAGGTTCAGATGCTTGCACGCGTTCCCCCTCCTCTGCGCCCGACCGCTCAGTGGGGAACTGATCCCTGCTTACCTGTCAGCCAAGGGACTGGTCGGAAGATGTGGGTGAGTGGTGGGACTGCAGGGCTAGGGCCCCAAGGAGCCACTTGTCTGGTTCGTGCCCCATGGTACAGATGAGGGAACCGAGGACACAACAAGAGAGTGTGCATTTGGAAACCAGGCCAGCAGGTCCTGCATCTGGACTCCAGTGTCACCATTGTGCAGATGGAAAAATTGAGACTCAGAGAGAAGTGAGTCATTCACATTACCTGGCTGATGTAGAGTGCTTCTCATAATCTTCACAGTAATCTTCTCAAGTTGATACTCTTGTTAGATTATTGTACAGATTATACAGATGAGAAAATGGAGCCCCAGAGAAAGGAAGTAGTCTGTCCATGTGTCCATCCATCCATCCTCACACCCATCCATCCATCCACATACCTATCCACCCATCCACTGACCTATCCATCTGTCTACTCATTCATCTATCTACCATATATCCATCCCTCCACCCACATACCTATTCATTCATCCATTCACCCACCCACCCCTTTCAACCATACACCTATCTATCCATCCATCTGCCTACCTATCCACCCATCCATCCACCTATTCATTCACTCATTCATCCATCTATACTTCCACCCAGCTGCCTGTCTGTCTGTCTGTCCGTCCACCCACCTACCCATCCATCCATCCATCCATCCATCCATCCATCCATCCACCTATTCACTCATTCATCCGTCCGTCCATCCATCCATCCACCTGTTCACTCATCCATCCATCCATCCATCCATCCATCCATCCATCCATCCATCCACCTATTCACTCACCCATCCATCCATCCATCCATCCATCCATCCATCCATCCATCCATCTATTCACTCATTCATCCATCCGTCCGTCCGTCCGTCCGTCCGTCCGTCCGTCCACCCACCAACTCATCGAAATGTGCTGAAGGCCAGACACCGGGGGTAGGAGAGCCTGAGTGGTGTGACTGTAAATATGAAGGAAACTGGAATAAAACATTAAACGAGGTTTCAGAGAACTCTCTGGTAGGAAGGCTGTATTAATGGGATAATCAGCATGTAATTCATGTGAGGTTTAGCTGTGGTGGCGCTGAGAGCAGTAGTGGTTGGTGGTTTGGACCCACCAGACATTGCATGAGCGAAAGCCTTTGCTTCTGCAAGGATTCGCAGCCTTGGAAACCCTATGAGGCAGTTCTGCTCTGTCCTCCTGAGTCGATACAAGATGGCATCAGTTGGACAGCAGTGGACTTTGTGATTCCCTTGGGCCCGCCTAGATAATCCAGGTTAAGTAATTTAGCCCCAAATTCTGGGGCTCAAATCACGGACCACCTTGGGGTCATTCTTCAGCTGACCCCAGCAGTCAGGGTCTGAGCCTGGGGCTTCCACAGCCCCCTCTGCCTCCATCCTGTTTTTCCCTCTAAGCCTTAGAAATCAGGTTATGCTGAACCCTGAGGACAAAGAGCCCTGCCCTGGGGGAGCTTGGGGGAAACAGCTGTACCCAGGTGGCCCCTTCACAGAGAAGCGGAGAGCACAAAGCCAGTGTCTGGTGTTGGCCTTCCCAGAGGTTAATCCCAGCACTGGCCACCGTGTGTGCCCTAACCATGCAGCCACTGAAAACTTGGGCTCCTGAGATTATAGCTGTTGACCCCTAAAAGTAAGACCACACGTGCATCCCCAGGGCCTGAGCAGGAGAAGAGAAGTTTGGGAAAATCACCGAGGCCCCTTCCCTGCGGCCACCACTTTCCATTCTCTCACTCTGTGCTTTGTTTCCTGATCCTCCCCTGCCCCCACCCCAATATGGTCCCTCACAAACTGGGGGTGGGGTAGGGCATAGGCAGCTTACCCGCCGACCAGGGACAATTGTTTGGGGAGATGGAGAAAGAAAAAAAAAAAGGTTGGATGGAAAAACCAAACCTCTTGAAAGTCATTGTCCTCAGATGTCAAGTGTCAGCCCTGCTGCACAGAGAGCACATTCCGCCCATTGTCCTGTGCAGAAGGCACTGGACCCCGGGCAGCCAGCGCCCCACCCCGCATCCTGGGGCCCCCAAGAGGCTTGGTTTGCTTTGTCTGGGACATCCCAGCGGGAAATACTACCCCAGGCTGGGCTGTTCCCAGAGCCACCACTGTCAGTGCCTTCAAGGCCTTGCTTTCCAGGCACAGCTCGGCTGTGTGAGGAAATTACCAGGAAGCTCCGGTCTACTTACACAGACCGCAGTCCCCTGGAGGTGCAGATGGCTGGTGTGCTCGGCTGCTAACTGAAATGTTGGTGGTTGTGTCCACCCAAAGGCACCCCACAACCAAGGAACTCTACAGAAGCTCATTCCACTCTGACGGAGAAGCGTCACCTTGCACTGGAGTTGACTCTGTGGCTGCTGGGCTGTTGAGTTCTCCCTCCCCTGACTATTCACGTCTGGGGCTGGATAATTCTCTTCTGGGGGCTGTCCCGAGCCATTGAAAGGAGTTCACAGCAGCTCTGGGTTTTACTCACTAAATGCTAATGGTTCTTGTCACCACTAATTTATCTCCAGATATTGCCACATAACCTCTGCAGAGGGGCAGAATCATCCTCAGTTCAGAATCACTCCCTACAGTCTAGTTAAACAAACAGTTGTGACCATTTAGCCCACTAGAGTCCCGGGTTCAAGCCCAGCTCCTGGCTTTGTCAGTAGCTGATGAGGTGGCCCTTCTGACGCCTGTGTGTGGATTTCTTCCTTTATGAAGTGGGGGTATAAAATGACACCTGACAGAAGGTGGGAACATAGTTTGTTTCTGGGGTGATGAAATTGTTCTGAAGATCGGTTGTGGTCATGGTTGTATAACTGTATGGAGACAGTAGGCTTTGACTGGGGAAGCTGCATGATAGATGTGTTATAGCTCAATAAAACAACTGCTGTGCTCAGAAGCTGCACTGCAATCCCAAAGACACATGGTTCGAATCCACCACACAGCTGCTCTGTGTGAGAAGGAAGGGCAAACCTCTGTGTGGTTCCCCGCCTCTGTAAAACTGCTGGAGGGGCAGCTGTGAGTTGGTTCTGACTCAGGTTCTGACTCGAAGGCAGCGGATAGCACAACAACGACGTTGCTACTATACCAGACCTCCAGTGGCGGAGTGGTAAGGGAGCTGTACTGACAACCTGGAATCTAGAAGTTGGAACCCACCATCCACTCTGGAGGAGAAAGCTGGGCAGGCTTCTCACACGTGATACCGCCTCCGAAAAGTCTTTGGAGGGTGAGCTTTGAGGCGGTTTTGACTGGATAGCACACAACAGCATCAACAATGTTGCTTTTGGTAATGGTGCCTTCCTGGGAGGTGACTGAGAATTTAGCTGAGTTAGTAACGATAATTGTGTTGGCGGCTGTTGGAAGCCACTCAGACATCCACCAAGGTTGAGAAGCCATGTTATAATTCCATACTGGTGAGCCCATTCTTCAGGAAGAAAAGCTGAGGGAGGCAAGGGAAGGGAGAGGGGAGAAGTTGGGTTTAGGGGAAGGATTTAAGACCCTGCTTTGGGTACCAGTGACAGCAAATTCAGAGCAGAGTAGAGAACACTTCACAGCAGAGAGACCACTGTGTTCCATGGGTGATGTCTGCCCTGGGTGAGGGTCCGGGCCGGTGGGCAGACTGCACTATTGCTCTGCCTGTGTCTAGAATGGGGGATCTCATGCTCACAGATGCCCACAGGCCTGGGCAGGAACACGAGCATCGGGCTGGGTGATGGAGGGCAGAGGAAGCCTGCCCTGGAGATGCCAGAGATGCCAGCTGCCTGGGCTCTGCGGGTATCTGAGACTAAGTGTCAGAGATTTCAGAAGATACTGGCATTTGGGGTTTTGCAAGGTAATCGGATTTAGATGCGGTCCTCAATTTTCTCATGGCCCTCTGCAGGCTGTGCTTGTCATGCCCGTAGGCCGCTGGTTCGAGACCATGAAGTCTGGCAGTGCCCAGGGAGCACGTGCATGATCTCTGTGGAAGCGGTGTGCACTGTGTGGTCACAGAGATCAAGAGGGGAAGTGGGTCCTTCCTCTCTGTGTTCCATCCCCCTCCCCCAACTGTTGCATCGGACCTGTTGACAGCAGGTTGCGGCAACCTTGTTTTTGCTTCACTTCCTCTGTGGTGGGGGCTGGATAGGGCTGGGTGAGAACTGGGCACCCTGAGGGCCTGGAAGTTGAATGGGAGGCATCTAGACTAGATGAACGATCCATCAGTCAACTAAACACTCAGTGGTTGAGGGCCCTGAGTGGTGCGTTGATGTGCTCACTTGCTAACTAAAAGGTTAGATGTTCGAATCCACCCAGAGGTGGTTTGGAGGAAAGACCTTGAGATCTCTTACATGGTGCCTGGCTCTCCTCTGACATGCATGTCCTGCTTGGACACATAGTTGACCAGATGGATGGCAGCGAGCAGAACACTTGGCCATCTGCTTCAGAAGACCGATCTGTGAAGCACCGAGGACCCCCAGCAGTCCCGTCCACAGCCAGAGAGGGGAGGGCGGAAGTGATGGTGCTTCCCTGCGTTGTGCCTGGGGTCATCATGAGACTGGGGGGCGGTCACTGATGACAGCTGACAGCAACTAACTGTGTAGACCAATCTCATACTCTCAGGACATCCAGTGATTAAGACAGTGGAAGTCTCTGTCCTCCTGAAGTGATCTTCTGGTGGTGGGGGGAACATACAGACATTTAGCTAAGAATGGACACATGTAATGCTGTGGTATCAGCTGCTGTGAAGAAAATCGAGCAGGGGTAAGAGTAGGTCATTTAGTTAGATCTGAAATGGTCACAGGGCCTTTGCACTGACAGTTCCCTCTGCTTGGAAGGCCTTTCACCAGTACTGGAAGGCCTGTGCTTCACTCCAGTCTGGTCTGTTGTCTTCCCCACTGAGACCTTCTTGCTGGGCATTTGTGAGGAATAATAGTTCCCAAGCCTGTCCTGTCCCTCTCTGCCCCTCATTCTGCTTTATTTTTCTCCTCAGTCTCATCTGTCCCCACCATCCTATTTTAAAACTGCTGCACAGCCAGCCCCATTGCTGTTCCTCAAGGTTCACTGGGTCACTAATGTGTCTCTGGTGCCCAGCACAGTGCCTGGCACAAAGTGGTGGTGTTAGAGGCCATCGACTCAACTCTGACTCATCCCTGCTCGTGTAGGACAGAATGTAAACCCACCCCGTCCTGCCTTGTCCTCACAGCCCTTGCTGGCCTCAGCCCCCTCATAGCTACTTTGTCAGGCCTTTTTATTGGGTCGTTTCTGCCTTTTCACTGCCCCCTCTACTCTCCCAAGCATGACGCCATTCTCCAGAGACTGGCTTTTCCTGGTAAACCCATCTGAGGACACAAGAAGTGGTAGATGTGCAGTAATACATGTTTGTTGAATGAATGAATGAATGTGGTGTCTCCGACATCAAGGGCTGCTGCAACAGAGGGCTCATGGAGATGCTTTAACAAATAGGAATGTACTTTCTAACAGCTTGAGGACGTCAGCTTTAGAGAAGGGCCTGCTGCCTCCTTTCTGCTTCCGGAGCAGGTCCTTGCTTGCTTCCTCTGTAGGCCCAGCCGTCGTTGCACATCTCATGCGTCCTGGCATTTCCTAGTGTCAAGGAGCTTCTTCCTGCTGCATCTTGAATCCCAAAGCACGCACCCCACAGTCGGCAGTTCTTGGTTGGTGGTCCTGTTGGGGACCTCACTCCAGGCTTGAGTCCTTCCCTTTTTTATCTTTTGAGAGATACAAGGCGTGCAGGCCATGCACCAGGCCAATTCTCTTCCTGCATGGGATTAGGGAGTGCTGCATCCCACCCGTAATCCTTAATCCTTTTACAGCTGGTTTATGTAGGAGCTCTGGGGTCCTGCGTCTCTGGCAGGTCATATCCACCAGTAACTCTGCTGGAGGAAGATGGGCAGCCTCCTCCGTCAGTTTACAGCCTCTGAAACTCCCTAAGGGTCAGTTGTGAGTCATCTGACAGAGAATGTGAGAAGGAGATCATAGAATTGTTTCAGCTTGATTTTATGCTGGTATTCTGAGGAGACATGAACACATAGTTCAGTGCATGACACTTGAGATGACTGAAACCCACCAGGGCAGGGTGTGTCCAGTGCCCATGGCCCACAGTAGGTCCAGGAGAATGCTTCCTGGATGGACAGTACTTAGAGGACTTTCTTCCTCAGCCAATTTCCTGTTCTCTTTTGTAACCCTGCCCCTTCTCCTGCCTCTTTCCCACTCCTGCCCTCACACCACTTCCAAGAAGTCTTAGTTACAATGTTTCTACCTGCTTGTCAGTCAGCTTAAACTTCCACAGCTCCCTACCCTTTTATTTTTCAAATGAGGAAATAGACTCCAGTTGGGGCTCTGAGGTCAGTCACATGGTTGACTGTCTCCAAAGAGATTGGGTGAGGGTGCAAGGTGCACCAGGAAGGGCTTTGCATGCTGGTGTCTCTGCAACTGGTCAGCTTCCTCTTCTCTCACCTGGAGCCAGGAGTGCAGGCCGTCTGTGGTACCCAGAACAAATAACCCTAATGAGTCAGAGTAACACTGTATTTTTCTGTGGTCCCTCAACTCCTTCAGAAACCTTTCTTGCTCTTCAGAGTTCCCTTTTCAAACTCCAGAAGGGCATTAGGCTCTTCCCCACCCTCTCTGTTATTATTTTTTAATTGTGATTTGAGTGAACATTTACAAAGCACATTAACTTTCTCTCCACCCACTCCTGCACTTTTTGTTTTATTAGTTCCAGTACCTGCAGGGTAACCGCACTTCTGGCACTTTGTCCCTGTGATTCTCATTTCCATTCATTTTCTCTCCTGCCTTTAGGCTTTATGTTATCATTGAGCGTCCACTGCTCTTCCAGCTTTGTGTTCCTGGTTGGCTGTTCTAAGATGTGAGTGGCCCTCTGGTGTCCCTGGAACTCTTACGGACCTATTATTTGGCTGAAAATCGAGCCGCAGGGTTGAGTTTTGTTCCTGATTCAAGGGGTGGTTAGGGTTTATTATAATCTTGGGCTTTCGACCAATTTCTACCAGACCAGCTTGCCTTTTTTTACATTTTTAGTTTTTTTCTGTATTTCTCCTACTCTGTACCCACTTTGTACTGTGAGCCCTTTGAGAATGGTCAGTGGTGGTTCTTCTGGTCTCAAGGTCCTAAAACATGAGGACTGAGCGATGCCTTAGTCTTTTGGACCACGTTCCTGTGCATCTTTGCTTCTCCTTCTCCTCTTCCTCCTCCTCCTTCCATCAGGACTGAAAAAGACCAGTCATTGTACCTTAGTTTGCTGGTTGTCTCAGTTGCTACTCAGCCCAAGTAGGATGTAGAACTTGGTCCTGGTGGACTGTGTGGACAGTGGACCTCTTGAGGTAATCGGGGACTTTTGAGCTGATATTTATGATTTACATGTACATTGTGTTGCCATGAAGATGAAGTAGCTGAAACGGATGCAGTTCATTGATGAGTCCCCTAGAACAGTCTGCAGTTATCTCTGTCCCATGATCATTATTTGGGTTGCCCAGACCACGTGGGAGGCTAAGGTCCTCCAGACGCCCCCTTTATTTGGTCTTTGTGATGTCTCCTCCCTCTCTGCTCCCAGCTGGTCCCTGGTGCTCTCAGCTTTCACCATATGTCTGATGAGGTCACCAGGCCAACCTGGGGATGTCCTTGGGGGCCCTTGCCTCCTATCAAGTTGCTGATGTTGATCTCAGAGAGCGGCTTCAAGGCCTCTTTCTGACCCCCTTTTTCTACCTCCAGGGAGAGATTTATTCTCCCAAGGCTGCAGCCAAACTTCCAGAAAGATGGAGGCTCCCAGGAGGCCTCTGACAGGCAGCTGCCACTGGGGTTTGAAGACTTATGTGGTTTTGTTACCCAGTTACTCACTGATGTCACATTTTGAGGGCACGCTGGGGATTTGTCACCAGAATAGACTTGCTGGCTTCTATTCCTGCCTCTGTCACTTACGAGGAGTGTGGGCCAGGCCTTGCTTCCTTCATCTGAAAAATGGGTACAACAGTAGTAGTACCTCCCTCAGTGCGGTTGTGAGGATTCACACACTTAGAGCATCATCGTCTGATGCAGAAGGCAGCCCAGGAAGAGTGTGTGAGACGAGGACCTGGGCCTTGTTGGCTGTGGAAGTGGGTTGAATTGGTCTCCCTTGGTTTTAATAAAACCTCTTCTGAGGCAGAGATTCTCCACTTTAGGTGCTGCTAATATTTGGTGCCAGAGTGCTCTTTGTAGTAGGAGATGGTCCTCAGTGTTGTAGGATTTTTAGTAACATTTCTGGCTTCTACCCACTAAGGACAGATGGACTCATTCCCTCCTTTAAGGCAGCCAAAATCATCTCCAGAAATTATACAACATCTTCTGGTTGGGAACCAGAAGCGAGTTCTTGCAAGAAGCAAGAACTGGCCTGGCATCAGGATATCTGGTTTGCGCTGGGTTCTTGTTTGACTTCTGAACAGCTTTGACTCTCTGGACTCCTTTATGGAATCTTTCTCTCTGCTCAGCTCTCTCATCGCTCATGGAGTCAGCTCTCAGCTGGTCCCCCAGTGACTTTTTGAGGCTGTTAGTCACAGGGGAAGGATCACCCTACTCTTTCTCAAGGAGTAGCTGGTGGATTCGGGCTGCCGTTGAGGTGCGTCTCTCTCTGGGTTAGTAGTCAGACTCCCTACGGACTAGGCCTCTAGAGCTCCCTTCCTGATAAAATTGTTTTTGTGTTCCATCCAGGCAGAGTGCTCAGAGTTTATTGCCTTTCAGAGGCAGAAAATCACACAGGAGGAAAAGGCCCCTCCTTTTCTCATGGAGAAGCTGGTAGATTTGAACTGTTTGCCTTTGGGGTTGGAGCACAGCTTCTTAGCGCTAGGCCACCAGAGTAGAAGCTTTGAAAGCAGCAGATGCACCTTCCTGCTATTGGCCACCTCCACCCCTCTCGCTGCCCCAAAAGGAGCTCAGGTGGCTTAGAGGTAAGGAGCGACTTGCCAGCCTGAAGGGCCAGGGTTTGAATCCACCCACTTCGCCACCAGAGAAGGATGGGAAGCCTCCTCCTCTGGGATTTATTGCTTATGAAAACCCAGAGGAGGGTCAACTGAGTTGTTCCAACTCCCTGACACACGGCCAAAAATAGCGACTACCCCACAGACATCGACTACCCCACAGACATCGGTCCTCAATCCTGGCATGTCTTTTTCTTCCACTCAGCATTCTCAGAACTATGATGGACACACCTGGGTCATGAGCCCAGTGAACAGCCTCTTCACACCCCTCCCGTCTCCCTACAGCATGCAAGAACCAGACAGTCTTGGGTCCAAGGCTGGCTTGTTGGGTTTCTTTGCTATCCTTGTGACTTTTTTTAAGCCTGTCAACCTCTGGACTGTAGCTTTTCACGTGTCTAAAATAGAACCAAGGTGGATCCCCCGAAGGTGCGCTGTGAAGATTGAGGTAAACTTCTCATGCAACATCCCAGGTCCCAGGAATGCTTACTGATGGCATGGGAGAGTGAGACACCTGGGTCCTGGTCTGGCTTATGGTTAAGTAGGAGCGCTCACCTGCTGCCCACCAGGGTGCAGACTGATCTGATCGCTTTAGAGAGCTGTTTGGCATCAACTGGTCAAGTTGAACATGTGTAACCTGTGGCCAGCCATTCCACGCCTGCATGGAGGTGTGCACTCTGTCCTCCTGGGTCCTAGGAGACCTGCCTAGATGCCTGGAGGAACCCCTCTTAGCTCTGGGGGAGCATGGACACCTGTGAACCTATACCCTAAAAGGCTTATTCATTCTCATTGATATAAGGAAAATACTGAAATGACCACATCACACCCCTGCATGGTCACTAGAGGACAGTGATGGACAGCAGAAGTCTGCCACACAGAGGGGCCCCCAACACAGATCCTGAGACTGCTTCAGGGCAGGAAGTATATCGGGAGGTCACCCAGGAGTGACAGGAGCATACAGGAGTGAGGTCACCCAGGAGTGACAGATAGGAGCATACAGGAGCGAGATGGGAAGGGACAGAGACCAGGAGAGGTTATGGGCAGGTGTTCATTCTCGTAATCCCATTGAGCTTAGTCCCCTCTGGGGGGCACAGACGCAGGAAACAGTATCAACACGTGCCTCTGTTTCCTCATTTATCTCTGCATTCCAGCTTCTATTAGCCATGCTTACGGTTTGATCCTAGGGCGCCATGGCCCCACCCTGCCCTGCTCCAGAGAGAGAAGGCCCAGGCCGGGAGATGGCAAGCTGGAGATCAGGAACCAGCAGGTGGTTCAGGGCCCAGGTGGCAGAAGTGTGTGTTGTTGTTGTTGTTAGGTGCCATCAAGTTGGGTACAACCCGTAGTGACCCATGAACAACAGCTCTGAACACTGTCCTGTCCTGTGCCATCTTCACAATCTCGTGACACGTTTGAGCCCACCGCTGCAGTCATTGTCAGTCCACCTGGTTGAGGGTCTCCCTCACCTTCACTGTCCCTCCACCTTCCCAAACATGATGTCCTTCTCTAAGGCACAGCCTCTCCTCGCAGCATGCCCAAAGTGTGTGAGACGAAGCCCCATCCTGTTTGCCTCTGGCTGCACCTGCTCCATGGCGTGTCTCTTGGCACTCCATGGATATGCAGCACTCCTCCAGAAGCACAATTCTGAGGCATCCGTTCTTCTGTTATCATTAGTCACTGTCCAGCTCTCACATGCATAGCAAGTGACCAGAAAGACCATGGCCTGACTCAGGCATACCTTAGATCTCAACCTGACATCACTGTACCTCGATAATTTGGAGAGGCCCCTGATTGCAGACTTCCGAATGCAATACATCTCCTGACCTCCTGACTGCTGGTACCAAGTGTATTGATTGTGGATCCAAGTAAGAATGAAGCTGTTGAGAGAGTGGATGCGTGTTGTTCCTTGAGATGCTCTAAGTGCAGGACACTGCTTCCCGGTCCTGTGGTTCCCTGTGTGTGAGGAGCAGGCAGGGGGACAGGAACACCTTATCTAGAGCAGTGGCACCTTGCAGGGAGAGAAGGTACAGCTCACCTCTCAGGCACCATTCATTGCTTCCTTTTTTGACTCGGAGTCTTAGAGGTCGCAGGAATGCGGGTAGAATTAATTCGTCTTGTGGATGAAGGTTTGCGTATCATTCACCTGTGGAGCTGCGCTCTGATTGGGACGTAGAACACCCCAGAGTCTCCCAGACCCCCGAGGGCCCCTCCGTCTGATGGAATGAATTGCGTCTTGAAAACAGCTTCAGATGAATTTTGGACTTAGCAGAGCTGGGCAAGTGCGGAGTCCACAGTTGTGGGCGTTTGACGCTGATTTCTTTCTCGTTTTGCGTGTCCTTGAGTATTTTGTCACCACCATCAGGATCTTAAGAGGAGGAAGTCTCGGAAAGATGTGGGAGGCGGGGAGTCCATTGTGGGGCGGTACCTGAGCAGAGACCCAGGGACTGTGAAGGGGAAGCCCAAGAAGAGGCTTGTTCCTAAGGAGGTGTCCGAGAGGAGAGTTGGTTTTGGCTGAGTGTCAGTTGTCCAGCCTTGGTGTTGTCTTGGAGGGTCCCTTTATCCAGCCCCCCAGGCAAGGCCTCAGCCTGGAGGAGCTGGCCTCCTTGGGCCACCAGCCCCGAGCCGAGCCCCTGCTGCCCATTCTTTCTGGCTGCACCAGCCCTGAGCCCCTGCTGCCCATTCTTTCTGGCTCACGAGCTGCCCCTTGTCCCCGTCTTGCTGGCCTGTTTGCAGCTCCTCTGTGGGTGGCCTAAGTCTCCCATTGTCTTCGAACAATAGTGGTGGCTGCCTTCGTGTGAAGAAACCAGGACAGGAAGCCCCAATGTAGGCCAGGCTCGCACAGGCCCAGCTTCCTGCCTGCCCGACTTCACCGGGCGCCTAGCCTTTGTCTCCTCCAGGCCTGGAGACTGGGCGCTTGGAGTCCTGGCAGCATCTCCGGCCCGGTTCAAACACCCTCTGGAACCCCTGCCCCCTCCCCTCCACTTGCTTTTTAAAAAACAAGGCCAGAATCTCTTGTCATTAGTCAGACGTGGTGCCAGGCACCCACCATCTGTTCATTTTGACTGCGTTACCTACGGTGTGCCCGGGCCTGTGGGATGCAGCTGTGAACAGGAGGAGCCAGGGACTGTCCTCAAGGGGTTTCCATTCACTTGAACCTACGGTGTTCTGCAAGTTTGTCACGGTTTTACTACGGTCTCTTTATTTGGGAAATGTAAAGGAAGATTCAGAGAGGCTAATACATTTTCTGGAGGCCACACAGCAGGAATGAAGAGGGAGGAGGAAGCAAGCTCCTGAGACAGAAGTGTGCTTGACAGGGAGAAAGTGAGGGTGTGGCTGGAGATATTTGGGGATAGAGTGCTGGAAGGGGAGGTCTGAGGGGTGTCAGGATTAGGGGTAAAGTCAGGGCAGGAGGTATAAGCTCGGGGTTCATACACATGTGAGTGGCCGGTCAAGTTCTAGGTGGGCTGAAGTCACCCTTTGGTGGATGGGCCTCTCTTTGCCTCTCTGACTTCCTTCTCTGTGACCTGCTGTAAGGGACCCACATCTGGGTGGCTGAGCTCCTTGATGACAGTCACATGTGTCCCTCTGGGTGACAAGAAAAATCTGACAGTCACCTGTGGGGGCAGCCTCCCCTGCTTCTCTGTCCTCGGCCGAGCGCTTCTCCATCTCCCAGTGCTCAGCGATCTTCCAAGACAAGCGTGGTCGATGAGGTGGGCACGTCGTTAACCTGAGGCTGGGCTCTGTGACGAGAGCACCATGGGCTCCCGGGAGGCCCCTGAGCCTCTGTGCTATAATTAGCTGCTGCGGCAGGGTGATGAACAGGCCACCACCGCCCCAGGGGCCTCTGCAGCTGTGACAGGACATTTGTGCACTTTTTCTGGTGGCTCCGTGTGGCTCTTGGCACTTTAACCTGGGCCAGTCTGTGTGTCCTGGGGTAGCGCTGGTCTCCCTCTCCTGGGTGGCATTGCAGGCTCCGCTCCCTTCCTGCATTCACTCTGCCCCAGGGCCCCCTCCTGGCCCCTCAGGAGCACTTCACCTGCTGGCCCTGAGGTTCTAGCCATCCTCCCAGGTCCCCTCACTTCCACTCTTGTCCCTGTACCTCACAACATGCAGGCCTTTCTCACTGATGTTCAGAACTTAGGGGGGGAGGGGCGTCACTTTTTTTTTTATATTTTATTATTTTGTGTGTGTCTGTGTACCGTCAAATCAGATCTGACTGGTACAGGAGATTGTTCCTCCTTCTCCAGCAGAGCATCTGGTGGATTTGAACCGTGCACCTCTGGGATTGCAGTACACCTTCTTGCCACTAGGCCACCAGAGCTTGCTGGGACTTCACTTTTTAAGAAATCCTGTTTCTTCCTCCTTTGTGATAACAACAAGAACATCAGAGCACCAGGCCCACCTGCCTAGGCCTCTTCCATACTCGTGTGTTCCCTCCTCCTCTGTCCCCACTGGTCCCTTCCCACTTACGGTCATCCTCACTCATCCTGTCCTCTTTTCTCCTGAGCCCCTGAAAAAAGTGGCCGAGTGACCAAAGTCTGTCCTTACAGCTTCTGAGCAGTTAAAAACCAACAAGGACGCCTGTGTAACACCTAGAAAGGACCTGGGAGTGGGACTGAGTGGAAAACGCAGGTGCTTCCCACAGTGTTGCCATGTGTCCTCAGCCCATCCTGACGTGACCCTCCTTGACAGAATGGCACTGCCCAGTGGCTTCCTAGACTGTGATCTTTATGGGGAACATTTTGCCACTTCTTCTTTTCCGACTGTGTGGCTGGGTGGGTTTGAACCACAGACCTCAGAGTTGGTATTCAGAAGTTAACTTTTTTTAATTCTCATTTTTATCATTTTCATACACCGTGTTTCATGTATGTACATTGTGTTCCAAGCAGTCTTTCATTTATCTTGTATTTTGTTCATTTATATATATTGAGAAGATGGATTGATTGATTCAGTGACTAGGGTAATGAGGGTAGGTGTGTAAGAGACAGTGACTGGCAAAGGATAGAGCAGTTTTCAGGGCTGTTGTACAGAGAGGTTCACTATGAGTTGCAAGCAACTTGATGGGACGTAACAACAAAATATTGTGAGGTGGTTCCTCCTCTTTACAATCATCCCACCAACAACCTCTTTCATGAAAGTGTGTACACCAGCCACTTCATGCCTCATGCCCTGATGTCCCCTGTTTCGATAGCCGGTTGCCAATTTGGCCATCCCTGTTGAACCACCCGAGGAAACAAGCACATTCCTTTTGCTGAAGGATCAAGTAAAGTTGAACAGAGGTTCAGCTTGGAAACTTTGAGCATCTGCATCCATAAGCAAAGTCCAGTCCAGTTGTTATTCGGAAGTTAATTTCTTTTAAAAAGACTGGAATGGGGTGGGGGGATGATTGTGGCCCAGGAGGCTCCCACATGAAAAAGGAGGCGGAAGTACATTGCTCACAGTTTCTTGAGGACAGAGGCTTTGCGTTGTCCACAGCAGAGTCTTCAGGGCCTGACCCATAGTAGATGCTCAGTTAACACTTGTGCACTGACTGGGAGGGAGAGGAATCCAGTGTGTGTTGAAGATACAAGCTTTTCCTTCTTCCCTGTCCCTGCAGCTGCTCCCCTGGGGCTGATGGTATTTGAACTGTGTCCCTTGAGGGGTGTCCTGGGCGAGCACAGGCATGAAGCCTGACCTCTCTCTGTCTCTCTCCTCCAGGCCTTCCTGCATCGCATCCGGCAGAACGTGGCGGACTCCGCGGAGAAGGGCATCACGGAGGAGAACGTGAAGGTGCGTGTGGACTCGGGAGCCGCCCCTTCCTGGTTGTCTCTGTGCTTTGCCCTCCTTTCTGGTGGTTGGTGCTGGACGAGTGAAGAGGAGACTCATGGCATGACTGTCACCTGCCTTCACCCTTACCTGGTCTGCTGTCTGCAGCCCCAGACACCTCCCTGTTTCTAAGACAAGTAGTGACAGACAGCAGGACTCAGCCCCATGCCCCAACTCAATACTCCTTGCTCCAAACTGTGCCTCATAACCTGTGGAAAACTCATTCCCAGGTCCGTGGGAGCCTGGCACCTCCAGCTGCCCTTCTGGCTGCCCTGCTGCCCGTCTTGCCCAGGGCAGTGTTGGTGAGCTGATGAGTAGTGGCTTTAGGCTGTCACTGTGTGGCCCTGGGGACTTTTGTGAGCACATCAGTGGGCCATCTGTGTGCTGGTTGAGGCCCTGTACTCTAGGCCTGCCTTTCGAGTGTGACCTCACTCTCTGGGAAGAAGCCACTTTGAGTCCTTGGGGCCTGAGGTCCTGATCTGAGTGGAGCTGGGGTGCTGGGGCAGGCTGAGAGCCAGAGGTGGATGGCAGACTGGTATCCAGTGTTCACAGCACACACAGGAAAGTGTGCCCCTAAGTATTCCTATTAATCTGGGCAGTAATGTTGTGCACTGATTGTTTTAAACTCAATTTTTTTTTTTGCATGAGGAAACTGAGGCTTAGATGTAAAGAGACCTGCTCGAGGTCACCCAGTTCTCTGGAGGTGCTGGGACTTAAGCTCTTTGAGCGTGCTTTCATTCATTTAGAAAACAATTATTGAGCGCTTTTTATTTATTACAGTTTTTTAAAAAATTTATTCTAATTTTGAATTGCAATTTATTTTAACATTTAGTAATTACTTTTGTTGTTGAAATGTAACTTACAATAAAAGGGGAGATTCCAGGTGTCCAGCGTGAATACTCCTGAGTAACCATGACCCAGATGAAGACAGAGAACATTCCTGACGGAGGCAGGTGCCCCTGTGGGCTTTGTTAGCCGGTGGCGCCTTCTCAAACCTCTCCACTGATGTCTGCTGCCACTGGTTAGTTCTGCCTGTTCTTGAGGCTTGTTGTTGTTGTTGTTAAATGCCATTGTAGACGACTCATGGTGACCCTATGAACAAAAAACCTGAACGCTTGTATAACTTTAATCGTTTCTCCAGGTTCATAGGGTTTCCAGAGGCAAGCTATTTTGGAAGTGGATGCCACTCCTGCTTCCAAGCTTGTTTTAATTGGGGAGCTCCACTAAACTGTCCGCCATGTGTAACCATTATCACAATTGAATCATCAGTGTCACAGTGTTCAGCATCACAGCAACCATGAGTTACCTCTGTACAGCAAATGGACAGACTAGTGTAATGCCACTTAGAAGAATGTTTGACCAAAACCATTAAAACCAGGCCTGTGGGCCTTACATTTTGAGCCTTACATTTTTTTTTTTAATGTGCACTCATTCATGTTTGGTTCCTTGCTTAACAGCATGACTGTGAGATTCTCATGTAGTTGGAGATAGCTGTAACTAATCCTTTTTCATTGCTGTATAGTATTCCATGATGTAAGCATACCATAGTTTACTGACCCATTTTCCTCTTGGGATTTTTCTAGTTTGTATTGTTCTTGTACATATCTGTGGAAGGATGTGACTCTTATACATTGACCCCAAGACTCTTACGTCAGAAGTCAGATGTTTGTAAATTTGGCAATGAATTTATTAAAGCATTTCTGTAGGGTCTGTCATGTGTGTCTCTAACTTGAGCAGCGAGCCCTGGTGGTCTGGTGCATAAAGTAGGAAGCTGCGAAATTAAAGGTTGGCAGTTGGAATGTCCAGCTGTTGTGAAGGAGAAAGATGGGTATTCTTCTGCAGAGAGTTCAGCCTTGGAACCCCCGGGGAGGGGCCACTATGCATCTGAACTGATGAGACAGCAGTGAGTTTGGCGTTTGAGGTGTGAAGCTTACTGCTGCCCCGTATGCGCTGTTCCTGGGAACATTGATTGCTTTCTCTGAGCCTCCGTCTCTTCATATATTAGTCATAGTGGTTTCTGCCCCCTAGAGCGAGGGAGCTCTGGTGGCCTCGTGGTACGAACATGCAGTGCCATCCTAAAGGTGTGTGGTTAGAGTCCTCCAGCTGCTCCCCAGGAGAAGCATGGACCATCTCCAGTGCAGTTCAGCCTCTGAAAACCCACTGGAGGGTCAGCTATGAATCAGTTCTGACTTTGAGCACACAACAACAACAACAACAATGACAACAGCCTCCTACAGTTACGGTGAAGACTGTTGTTGGGTGTTCTCACATCTCATGGCAACCCTAGAAGACAGAGTGGAACTTCCCCATGGGGTTTCCGAGGATATAAACGGCATGAAAGTAGACTGCCACATCTTTGTCCCGTGGAGCAGCTGCTGGGTTTGAACTGCTGGCTTTGCACTTAGTAGAAAAGCTCTTTAACCACTTTGCCACGAGCTCTCTTCATAGTAAAGAGTAGAAAGTACCAAATACATACAGTGTTAATGTAAGATTAGATGCAAGTTCTGTTGAGTATATGCTAGCATTTGGTTTGTGGAAAATTGTCTTCTCTGTGTGTGTGAGTGCCCACTTCACTGCATCCTCACCAGGTCTTAGGGTTATGTACGTTTTTTCACTCTTGATTTTTGTGCTTCCTCCCTCATTTACGGTGTCCCCGGCCCTCCCTTTCCTCATAGATCCTGTTCTCGAACATCGAAGACATCCTGGAAGTTCATAAGGATTTCTTGGCTGCCTTGGAGTATTGTTTACACCCGGAACCTCAGTCTCAGCATGAACTTGGGAATGTTTTCTTAAAATTCGTGAGTACAATGCCCTGACCCCTATCAGACTCTGCAGCTTTTGGGAAGCGGGCTTCTCCCTCGGGTCCCTGCTCCGTCCACCCTCGGCCAGCTTCCTCTGCAGGCCTGTCTGAGAGATAGAGAGCCCACAGCGGGCAGACTGGCGCAGCCTCTGCATCCTAGGAACAATGGACGTGGGCAGGCCCAGCCAGACGGGTATTTTTAGCGTCTGTCCTTTCTCTCACTGTCACGTAGAGCTTGACCCCTTCCCTCACTGACCAACCACTTGGAGGGAGTCCCATGACCTCCTGACTTAGCAGAGCCTAAAAGGACCAAAACTAGTGGCCAAGAGGATGGGCTTCCTGGCCTGGGCTTGTTGTGGCATGGACATCACTGGGCTGTGAGGGTCTCTGATCCTGGGGTGTCTGCTTGGGTGGCTGATCAGAGAGGCTGGCACTTGCTGTACAGTCTCCCTCTTCCTGTAGGACTCCAGTGCTCAGCATCTCAGGGAAGAGCTGGCGGAAGGAGGGTAGGGAGCTGGCTAGGCTTCGAACAAACAGCTTTGTTTCTCTGGCCCTCAGTTTCCTTCTGTCTGAGCATTGGGTTAGGGAAAGGGATATATCATGTCTGCCTCCTGTGGCTGGTGGAAGACTCCCTGAGGTCAGGTAGCAGAATGCTTAGCATAGTAAAGTGATTCTCACTCAGGCTTTCTTAATCCCTTGGGGAGAACTGACATTGTCTCCAGATGTTGTTGCTTATCACAGCTGGAGATGGGAGTGCTAATGGCATTAGTGAGTAGAGGACAGGGACACTGCCAGACCTCCCACAAAGCACAGGACAGGTTCCTGAACAAAGAATTGCCTGGTCCGGGATGTCAGCAGTGCTGGAGGCTCACCGTCTCTGCTAGCTCTAGTTTCAGCTATCACTATCATCATCATCATCATCATCATGGCTGACTCCCTTCTTCCAAGATCTCGGTGGACAGAGTCCAGGGTGAGAGGGATTGGTGGGTTCTGTCCTCGGGGACTTACAGTCACATGGTGGTCAGGAGGGCTGTGTTTGTGGCCAGGTTGCTGAGCTGGTTACCAACTGATTTCCTCTAACTTGTGTATGCTTCAATGTCCTCATCTGTGAAATGGGTATAAAAACCAGTCCCTGATGTTGTTGTGAAGATTGAGGGAGATAATACAAAGATAGTGCCCAGAAGAAGCAGCTCCTGCCTGTTCGTTGGAAGTACTCCCACATGCTGAATGCTTTCTTTCCTCCTCATACAGGCAGCATCCCTCAGTGGGGGAAATAGAATCAATAAGAGAGTAAAGTGGGCGCTGGTGAGGGGCTGTTATGTCGAAGAGAGATGGGATCAGCTTTGAAAGGGCCCTGTGTTGGTTTTCTTTTGTTGTTATGTTTACTGTTGAGTTGGAACCGACCCCAGTGGGTTTTCCCATGAGCAGTTAACCGCATGAGAGGAGACTGCCCATCTTTTCCTTGTGGAAAAGCAGCTGGCGAATTTGAACTGTGTGACTTTGGATTGACAATACAGTTTCTTACCATTAGACCACCTGAGCCCCCTGTTGGTTATCCAGTGCTGCTAGAATACAACAAGGCAGTGACTTCAACAAACAGAAATGTGTTCTCTCACAGTTTGAGAGATTGAAGTCTAAATTCTAGACTTTTCTGTAGGAAGGCTTTCCCACCCTGTCAGTTCTAGGGGTGGGCTCTTGTTCTTTGTTGGTAGCTGTGGGCCTTCACTCCTAAGAGACTTCCATGTATCTTGGCATCCATCTTGCCCAGAGTCTGGGAGGTTCTCAGTGTGGGAACCCTGGGTCCAGAGCACTCATGCTGTTGTTACATTGTATCAGACCTAGGCTCTGAGTCTACATCCCACCCTACTCCACTTACAAAGGATTGGCTGATCACGTCATGGGGATGATTATATCATGAAATCCCATCATTGTAGAACTGCCAAAACCTGAGAATCATGGCCCAGCCCAGTTGACTGTGTAGGGAGACACAGTTCAAGGCGTGATCAGTACTTCAGTCTGCGGTATGGAGACGGGAGCAGAGAAGGAGACCATGAAAAGAGGTCAGCTACACAGAGGCCAAGGTGCTGTCTTGAAACAGTGAAGACTAACCCATACTCAGAGGTGATCTGCTTTGGAAAATCCACCACTGAAAAAACTGTGGAACCCAGCTCTTCGATCTCCTAGTGTGCCTGAGCCAGCACCAGTGACAACAGCGACACCAATCGCTAAACCAGTGCTTTTTACACTTAATTCACATATTGAGTTTTTGATTCTCCCACCGCCACCTCCGGCTGGCATCCCAGTTGGATATTCCTTATTTGTAAGCTTTCAATTATGTTTTCAGTGGGAGTTCTGGTAGCCTAGTGGAAAGAAGCTGTGCTGCAATCTCATAAGACACATGGTTCAAATCCACCAGCTACCTTGCAGGAGAAGGATGAACATCTCCTCCTGTTCCACTAACTTGTCTCTGAAAAACCACCAGAGGGTCAGCTATGGGTCTGTTCCAACTAGATGGTACAAAACAACTGTCTTTCAATAGGGAACACTTTCTTTAACCTTTAAAAAAAATCCATTTACTTGAAAACAAAACCAAACCAGATTTAAATTTCAGTGGGAATTAACATCATTATTAGAAATGGAAAATCAGTGTCTCACACACAAAAATGAAACCATTGCTGGTGGAGGCCAGGGTCTATGAAAAATGCAATAAGAACCCAACTTCATTACCACCTTCTGGCTGGAAATGCTTGCCTCGAGCCCTGGGGCCCCTAGGTGGTGGTTGTTATCTACGTTGTGGGAGTGGAGGAAGGAAGAAGATTAAGGAGTGTTAGACGGATTAAGAGTCTGTTATAACATTCTGTTACACCTTGCTGTAATGGGAGCAGTTGAGAAAGGAGTCCGGTTCCTGAGTTTGTGTTAGATTATTTTTTCCCTGTCTCTCCACATCTTTCCTCTGTTCCTTGCCAGGCTCCTGGCAACCCTTGGGCTCCCTCTGAGATGTGTGTGCCAGCAGCTTTGGGGAGGCAGTGGAAAGGGAGGTTGCACCTTCTCATCCCTTTCTTCCAGGGACCCTGCAACTGGTGTGGTCCTTTGGGAGAGAGCAGGGTCTCTCTTAGTCACAGGGAATGAGTGGAACACCTCAGGTGAGTGGCTGTCTTAAGCCCAGGGCTGCCAGTTTCGCAGCTTACAGAACAATGACTGCCTTTGTCCTGGGGGCACAGCCACTTCTCTTACTGCCCCTCTTCCATTTGAAAGGAGCTTTCACTGCAGTCCCCTCTCCTGGCTGTTACTATCCAGGGCCCAGCAGTTTTAGTGGCTAGGTGATAAGCTCTGGGCTCCCTCTGTGCTTTGCTTCTGTTGTGTGCTTTGGAGTTAGAACCAGCTCACAGCTTACCCTCCAGCAGGTTTTCAGAAGCATTTTAATCATGTGCAAGGAGTTTGCCCATATTTCTCCTTGTGGAGCAGGAGCTGGATTCAAACCTCATGCCTTTGGGATTGCAGCACAGCTTCTTACCACCAGGGCACGAGAACTCTGTTGTTGTTAGGTGCTTTAGAGTTGAGTGTGACTCATAGTGACCGTATGAACAACAGGTGTGAACTCTGTCCTATCCTCTCCCATCCTCATAATCTCTGACACACTCAAGCTCATTGCTGCAGTCTCACTGGTGGTGTCAATCCACCTGGTTGAGGGTCTTCCTCTCCTTCACTGTCCCTTTACCTTCTCAAACATGAGGACCTGCTCCAAGGAATGATGTCTCCTAGCAACATGCCCAAAGTATACGAGATAAAGCTTCATCATCTTTGCCTCCATGGAGCTCTGGGGATCTCAAGAAAGGAGCTGTTGCACTGCTGGTAAGGAGTTATGCTGTTAAAACAGGCAGTTCAAATCCACCAGCTGCACTGAACAATGGACAGTCTACTTCCATTTGATTTACAGCCTCTGAAAACCCACTGAAGGGTCAGTTTGAACAAGCATTTCAGCATGTATGAAGGGTGAGTTTGAGGATGTAGTGACTTACCGCTTGGCCGTTAACTCAGAGGTTGGTGGGTCAAATCCACCAGCTGCTCTGTAAGAGAAAGACGAGACAGTGACCTTCCAGAAAGATTGATAGCCTCAGAGACCTAGTGGAGGGTCATCAAGAATCTGAATCAATTCCCCAGAAGCATGCGTAGCTTTAATAATACATACTAACTCATTAATACTTCACAGGACCGTTAGGATGGGTGCCGTTAATAGATCTGAGTCCCTGGGTAATGCAGATGGTCAGTATACTTAGCTGCTCACAGAACAGCTCACCAGTGAGGGAGCTCTGGTGGCCTAGTCAGAAGGGTTTAAATTAAATTCTCCTTGGAATCTCCTGGCCTAGTGGTCTCCTGAAAAACCAGCCATTGAAAACCTATGGAGTACTGTTCCTTCTGACACACAGGGAATTGGTGTGTGTTATAATTGTGGCCGTCGATTTATTGTTATACTTAATTTACTGACTAGGAAAGTGAGGCTAGAGAGATTACAGAAACCCGGACAATAATCATGACAATAAACATGACAGAAGAATTGATGCCTTTGAGCTGTCATGTTGGACAAAAGTACTGAATATCTCACAATCTGCCAAAAGAACAAATAAGTCTTGGAAAAAGTGTAGCCAGAGTGCTCCTTGGAGGCAAAGATGATAAAGCTTCGCCTCACGTACTTCAGGCATGTTGCTAGGAGGGGCTTTTCCTTGGAGAGAGACATCGTGCTTGGAAAGGTGGAGGGATGGGGAAGGAGAGGAAGACCCTCAACCAAATGGATTAACACAGTACTGCTGGAATAGGCTTGAATGTGTCAGAAATGGTGAAGATGGCATAGGATAGGACAGGGTTCAGAGCTGCTGTTTGTAGAGTTGCTATGAGTCATACTCAACTCGATGGCACAAGTTTGCACAAGAAGTGCAAACTAGTCTGTGATGGAGCCAGGGTTTGACCTGGTGGCTGTGGTTTTCACCATCATACTTGGTACCATCTCTTAAACTGTGCATTAGCATCTACAGGTGCCAGGTTCTGTGCATCCTGGGACGTGGCACTAAGTAAGTAAGACGAACTCTCCCTGCTGCCACAGGTGCGTGGTTTGTTAGGAAATGAAGAGCGGCACAGCGCACAGATGAGGGTCTTTCACACAGGGATCCTCACGGGGAGAATATCAAACGGAAATGAGACAAGGAGCAGCTTTCAAGGCGCTTTAAAGTAGGAAGCTCAAGACCAGCGTTGTATCTCTTGGCATAGCAAGCCACACGATTTCCAATTAAATGTGAATGTCAGGTAAATACTATTTCACTTTTTAAATGTAAGCTTTTCTCATACAATATTAGGAAGATCCATGAGCAAGGAGTTAACGCTGTCAGTCCAGGGGCATGTGGTTCAAATCCACCAGTTGCTTTGCAGGAGAAAGATGGGCAATCTCCCCTTGTGTGATTGACAGCTTCTGAAAACCCACTGGAAAGTTTTCCTACTTGATGGTACATAACAACATGCTTTATTTCGGGCGTTGGGCATCCTGTATTTTAGTGGTTTAGTGGTCAGAGAAGCCTGTGCCTGGTGAAGCAGGGTGACCCCAGGGAAGGGTGTTCCAGATCAAAGGAACAGAAAGGGATCCAGGAACACGTGTGGTGCATTTGAGGAAAGCAGGGAGGGCAGTGTGGGAACTGCCCCCCAGAAACCACCCTGACTGCCTTGCACAAGATCCAGTGAGGGATTCTTTGGAGAGATTCCAAGCTCCCCTCCTGAGACATCAGTTGCCTCAGTCTTTCCAGCTGTTAAATTGGTAGTTTGATGTTCTCTGGGGAGTCAGTGTCACCAGGGTGCAGTGCACGGCAGCAACCACATCTGACAAGCCTGAGCCCTCCAGGGCGTGGGGTCTACTCTCCCCAGACTTTCCTCAGCTGTCAGCTGTCCTGCCTCATTGTCTTCACACCCCAGACCCACAGCCAAACTCCCGTCTCCCACTACGTCTGTGCACCTACAAGAGCTTGTCCATTTCTTCTTGACAAAACAAAGCCTCATGTTGGGGGGGAGCCCAGGAGGATACAGAACACTTGGGTCTCTAGACTTCATCAGTTTGTGGGGTCTCAGCATGATGAAATCACAGGAATGATTGCGACAGTGGGCCTGGTTTTTAAAATGAGATGCTGTCATTTGCTAAAGTTAACTTTCCACACCCGAGAGCCTTGGTCCTTTGCCCTTTCCACAGGCTGAAGGGGAGGTTGACTTTGTAGAGCACGTCAGAGAAGGGACTCTGGGGATGAGGAATGACAAACCTGTGGCTGGTTTGTCATTTACTTGCCTCTCCTGCATCCGTGGCAGTCATCGCTAATCAGTCACAGCGTCCTGTCTCTGGGCTCCCTGTGGAGCTCCAGCGCCCGTGTCACCAGCATCCTGCCAGCACTCGCATTGATTGCGGTTGGCATGTGAGACGAAACAGATTTGTCCCTGATTTCTGGCTCAGCTCCTTCATGGTACAGATGGAGGCGAGCAGGGAGGACCTGCCACCTCACCAGGCTTGGATCTACTTTGTCATTTTATTTCTTCCTTCGCAATGTGCAATTAATCAGAACTGTCTTCTTTGCAAGTGGCAGAAACAGCAGCACAAATAGGCTTAAACACAAAAAGAATTTTATTGGCTCGTATGAATGAAATGTTCAGTGGAATTCAGGCATAGTTGTATCCAGGATCACAAGTGATGTTTTCAAGACTTACTCTTTCTCAGTTTCTAAGCTCTACTTTCCGATGTTAAGCTTCATTTTGGGGAGGGGGCATGCCTGGCATGATAAGCACGGATGGCTCTCAGCAGCTTCAGGCCCCCTACCAGCTCATCAGTTATGGGTCAGAGATTCCCAGTAATTGGAACTTGAGTCCTGGAAGGGCTCTCATTGGACCAGCGTGGATCGTGTGGCCATTATTGTCAAGACAAGGAGCTCTTTGATTGGTTCATTTTGGGCCAGATGTTTGGAGGTGGTTCTCCAGCTGAAACATTGGGAACCGTGAGCAGAAGGGATGGTGGATTCTAAACAACAGATATTCATACAAAGCATTGAGACTGGGGTTACAGTGGAACAAGGTCAGTCTGAGAGAAACATTGAGCTGGTTTAGGATTCACTGGGCTGCTTTCATTTAATTCCTCGGTTTTCTGCCCTTTATTCATCAGTCGTGATGCCTGCCAGACGTCAGATACTCTGATCCCCATGGGCACCACAGCGGTGACCTCAACAGAAGGAAACCCTGTGTCCATGTTGCCCTCAGTCCAGCGGGGAGATGGGCTTTACAAGAAAGAGAAGTAAAACCTATCAGAGTGCAGAGACCCCGCCACACAGCCTCCCTGCTTCACTCCTGCCTTCTTCCCGTCTGCTTGACCTTTTTGCCACCACACTCCACCTGTCCCCTGCCCAGCCCTGCTATAGACGTGCTCACCAAACCCCAAATGGAACCAACCTTCCCGTCGGGTCAGTTCTGACTCATAATGACCCTCCATTGGGCTTCCAGGCTGTAAGTGACCATGGGAGGCTGCCCGACTTCCTCCTGTGGGGTGGCTGATGGCTTGAAACTCCTAGCATTCTGCGACTGTGGATTCTAGTAGTAGTACCACTAACAACAGTGCTCATAGCTGCTGGCATTTAAGGAATGCATATCACGTGTCAGACAGTATTTTAAGTCCATCGTGTTGAGTCTCCTCATTACTGTGCAGGGTGGGCATCTGCGTGGCTGTTTCCCATCATTCCTGGACGTGAACACAGAGGCACAGGGAGGTCATATGCCTTGCACAGGTCACAGAGCTGGTCACCAGGGGAGTTGGCTATAAACCTGGGTAGTTTTGCTACAGGACCTGCTCTTGGCACTCGGTTGAAGCTTACAGAGATGTTTAACATCTTAGCACAGATCAATACTAATAATGGGTCTTTAGGCCTTAAAATGCTCAGGGAGAAGCTACTGGTTATAGATGGACTTCTGTGCAGGACCCAAGCCATGGGTGGGGATGCACTGCTGATTCAAAGGTGGTCCCTCTGGCAGTTCAAATCCACCAGTGAGAAAGATGGACAGTCTCGTTCCTTCTCTTTATAGCCTCTGAAAACACATTGGATGGAGGTCAGCTGTGATTTGGTTCAGCGGCAGCAAGGGAGCATTGCATGGTTAAAAATCGGAGAAGGTGTGCATCAGGGTTAAATCTTTTCTTCATGTCTATTCAGTCTGTGTTCTGAACACACCATTCAAGAACCTGAGCTCTGTGAAGAAGAATGTGGTGTCAGAATTGAAGATGACTCATCCACCTTTGCTATGCAAATGATACGACTTTGCTTGCAGAAGGTGAACACTTAAAGTACTTACTGAAGATCGAAGACTACATCCTTTATTGTGGATTACATCTCAGCATCAAGAAAACAAAATTCTTAGAAAAGTGCAACAATGAATAAATGGAAGTCCTCAGTCTCTGTAAACTTTCATTAAAATTAATAATAATAAAAAAATTTAAAAAAATTTTAAAAAAAGGAAGCAAAAATCTCCACAGCTGGACCAAGAGGCAATATCATGATAGATGGAGAAAAGTAATGTTGTCAGTGGTTATATTTTATTTGGATCCACAGTCAATAACCATGGTAGAAGCAGTCAGGAAACCAAAAGATGTGCTGCACTGGGAAAATCTGTTATCGGGGAACTCTCCAGAGTGTTAAAGAGCAAGGAGGTCAGTGTAAAGACTGGAGTGGGCTTACTCAAGCCATGGTAATTTAATTTGCTTCCGATGCATCTGAAAGTTAGACCATGAATAAGGATTCCAAAGAAGAATGGATGCCTTTGAAATGTGATGTTGGGGAAGAGTTGCCCCATGGGCTGCCAAAAGAGCAAACTGATTTGTCCTGGAGGAAATGCAGTGAAAAAGACATCCTCGTACTGAGAAAGGTGGAAAGTCGGCAAAAGAGAAGAAGACCCTCAACACCGTGGATGGTCACAGTGACTGTTAACCAGTGAGCTTACGCATGTTGGCGATCATGAGGACGTCTCAGGATTGGGCAAGGTTCGGAGTTGTTGATAGTGTCATTTCGTGTCATAGTTGATTTAATGGCATGTTAACAGCAGCACCCAGAACTCACAGGGTGGTCTAGAGGTGTGGTCTGTGGGGAGCTGCACTGCTTACCTGGAGGAAGTGCTTCTCTGCTGGTTTGAAGCCACTGCTGGCTCCATGGGAGCAGTGTAGGCAATCCCATACGTGTCATTCACAGCCTCGGAAGACCCACTGGAGGTTCAGCTAGCGCTTGGTTTCGACTCAACAGTATTGAGTAGATACAGAGCCTATGGCATTCCAAGCACTGTTCTTTGCATTTATATAATTGGGTCGGAACTGACTCATAGCTGACCCTCAGCAGATTTTCAGAGGCAGTAAATTGCACAGGAGATTGCCCATCTTTCTCCCACGGAGCAGCTGGTGGATTTGAACCTTGTATCTTTGGATTGATTGGCAGTGCAACTCCTTTCCACGAAGACACCGAAGCTCTCGCTCTCTCACTCTCTCGCTCTCTTGCCCTCTCTCTCTCTCTCTCTCTCTCTCACACACACACACACACACATGTATGTGTGTGTGTGTATTTTTAAATTTTTTTAAACTAAGTGACTGTTCCAGCAGGCCAAGCAAGGGTCTCTTTTTATGTCCATTTTGTGGATGAAGTATAGAGGTGTGAAACAGCTTGATCAAGGTCACCCACCACTTACGGAATCTGGAACTAGATTTACTTCTTTAGGTGGATTTGTGGCTCAAGTTGTATCTCTTGGGGGTTTGCCCCTCTCTCTCATCCCTATCCTAGGCTGTGACCCGGAGCAGATTGCCATTCCCACCTGCCCAGCACGCTTTAAACATTGCCTGCAGCTGAGACTGGTTCTGGATGTTCCAGGGGGCATGAGATTTCAGAGATTCACTTTCTGGTTCTGTCACTTCACTCGCTTTGGGACCTTGGTCAAGTGACTTCTCTGCACCTTTGGGACCTTGGGCAAGTGACTTGACTTCTCTGCACCTTGCTTTTCCCACGTGTAAGATGGGCTGACACAGTAATACTGCATGAAACAGCTGTGAGCGGTGGATGGATTTACTGCTGCCCGAGAGGATGGTACACACATATGCTTGGTGCAAGTACATGCACGTGTCAGCTTGACTCTGGCCGTGGGTGCTCAGACAATGCACGTGGAGCCCCCAGGGTGAGCTCAGGGGTGGGGGGATGTGTAATGATTCTGAAACCACCTTCCTCTCCTTTGGTTTCCCACTTCCTGCAGCCACCCGCCCATCAGAAAGAAGACCAGGGACTTGTTTAGAAGATTTGCGAACCCACCTCTTCCTTCCTTAGCTTCTTTGAGTCTCCTGCCCTGCACTCGTCCCCCTCGGCCAAGGTCAAGGCCTTTCAGCTCTTCCTTCCATAGTGGCCTCCACCCAGGGCACCCTCGCTTGGGGTTTGGTCAGGGAGGGGGCATCCTGTGGGGTATTTTGGGACTGTGCATGGTTGGTGGTGAGTTTCTGGCTGAGAAGGCTCTGTCCCCTCCACTCTCGGAAACCCTGACTGATGGCTGTAGACCTGGTGACTCACAGGTGACTCGTAGGCCAGAAAAAAACCAGGCTTTGCGCTCAAGGGGTCTGGAGGTTAACCAGTGCCCTGTTGTCTCAGGAATGCCAGTGTGATCTGCCGGTGACTTGGTACCTGCTGTTCCCACCAGAATTGTCTGGACTCCCTAGTTCACACAGTCAGTGCTTTGCACGTAGTAGGTGTGCAAAGTCCATTTGTTGTTGCTCTTGTGGTCAGGTGCCATTGAGTCGGCTCTGATTCGCAGGGACCTTATAACTAACAGATCGAAATCTTGCCCTGTCCTGCACCAGGCCATGTTCTCTGCCTTGCCCTGTCCTCTACCAGGCCATGGTTTCTGCCACTCTCAAGCCTGTTGTTGGAATCACTGTGTCATTTCATCTTATGGAGAATCTTCTCCTATTTTGGGGACCTTCTACTTTTCCAAGCATGGTACCCGTCTCCAAGGGTTGTCCCCTCTTGACAACATGATAAAGTTTCACCATCATGGCCTCCAAGGAGCACACTGGTTGCTCCCAGATCAGCTTCCTTGTTCTTTTGCCAGTCCATGTTCAATTTTCTTCATCTTTTTAAATTTAGCGAGTATTGTAAGGGCCTGTTGTGTGGCAGGCACTATACTGGGTTCAGAGAATGGCATGGTGAACAAGTTGTGATTACTGCCTTCAGGGAGCTGATTGTCAAGTAGGAAAAGAGAGACAATTATCTTACAAACAATCTGGATCATTCTAGATGTTCAGAACTATGTACTAGGGGAAAAAAACCCCAACAAAACAAACAACCAAACATCACAAAAACAAGCCAAACAGCAAAGGTGGCTGGGAGATAGTGAACACTTAGCAGACTAGGTGGCCTAAGTGTCATGTGAGGAGAATTCATTTGCATTCAGTCCTGAATGGTAGGAAGTACCTAGACTTGAGAGAAGAGTGCTCCAGGCAGTTAAGAGTAAGCACAGAGGTCGTGGGGCAGGAGCAAGCTTTCCAAATGTAAGGAGCAGCTAGACGACCAGTGAGATGAGGTTAGAGAAAGGCAGTGCCACATCATCTGGGCCATCGAGGTCATGATAAATGCTAGCTTTCATTCCTAGCATCATAGAAGGCTATTGGAGGGTTGTAAGAGGGATGTGACACAATCTGACTCTTGCTTTGAATAGGAACCGTGAACATGTATCGAGCAGACTGCATGCCCCAAGTTTGCATCTTTTAACTGATGTGATCCTTATAATAACTGTATGGGTAAGGGACTGTTATTAACTCTGCTTTACAGATGAGGAAGCCGAGGCACAAAGAGATCAGAGAACTAGGAGATGCAGAACCAGGATTCAAGCTTTGAGCACTTAGCTCAAGCCTGCACCCTTGACCTCTGCCTTTCCTGCTTGTAGAAGACTCTAGGGCATCTGGGTGCAGAATGGTGGAAGCTGGGTGGCTGGTAGTGGGCAGGAGGCGTGTTCCCTGAAGTCCCTCCTGCTTCTGTCCCTCCACAGTCCAGGTGGTCCTCCCCCCTTAGACCCACGAGTCCAGCCACTAGGACACCACTTTTCCTGCCTTGATCTGCCTCCTACAAACTCTGTCCTTGTTTTGCAGAAGGACAAGTTCTGCGTGTATGAGGAATACTGCAGCAACCACGAGAAGGCCCTGCGGCTTCTGGTGGAGCTCAACAAGATCCCCACTGTGCGCGCCTTCCTCCTGGTGAGTTCACCCGCCACACCTGCCTCCCTCACTGCCACGCTGCACCCCCTTGGTAGCCCCTGCTTTAGCCCTGGGATTCACGGGGTGCGACAGAGCTTCGTGCTCGGTGCCACCTGCTCCCTTTCTCAGCTGGAACAATCAGGTGTCAAAAGCAAGGATTGGTAAATGTTTCCTAATGAGCCAGCTAGGGAATAGTTCTGTCTTTGTTGTCGCTACCATCCCTGTCACAACAATGCACCTCTATAGGGAGCTCTGGCGGCCCTGTGGTAAGGAATTGCACTGCCAGCCCAAAGGCTTGTGGTTCAAATCCATCAACTGCTCAGTAGGAGAAAGATGGACAATCTCCCATGTGATTGACTGCCTCTGAAAACTCACTTGCCAGAGAGTCAGCTTTGAATCGCTTCTGACCCAGTGGTACACCAAAAGAGTAAGATTTCTTTCATACTTCTGACCTTCAGAATTGAAAGATCAGTTTGTGATGCTTTTAGCCACCAAGCTTAGGAAATTTTTTTGGTGACAGTTGTTGGAAGCTAATACTGGATAGCCACTTGAAAGATCTCTTGTGGAAGAAGAGTAATTGGGGCCTCTTCTAGCTTTTATTGGAGGTGATCTTGAAGACCCCTCTCTGAGAGGGCGTACTTGCTCAGTGATTGTGTGTATCCCATTGTTCTGTCTTTATTTTCCACCTTTAATCCCCCTCCTCAATTCCAGACTCCCCCCGACTTTATACTGTTTGATTTCCCAACAGTGAGTACAGAATGTAGCTCACAGAGACTGAACAGTTAACTAATGGAGTTAACATAAGGAGTGTTAGCCAAGCGCCACAGAGCTGAATTGTGAAATACCTAACTCTATCTCTCCCAAATGCACAATTTCCGTCATGGATTGAATTGTGTCCCCAAACAATCTGTGTCAGTTTTGATTCTATGTATTATGTATTTACATTCCATGTTTGTGATCTGATGTCATTGTCTATGTGTTGTAAATCCTCACCTCTCTCCTGTTGATGAGGTAAGATTAGAGGCAGCTGTGTTCATGAGGCAGGTTGCAACCTACATGGTTAGATTGCACTTGAACAAGCCAGATGAGAGGGACCCAATACCTTCAAAAAAGAAGAGCTGGGAGCAGAGGCTGGCCCTTGGACCCAGCCTCCCTGTGCTGAGCATGTCTAAGACTCAGGGAAATATTGACGCTAAGACACATGACGGTCTTTTTCTGAGAGGTGCTGGGCCTGCAGATGTTAAGGAGAGACCTTCTCCCCACACTGTGAGTTGACAGAAAGAGAAAGCCTTCCCTGGAGCTGGCACCTTGCATTTTGACTTCTAGAGGGTCAGTGAAAGCGAAGGAAGACCTTCAACACGTTGGATTGACACAGAACCTGCAGCAATGGGCTCAGGTGTGTCCAAAATGATGCGAGTGACACAGGCTAGGACCAGGTTCAGATCTGTTGCTTATAGGGTCTCGATGGGTCACACTCCGCTCAGAAGCACCCAACAACAGCAGCAGCAGCAGTATAAAATGAGGGAACTGTGGTGGCGTAATGGTAAGGAGTTTGCTCTGCTAACTCAAAGGTATATGGTTCAGGTTCCCCTGCTGCTCTGTGGGAGGAAGACGGGGAGTCTCCTCCTGTGGGATTTATTGCCTCAAAAACCCACTGCAGGGTCAGCTGTGGGTCCGTTCTGACTGGACAGTGCAGAACAACAAGAATCGCTGAGTGAGGAGATTTCTGTTTGTTGAAGCCACCTGCATGTGGTCGTTCTTTTAGAGGATTGTTCACGAAGATTCCGATAAAGTATTCTAGACTGATTTCAAAAGTGCTATTTCCTTCACAAGCCGGCTTTTGATGTCTGGCTCAGTTCCAGGGAGCATCTGATGAAAGGGAGGCTGGCCAGCTCATTTCCATTTTTGTCTCAGGCACGTTGGACTTTCTGGATGGATGCTTTTCATTGGTCGATGGATTGTGTCTGCATCTCCACGCTCTCCTCGCGTGTCCGGTTGTAACATTTTGTGGGAAGTAAAGATAGAGTCACCTGAGGGCGAGACCTCACATGGACAGAGAGGGCCAAGTGTTAGGGCCTGACCTGTAGACTTGCAGGTGGCAGCACCCCACTGCCCAGGTAGGCGCAGGGCTCCAGGCTGAGGTTTCCATCCTCAGGGGTGGCCCCTCGGGCACCCCCGCTCCAGGGAGCAGGAGGAGGTCAGAAAGCTGGGGAAGGCAGGGCCTGGCTTTTCTTGGCTTCCTTTTCCTCTCCGTTGCGTCTTCCTGGTCACCACATCTCTGTTTCCTTAGCAGCAGCCAGGCAGGGTCGAGCTGGGTAGGACGGCCATGTAGGAGGCCAGTAGTACCCACACGCCATCTGTCTCTCCTCCTTGCTGGCATCGCCCAGCCTTCGGCCACTGCGGAAAAGCAGTCATGAGTTTATTATGTGAAGGCTTTGGGGACAGAGAGAATCTGGCTTTCCCTTCAAGGTGTGCTGTGCACTAGCAGAGCCGTGGGACGGGTCTTGAGCTTTCTGTGACTCCATTTCCTTGACTGCAAGATGGGGATAATTTATTCATTCAATAACTCTACCACAACAAAGGCGTATAGGAATCATTCCAAGTATGAAGATAGACTAGTGAACAAACCCATAAAAGCTGCACCCACTGTCGCCGAGTCCATTCCGGCTCACAGTGACCCTTAGGACAGAGTAGAACTACCCCTTGGGGGTCTCAAAGCCTGAGAATCTTTGCTGGGACAGAGCATCTCCTTTTCCTTGAGTGGAGTGGCTGGAGGATTTGAACCACCGAACTTTTGGTTAGCAGCTCACTACCCAGCCTGCAGCACTACCAGGGCTCCAGCCCAGGTTCTGTGGTGTGACCAGCCTAGCTGAGAAAGCTTCCAGAATACATCAGATGGCAGTAAGTCCTCCAGAGGAAAATGAGCAAGATGAGGAAGAAAGGATGTTTTGAGGGAGTGTTTTGAGCAGCTATTTCAGGTGGTTAACGGGGGGACCATTTATTAAGAGGCCATTTAGGAATGAATAGCTTGGAGGAAATGAGAGCAGAGATCCAGCATATCCTGAGCAGTCTGGATAGAAGGAATAGCACGTGCAAAGGCCCTGAGGTAGGAGTGTCTCTGGGTGGTGCATTTGAGAAGTAACAAGGAACAGTGAGTAGAACAGGAGGGTGGGAGATGAGGCTGGAAGGATTGAAAGAAGCCTGATTGTGAAGTCCCCGCCACTGTTGCGTCTGTTCTGACTCTCCAGGAGCCCCCCTTGGGTTTCTGAAGCTATAAATCTTCACAGGAAGGGCTTGCCCACCTTTCAGTTAGCACCCGAGCACGTTATGCACTACACCACCAGGGTTTCTGGATGTAGTAGCATTTATAACATAGGGGAAAAGCTGTGAGTTTTTTTTAAATACTGTGTGACATTCGTGTAGCCGTGCACTCCCAGCATGATGGAATCTGACAGGTGTACGCACCCATATAAGCCCCACGCTTTAGGACATCCCGTCAGCCCCGGGGGTTCTCTCAGTTCCTTCGCCGCCAGGCCCTCCTCTGCCTCCACAGGTAACCAGGCTGATTTCTGTCCCCATGGGACAGCTGCCTCATGTGGAATCGTGTGTGACTAGAGTCATGCCGGCTTGTTTGATGTGTGCTTCCACCATGGCGTAGCGTACTGCAGTGGTTTCCAGAAGGCCCGGGTTTATTTTGAGTGGGATGGGAAGTCATTGGAGGGTTTGAGCAGGGGAATGAGTCATTTTTGCTGTGAAATCATCCCCTTGGCCGTGTGAGGATGGGAGCAAGGAGACCAGGGAGGGCCTGCTGTACCAGCCCTGGCACTAGATGCTGGGGTTAAATGCAGGGCGGTAGTTGGCGTTGTTACATGCTGTGAAAGTCAGCTATGACTCATAGTGATCCTATGAACAGCAGTTCTCAATCTTGCCTGCCATGAGCCAACCTTTCCGTCTCTGACACACCTGACCCTGTTGCCACAGTCACTGTCTCAGTCCATCTTATTCAGGGCCTTCCTCTCCTGATCTGATCCTCAGTCCTTCTCCAAAGACGAACTGCTCCTGGCAGTAGTAGGCTGGGGGAGTAATTGGATGCTCACAGTTTGCAGGCCCAGTTGTCATGATTTGCCAGGTTGCTTGTTTTGGGGTATAAGGAAAGAGAAGAGTCAGATGGGACCCCAGGGTTGTGACCTCAAACAAGTAGAAGAGTACAGTTGCTATTTTCCAAAGGCTGGGGTAGAAGCAAGGATGAGAGATCATTTATAAAGGCTGTTTTCTACCTGTGATGTTTAAGTATCTGCTTAGTGGGGACATAGGGTGGGCTGTTGGAGATTCAGGTCTATGAGTTTAAGAAGACAGCATGCAGATGAAGGATGATGTTGGTGAAGATTATTGAATACACCATGGACTGCATATTTTTGGTCAAACAGCCAAAATGCTCCTTAGAATCAAGGGTGGAGAAGACAGATCTGTAAGGCAAACAGTAACACCAGGGAAACGTTCAGCCCTTCAAACACTCAGTCACACAGGGTCACAAGGGCAGTGTTTGCTCGGGGATAAAACTCAGAAAGTAGGAAGGGCCAGGGAGGAGGGAAGAGTGAAAACAAGAACCATGGAGAGGGACTGGGTTGAATGGAATGAAGACCAGCCTGCTCTGTAAACCTTAGAGCATCTCTTTCTGTCTCTCTCTGTATCTGTCTGTGTGTCTCTCTCTCTTTTTGTGTCTCTGTCTATCTGTGTCTCTCTCTCTTTGTCTGTCTGTGTCTCTTTCTCTGTTTGTGTCTGTCTCTGTCTCTCTCTCTGTTTGTGTCTCTCTCTCTGTGTGTCTGTCTGTATCTCTCTCTGTTTATCTGTGTCTGTCTGTCTGTCTGTGTCTCTCTCTCTGTTTCTGTCTCTCTCTGTGTATGCCTGTCTCTCTCTCTGTCTATGTCTCTCTGTTTGTGTCTCTCCGTTTGTGTCTCTCTCTGTTTGTGTGTGTCTCTCTCTTTGTGTGTGTCTCTCTTTGTGTCTCTCTGTTTGTGTCTCTCTCTCTCTGTGTCTGTCTATGTGTGTCTCTCTCTGTTTGTGTCTCTGTGTGTGTCTCTTTCTGTGTCTCTGTGTGTGCGTGTGTCTGTCTGTCTCTCTCTCTGTCTCTGAGGGTGGAGAGACTTTATCTCTTTCACTTTGGATGTGTTACTCGGAGGGGCCAGTCCCTGGAGAAGAACCTCGTGCTTGGTAAGGTAGAGAGGCAGCTACAGAGACGCTGAATTGGCGGTGGCTGCACCATAGCAATGATTGTGAGGGTGGTGGTGCAGGGCCAGGCAGTGCACTGTGTTGTTTTGCAGAGCCTGGAGTCGCTGCATCTAACAAGATAATTCTGGTCTGTTGGTTGTGTAGTGAGTTAAGTGCTTGACTGCTAATCAGGAGTTTGGTGTCTTGAACCCACCTGCTTGCTCCACAAGAGAAATAAAATCAGTCTGCTCGTAAAGATTTATGACCCTGGAAACCCTATGGGTTACTTCAGCTCTGCCCTTCAGAGTTTCTGTGAGTGAATTGAAATCAAATCAACCATGGCAGATTTTGCTTTTTGCCTTTTAAAAAAGAAATGGTTAAAGAGCACTGTTGCTACCATGGTTAAGAGCTTAGCTATTAACTGAAGAGTTGGCGGTTCGAACCTGTCCAGCATCTCAGCTAGAGAAAGACTCGTTGATGTGTCCCCCTGACAGTTACAGCCTGCAAAACCCCATGGGGCCGATGCGCTCAGTCGCACAGCTTCACTTTAGTTAGAATCAGCTCAGTGGCCTCCAGCAGCAAGAAGGAGGTGATTCTCAAAAGTTCTTCCTCGGGGGCCTCGGCTGTAGAAGAGGATAAGGAGCCATCACTGTATGTACTCATCAGCTTCTTCACTTTTAAAAAATATATGAAGACAAAGTGAAATAAAAATCTGTAGTGTTTGGAGACAAGGGTAGTTGGTGACTGTGGCAGTCCTGTGAGCACTCTTTGATTCTGGACAATGAGACAGACCCTTCTCTTGCCAAATCCTGGGGGCTTCTGGAAAGTCCTCTCCCACCCCAGACTCCCTCTCACTGCCCGGGGCTGACATCACCAAGTGTAGCTTGTGGCCAGTGCTGGCTCAGCAGACAAAGGCCTGCGTGTGAGCAGTGTGGGGCCTGGCATCTGCCAGCTGCCGTGGCCTCGGTCCCCCATCTGTGCCAGGAGTAGACACAGGGGCCGGTAGACACAGGGGTGGGAGCTGGCCAGCGCCTGACTGAGCAGGGAACCACGGTCCCAGTGTCCTGCTTCTCAGAGCAGAAGACCCATTCAGAGCCCTGACGAGCAGCGAGGTGGCCCCGAGCCCAGCCCTCCGTCCAGATCCCATCTCTGAGGCTCCACTGTCCTGGGGTGACCTGGGGAGGATGCCTGACCCTCTCAGACTTCGGCAGCCTGGGCTGTGCAGTGGGAAGAGCAGCCGTTTCCAGTTCGTAGTGTGGTTCACCTCACGGGTGGTCGAGATTCGTCAGGCTCAGTTTGCTGTGGAAGAGGACGAGGATGATTTAAAATTATTATCAGAGAAGAACTTGGACTTTCTGAAAGGGGCTTAGAATACAGCAAGGCGGTGGTTCTGAAAGGGGCTTAGAATACAGCAGGGCGGTGGTTCTGAAAGGGGCTTACAATACAGCAAGGCGGTGGTTCTGAAAGGGGCTTACAATACAGCAAGGCGGTGGTTCTGGCTGGAGCAAGGATTGGCGAGGGAGGACACAGATGCACTCTGGTGGTTGGTGTGGAGGAGTGATGTCGCCTGAATTTGGGACTCGTAGTGTTCACTTTAGAGCTCTGGTGGCCTAGAGGTAAGAAATTGTCTTGTAATCCAGAAGGCATGTAGTTCGAATCCACCAGCTGCTCCATGGGTGGATGGGCAGTCCTCTCTTGTGTGATTTAACTGCCTCTGAAAACTCGCCAAAGGGGGTCAGCTATGGATTGGTTCCAACTCGATGGTACACCACCATCACCACCACCACCACCACCACCACCACCACCACAACAGCAGTGTTCACTCTGTAGGCCAGAATGCAGCCATCTTCTTGACTATACTCTAACCGTGTACCCTCTTCTAACACAACAAGAACATTCTCTGCCCGGTTGATGGTTCTCATTGCACTTTCCACACCCTGGCCTCTCCCTCGGCTGAGATAGTCTGCATGTGAGTTTGGGGTATTTCTTTCCTTTGCATTCTTCTCACATTTTACTGCCTACATTCTCTCCATCAACAGTGCCCTTTTTTTGTTTTACATGTTTTAAAAGCGTTAAATGTGGCTTCATGTGATACAAAGAAAAATTCCCGGTGGTCTAATGGCACTTGGCTGATTAACCAGAAGGCTAGTTGCTTGAACCCACCTCATTTGCTATGCATCCAAGAGCTTTACCAGTGTCTAAGGATGATAGAAGAAGAATCCAGGCCTTTGAACTGTGATGTTGGAGAAGACGGATTATCCCCTGCGCTGCCGGAAGAACAACCAGATACGTCTTGGAGAAGGTGCAGCCAGAATGCTTCTTGGAGGCAGAGATGACAAAGCTTCATCTCTCACACTTTGGGCATGTTGCTGGGAGAAGCTGTTCCTTGGCGAGAGACATCGTGCTTGACATGGTGGAGGGTCAGCAAAGGAGAGGAAGACCGTCAGCCAGATGGATTGACACAGTGACCGCAGCCATGGCCTCACGTGTGTCAGAGACAATGAGGACAGCACAGGACAGGACAGGGTTCACATCTGTAGTTCACAGGGTTGCCGAGAATTGTACTCAACTGACGTCACCTAGCAACAGCAGCAGCAGCTTGACTAGAGAAAGACCTGGTGATCTGCTCTTAGAAACGTGGTGGTGGTGGTAGTGGTAGTGGTGGTGGTGGTGGTGATGGTGGAGGTGGTGATGGTGGTGGTGGTGGTGGTGGTG